>NC_138209.1:22204379-22804379 GCF_964194415.1 Vipera berus
TTTGTGTATTATCAACATTTTACTTCCAAGTATTAAACTAGTGAAAAAATAAAACGTTACTAATGTAAATTATTTTAAAAAAATTCTATCATGGGTGCAGTATATTTTTCCACGTCTTCTTAAATTTCTGAAAATTCTTTTTTTCATTGAGTTCATTGAATGTTGCAGTGATAAGAAAATAGCAAATTCATAAGTTAAGATGTGTCATAGTGAAACATTGCAGGTTCCACGAAACAGATTGTTTTCATAAATGTGCAACAGGTTTTTTCTTTTTTTTAAAAAAAGGTCATTTGTGCCAGAAGACATTCCAAAATAAGTCCAATTTATTTGTAGTATTTTATGTGAATCTATACCAGATGGTGTCCCAATTCCAAGTTTATATCTTATAACTTGGTTGTATCAGCACTAATGAGAACCCTTCCAGTTTGGATTTATATACTTTTAATTATCCCTATGAAGCCAACTTAGTGGCTAGACATTGTCACACACTCCATAGTTTATCCCAGCCTTGTATTTTTTTTATTTGTCAAATGAAGCTTAAAGCATTTTTATCCTTTAATTTTTTGTTCAAAATGGCAGTAACAAAAACTCATAATAAAGAAGTGGTAGTTGGTCAGTGAGATTGTGAATTTTCTTATAGAAAATTCCTTGTATCACTAAACGAAGTTACGTAAATATTAAATACACATATATGTAATACAGAACAGTGCTTTTTAGAAAAGAGGAGCAAAGGGAAAAATGGTGGGTTGATTAAGCCTTCATTAACCTACCATTTTTCCCCACTTACAGGCCTCTCAGATAAAGTGGTCTCCCTGTTTGCATCAAAAATAATGCAACATTTGACTCATCTTAAGATATACACTTGCAAATAGAGGCATTCAACCAATTTTTCTACAGTTAGAGCATGAGCTATGTGATATCATGTATATATTGTATAGGGTATCAGAGAAATTAGGAAAACCTGTTGTACAATTTAATAAAATGATTTTGTCCCATTAAGGGGATAAATATCCAGTCAATAAAACCTTTTTCTTCACGAATAGAAAGCTTTTTCATTTAAGCTAATGTTTCCAAAGAGGGAGCACTTTACACACATAAAGCCATTAACACATCTAAGGAAGTTTTATTCCAATTATGTCATTTTTCTAAATATTAGATTTATCTTCTGTTTCCCAGACATTTAGAATCCAAAGTACCTAGTTAGTGTTATTTCTGGAATACCAAACTCTGGTTTGAATTATACTGTTAAATAAACATACAAAAAAACCCCCCACTGTGATTTAAAAACCAGAGAGAGAAAGAGAATATGGCATTTTATACATGGATTAGCAATATTTATTAACATTTCACCTAGATTAGTAAAACACAATAAAATACAAATGTTAAAAAGATCTATGTTCAGATACCAATGTCTAGGCCACAGGTGTCAAACTCGCCATGTCATGTGACATGTCGCGATGTATTGCAACTCTTTTTGCATTGCTGGCAATGGGGTGGGCATGGCTTAGGTATGATGAAGCTGGCCCATGGGCCAGCAGTTTAACACCCCTGGTCTATGCCGTCTAATCATTGAAGCACAGCATTGTTTGTATTTTTAAAAAATCAGATACTGGACCGGTATGTGCCCTCAGCTTAGAGCTGGTTACAATGTGATCTACAGTTTGACGTGGGATCTCACAATCATACTAGGGAGGATACTGTGCCCCATTTATTGGACAGTCCTGGCAGACGCCGTGCGAGGTGTGAATTCTATTCAGGATTGCCCATTACTGATGTGGTAGTTCAAAGCCTGGCACCTTTTTTGCGGGGATGATGTATATGTCTACCTATGTTTATATTTCCAATACATTTCCTTCTTAATTTACTGGTTTGAAATTCCATATCTACCAGTCTCGGGACCAACAGTTTGTACAAAATAAAGCATAAGTTGAAAAAATAAAAATAATACATATACCATCATGCCATTGATCTTTATTTTTTCACTTAATAGGGAGTAGACTGACTTCTAAGGTCTTCTCAGTAGGAAGCATGTAAGGCACAATATATTCAGTCAATTACAGTATGTGACTGCATTAATGAAACTTAGTTCCAGATTGTACAGGTAAAGTTAATCTTTAGGGATAGAGTTTAATAAGCAAACAAATCAACAGTTCAAAAGCTCATGGTATAAAAGTACAGCGTTATGAATTCATCTGGGAGTCTTGTACTCAATCACAGAGCATGCCTATCCAAGAGTCAAAAATAATGAAGGAGAAGGCACAGAATAGTAGCATAGGAGGCATTACAACTGGGTTAAAGTCATTTAATGCTATAGCAGTAAAAGCAAAGAGGCAAAAATACAGTCAGGGATATGTTTCCCCTTTCCAAAGAATATTTGCCAGTGGAGAATCCTGTAGTTTTCATTTGCAATTATAATAGCTGTATCCGGTTTTGACTGAGTCAGATGAACATGAATTAACTTTCCCTTGCTCTCCTTTCATTGGCTTTCAGAATGAATGACAAAAGTATAATCTAAACTCTGCTGATAGCAATTTTTAAGAGAAACATAGATAAACCTACTTTTCTGGATAGTCCTATTAAAATAATTATTTTTGTAGAGTGAAACAATGCCAGTGACCATTTGTGTGTGTGTGTGTGTGTGTGTTTTATATTCTAGGAGCACATGATTCTTTGCAGATTTGCTGATCAGACAGCTGTCCAGCTGCCCTCTGAACGCAGGCAAATAGGTATGCTTTTCTGTAGAACAGCTGTTGTGGAGATTATATACACTGTAGTTGGTGATGTGATTAGCTTACTATTAATGGCTGGTTGTGACATGTTTATGAACAAGAAGTTATAAAAGTGTATGGCTGATTCTAATCTCTTGTCAACCACGAAGACTCTTGGGCAAGCCTTGCCCTTGCAGACATAGATTTCCTTAAAAATCATACTAACACTACTAATGGTGCCTCCCTCTCTTCAAAATCTGTTTCCTGATTCTTCTGATAGATGTACAGTAGGTGCTATTGTGAAATTAGCTTTCTTGTAATAATAACACATTAAAACACAACCTCTTCTTTGTGCTAAATGCTTATATCATTGAGCAATTTAATTATATATAACATGTGGATAAATATCCAAAATGGTTAGTGACTCATAAAAAACAGCAATAATATGCTTTAGTATGGATAGTATGGAAATCAACATCAATAAATCAGACATATCACTCAACATATTAAAAAATAAAATGAGGCATTATTTACAGCAACAAAACACAGTAGGCCAACCAACAGAAATTATTTGGTTCACTGTAAGGCAGAACAGAACAAAAATTATTAATCTCACTGGTAAGATCTCAGCAGTTTTCAAGCAGTAGTCTACGGCATGGCTTGAGCAAGTTCTACATTCATACTTAGTTTAGACATATGATAGGCATAACTAGTTAGGAATCTTTATTGCATATCAGTAACTCACTTAGAGTTGATTGCTGTCTGTTAGCTTGGAGTTACAGCTCTCTATTTATCCCCACTCTAATTTTAGTTACGTCTTTTTCCCAACTCTTGTGTTCTCTGTAACAAACTCTCTGCCCTGTGCCTATTAGCCTTCAAGCTTGGTGATTGTTTGACTATATCAAAGCTAATTGTTCTGCCCTGAAAAACTGGCTATTGACTAAATTCTAATGCTGATTAATTTGACTATTTTTAAAACTTTTAAGTGATGTTCTACAGTATTATTCTAATTGATTTTGTCATTATTAAATGTCTTAGGAAGACATGTGATTGAAAAGTGAACCATAAATATTTGAAGTAAATATTTGCAAGAAGTAACAGAAAAATCTATCTGGTTGCTAAGAATCAGCAATGACTTGATGGTGCATAATTAATCAGGAGAAAAAATGAGGATTAATATTAATGAAAGTGTTTAGTTACAGGCTATATCACAGAGGTATTAACAACAATAAAAGTGTTTGCTTTGACACCTGCATAAAATATTCGGTCTCTATGCTTCAGGGTACATAAAGAAATTCCAGGATCTTCTAACCTTTTGTATCTCTCAGTAAATCTGGCAGATTTTAAAGTTAGCAAAATTATGCTGTTATCAACCCAGCTGTGCATTTAAAAGGTGTCATTCACCAATTGGGTGTGAGTACCTTTTACAATACTTTGGTGATATATAAAGGAAATATGTCAGATAAGGATGGGTGGAATGGTTGTGTCTTTGTGTGCTTTTAAACGTTGATTCAGCAGTCCTTTTTCCCTTCATGGAAAAAATAGGAAAAGGAGAAATTTCTGAACCTCAAGCATCTTCTTTCCTTCCATTTAGCTTTTGTGTTCTTATTCTTGTCTTGTTAGTTCTGATGTTATACTTGACATTAGGGTCCATTAAAAGTCTTTCTATTTCAGTCATCTTTCTTCACCTTTTAAACAGATGACTGAAGGGGGAGGGAGGTCAGATCAGATTAGCATGAAACACATGTTCCCTAAAAACAGGTACTGAAATACACTGGGGTGCAGTTAAGCTTAATCATAACTAGTCCTCCCTGAAAGTAATGTTTTTTGAAGCAGTGGGACTCACTTTTGAATATTTACCAACAAATGCTTAAGTTTGTGCTGTCAACTTTCTTTCGTTATATTTCCAACCCAAATTGCTCTTCCAAACAACACATTTTCTTTTTGCTACTCCTCTGTTACTTCTACTTTCTCAGTTTCTTAACAATATAAAAAATAATTTATATAGTATTCTGTCTATGGATATCACTGTTATAGGGATTGACTTCTGTATATAATATAAAGCATGGTAGTCACCAGATGTATAAAATTAGATGATGTGTAAATTTTTATTTAGACCAAAGATAGATT
Organism: Vipera berus; assembly: GCF_964194415.1. NCBI lineage: Eukaryota > Metazoa > Chordata > Lepidosauria > Squamata > Viperidae > Vipera > Vipera berus. The sequence continues at coordinate 22,209,218 of NC_138209.1, forward strand.
ACAAAGTAGCATTCAAAGTTATTAGTATTTTGTCAATTATTATTATAATATTTTCATATATCTCCAGAAACCCAAAATACATTCCAATTTCTTCCCAACAATAACTCTATAGGACAGGTGGCGATGAGAGAGTTCTGGCCCAAGTTAACCAGTAATTTTCTATGATTGTGGGAGATCTGGAATTTGGGTCTCCCCAGATGTAAGGTTGACATCTTAACTGGCTTTCAGAATTTTTTTTAGAAACAAAGTGATTGTTCCTTTATCACATACTATATAATAATGATGATGATGATGATGATAATGATAATGATAATAATAATAATAATAATAATAATAATAATAATAATAATAATAATAATAATAGAAAACTAAAGCTTTGTATGGACAACATTTGAAAAACATTGAAGGAAAATGTGATAACAACTTGACATGGGCATGGCTTAAGATGGGAACCATCAAGAAAGAAACAGAAGGCTTAATACTGGCTGCTCAAGAACAAGCACTACAAACTAATGCCATGAAAGCAAAGATACAAACATCTACTGACAATCCAAATTGCCGACTTTGCAACAACAAAGCTGAAACTGTTTCACATTTAATATGTGAGTGCAGCAAAATCACGCAAACTGATTACAAAGCTAGACATGAGCGAGTTGCTAAACTAATTCACTGGGCATTGTGTAAAAAATACGACTTGCCTGTGTCCGAAAAGTCGTGGGAACATAGGGTGGAAAAGTTGTCGAGAATGAGAGGATGAAGATCTTGTGGGACTTCCGAATACAGACAGATCGCCATTTGGAACACAACACGCCAGATATCACAGTTGTAGAGAACCGAAGCGTACAACTGATTGATATCACTGTACTAGGAGATGCCAGAGTCGAAGAAAAAGAACTGGAAAAAATTACGAAATACCGCGACCTGGCCATTGAAACTGCGCAATTATGGATGAAACACGTAACAGTAATACCCATTGTCATCGGGGCACTGGGAACTATGTCCAAAAACTTTACAACACACATCAAGAAATTGCAACTTCCTGCAATAACTCCAGCAAAGCTACAAAAAACTGTGCTATTAAGAACATTTTACATTTTAAGGAGATACCTGGTTGATACCTAGGATGCTGGCAGCAGCCCGTGTCAACCATTAGTGCCAGTCAATTTGAGTGTTCAGTTGACTGAGTTTCATGTTTTATGAATAAAAGTTTAATAATAATAATAAGAAGGAGAAGGAGGAGGAGGAGGAGGAGGAGGAGGAGGAAGAGACCTTGGAGGTCATCTAGTCCAACCCCCTGCTCAGGCAGGAAACCCTATACCATTTCAGACAAATGGCTGTCCAGTCTCTTCTTAAAAACTTCCAGTGATGGAGCATTCACCACTTCTGGAGGCAGGTTGTTCCACTGGTTAATTGTTCTAACTGTCAGGAAGTTTCTCCTTAGTTGTAGGTTGCTTCTCTCCTTGATTAGTTTCCATCCATTGCTTCTTGTCCTGCTTTCAGGTGCTTTGCAGAATAGCTTGACTCCCTCTTCTTTGTGGCAGCCCCTGAGATATTGGAACACTGCTATCATGTCACCCCTCACCCTTCTCTTCGTTAAACTACACATACCCAATTCCAGCAACTGTTCCCTATATGTTTTAGCCTCCAGTCCCCCAGTCATCTTTGTTGCTCTTCTCTGTACTCTTTCTAGAGTCTCAACATCTTTTTTACATCGTGGTGACCAAAACTGGATGCAGTATTCCAGGTGTGGTCTTACCAAGGCTTTGTAAAGTGGTATTAGTACTTCACGTGATCTTGATTCTATCCCTCTGTTAATGCAGCCTAGCATTGTGTTGGCTTTTGTGGCAGCTGCAGCACACTGCTGGCTCATATTGAAGTGATTGTCCACTAGGACTCCAAGATTCCTCTCACAGTTACTACTATTGAGCAAGGTACGACCTATACTATACCTGTGCATTTGATTTTTCCTGCCTAAATGTAGAACCTTACTTTTTTCATCATTGAATTTCATTTTGTTAGATAGCGCCCAGTGTTCGAGTCTGTCCAGATCCTCCTGTATCTTAAGCCTATCTTCTGGAGTATTGGCTATTCCTGCCAGCTTGGTGTCGTCTGCAAATTTGATGAGTTCCCCATCTATCCCCTCATCCAAATCGTTGATGAAGAGCACTGGGCCCAGAACAGAGCCCTGGGGCACTCCACTACACACTTCCTTCCATGTAGGTACAGTTCCATTGAGGACCACACGCTGAGTACGGCCTGTCAGCCAGCTATGAATCTATCTGGTGGTGATGCTATCTAACCCACATTTTTCTATCTTGTCAAGTAGTAGGTTGTGATCTACTTTATAAAATGTCTTACTGAGGTCCAAGTAAATTATATCTACAGCATTCCTCTGGTCCATTAATTTTGTCACTTGGTCAAAGAATGCAATAAGATTTGTCTGGCATGATCTGTTTTTGACAAACCCATGTTGGCTTTTAGTGATGACTTTGTTTGCATCAAGGTGTTCGCTGATTTGTTGTTCGATTATCTTTTCCAGAATCTTCCCAGGTATTGAGGTCAGTCTGATAGGTGTCTAGTTTCCTGGAGCTATTTTTTTCCCTTTTTTGAAGATGGGAACTACATCAGCTCTCTTCCAGTCCTCTAGTAGTTCCCCAGTGCTCCAGGATCTTTGAAAAATATAGTTCAGTGGTTCTGAGATTACGTCTGCCAGTTCCTTGAGAACCTTGGGGTGTAATCCATCTGGTCCTGGTGATTTGAACTCGTCTAGGCTGAACAGGTGCTCACTTACCATTTTCTTGCCTATCTTAACCTTGCCTATATATATTCTGTTCATATATTTCAGGTAAACAGTGCATGGGACTGGTGGACCTTGACCGGGCTTGGAGTGTGGAAAGAAGCAACTACTCAGTCCAAGTGATAACCATGGAACCAGAGTCATGTTCCCCAAAGAATAATTTGATAACTGGTGTCCCAATTTAATTCAAAGGTTTTCCTGTCAAGTTGAATTAATTTTTAGTTCTCTTGATCAAAATGCAAATAGCTTTCTGAAGACTGGAAAGGAAACGCTGTACATCTTGAATCAGTTGTCTCCAGAAAAAGGAAGGAATCGCAGTAGGGGCTATCTTGCAAAGCTTCCTAATTCCTGTTTGAAATATGTGATTAAATCACATCTGGCTCTCCCAAAATGTTAAGCAGTCTACATTATAATAGCAACCAATATGTTCTTGGAAGAATGATTTCCTTTTTTATGAAAATTGGTCTTGCACATTGGGAAACATTTTGCAAGTGTTTTAGGCTTATCAGTATTGAACTAGAGAACAAATCATAGTATCTTCTTCTCAATATTGTACAATTATATCTTTTGTGCTCAGTTGCAACTGTATTGCTGTAAATACAAAGTATCACTTTGGTCAAATATTTTAATTTTTTTCAGAAAAGTGTACTCTAAATAAAAAAAATCTCACATTGCAGTCAACGTGTGATCGTATGTGGTCAACATCCATGTGGTTTTCTTGATAACTATATGAGTGCGGTTTGATTATTTGCAATTTCCTACCCTAGCTTAAGGGTTTTTATATTTTTGGTAATTTCCCATTGAAGTGCTAACTAGGTCCACTCTTTCTTAGCCTATTTCAAGATAGCCAAGGTCATCTAGGGAATGCTTCAGGTCAAACTCACCACTGTATTTACAGTATATAATTCACAAGTAGATTTATACATTAACTTTGATTACTGGCCTTTGTAGGACAAAGCAGATTTGTAAGGAATTCTTTTAAGTGTGTGTATGTACATTTACCTGTTTTTTCTGCAACTCTATCTTCTTTCAGTGAAAGGATCCTTTAATCTTTCCCTGTGACGATTATGTTCCATGTTTTGATTTGGCCACATGAATGCTGGGGAGGAAGAGGATAGGGAAAAGAAAACATCTGTGGGAATGACAATTACAGTCAGTGCTTTTTTTGTAAAAGAAAAAGGTGCCGGAACTCACACATGTCATACAACCCGCCTTGCCTACCCTACAAGGTTCCATCCAAAAAAGGTGCCGGAACTCCGTTCTGAGCGTTCTATGAGGAAAAAAGCCCTGGTTACAGTAGAAAAAAGCCACATGCCTGTACTTCATTTCTTTTTTTTTTTAGATCTGTTTCTCTAGGAAAACTGATTGTTGGTATTTTGAGATATGCGGTCATGTGTAGGTTACAGCTTGGTCCTCCTGAATAAACACTGGAATAGCACTCCTTTTTCAGGCTTTAATTTATATCAGCTCATTTTTTAAAAAAAACTCATTTTAAGTTATGTTGTCATTAACCATTCAGACAGATTCTTCAGTAGCGTAACCAGATACAGAGCGCTTTTTAAATTATTACAGTGTTTAGGTTCTGCTTGGTTTACTCAAGCAATGAACTGTAAACCTTCTCCAGAATTAATTCATTAGAGTAGACTTAGTTGTTCCTCCAGTAATGTCAGGGCTGGATAAAATGTTCAAACTCTAATATTTCAAGCTTGGATTATGTTTCTTCTCTCATATTTATTGTCTGAAGAATTAAAGAGATTGTCCAAAGCTAATCAAAGAAAGAGCAATATGTGTCCGGAATACCTTGGGGAGCACCTGCGGCCGGCGTCAACTTCCCTCCGCCCAGTACGCTCCCACAGAGAGGGCCTCCTCAGGGTGCCACCGGTCAAAGAATGTCGACTGGTGGCCCCCAGGGGGAGGGCGTTCTCTGTGGGCGCGCCGGATTTATGGAACCATCTTCCGGCCGAGCTCCGGATGGCGCCTGACCTCTGCTCCTTCTGGCGCGATCTCAAAACCTACCTTTTTGAACAAGCTGGCCTGGCCTGATGGGATGGGGTTGGGTTTTATAAATCTGTTTTTAACTTTTTAATGTGTATTAATTTATTCATGGGCATTGTTTGTTTAATCGCTTTTAATTTTTGTATCTTGTTTTTAATATGCATTGCCCTGTTCACTGCCCTGAGTCCTTCGGGAGAAGGGCGGTATACAAATTAAATAAATAAATAAATAAATAAATAAATAAATAAATAAATAAATAAATAAATAAATAATACAGTAATCCTGTTAAGAAACATTTTGTTTTGAGTGGTTTTTGTAACAGTTTACTATTGTTTATGGCATAACCAATGAGCATATTTTTTCTTGTTCTCATTCTATTGCACTAGCTTTCTAATATCTGTATAATGTGTTTTTGAGACTATTGGATTCTTTCAATAAGAAATTTAACATTTACTATTGAACATTTAAGATGGTCCGTTGCATATTTAATGATAGTTTTTGCTTGTATTACTTTATATTGTAATGTTTAAGACACTTTAAAACTGACTTTCAAGACAAACAGTCCCAAGGCAATTTGTTCACACTTTATTTCTGTGAAGATAAAAGGCAGGAAGACCCAAATGTGTGCAGCTTTTATCTTCCAAAATATAAATGAAGCAATCTTAAAGGAAATATCTTTAGTAGTACCATTCTGTTTCATTACCAAATCATAAGTGACAAAGGTGTGAATACAGTCTTACAAAACTGACTGCGTCAGAGAGAAATTTGATAGATAATTACTAAAATCAGCTTTTTTAAAAAAACTCTAAAAGCTTATTATCCAAAACGAACTCACACATTGAAATGGAAAAATGCTGGAATTTGGCAGCAGTGTCATTTCTCCCTAGTCAGTGGGAGAAAGAGAAATAAGCAGGTGGCTAAGCAAAAGGGCTCAAAAGACATTTTATGAGCTGATAATGAAGTTTCATAAGTGACAAGATCATGGTTGGAGAAAATCAGGTCTACAAGTGTTTTGGAAGTTCTTCAGTAGATGCTAGTGAGAGAATTTCACTGTCTATCCAAGATAACAGTGATGCAACATGGAAAAATGAATCAGAGACTTTGTTGTGGATACATCATATAACAAATGTGTGGCCACAGTCCAAATGTATTAAAGATTACAGTTAATACCAATATAAAATTGTAAGTACCATTCAGTTAAACTAAAGTAAGGGCTAATTGGAAAAAACACTTTTTGCTTAATTTTAGAAATGCCGGTAGTGTAGAGGCTGCCTGCACTTCCAGGCTGGAGAATATACGATAAAAGTAGGACTATCTCTGGGAAGATCTGTTACTTGATCTCTGGACCAAAAACTTTGTAAGGAGGAGTGACCACTAGTACCTCCAAACTAGATGACCAGACAAGGTGAGCACATAGGATTTTGGCAACTTGTAAATTTGAATTCAATGGGATTTCTTGTAACGGATGTGTTATTTTCACATGATGGAGTTTGACTTATCCACTGCATTTTTATAACTTCTAGGTCATCTTCAATAGTTCATTGCAGTAGTCCAAATACTATAGGTATGTGATCAGAACTCGATTACCATCACAAATTAGAATCCTGCCCCATCATAAGAGTTTCTGGGCAGGAAATCATTTTACTGTATTGTACTTTTTTTAACCGGACAAAACCAAATCTATTTGATATATGAATAAGAAGCCAACAGAGAATCTTGCTAATATTACCTCTTCCTATGATGACAAATCTTTATGTGTTTCTATTTAACATTTATTCCTGCCTATATAAATTTCCCTTTATTTCAGTCTGGATGGTTGTTGTTGTTGTTAGCTGCGAAGTTGTGTCCGACCCATCGCGACCCCATGGACAATGTTCCTCCAAGCCTTCCTGTCCTCTACCATCTTCTGAAGTCCATTTAAGCTCACGCCTACTGCTTCAGTGACTCCATCCAGCCACCTCATTCTCTGTCGTCCCTTTCTTCTCTTGCCCCCAATCTTTCCCAGCATTAGGCTCTTCTCCAGTGAGTCCTTCCTTCTCATTAGGTGGCCAAAGTATTTGAGTTTCAACTTCAGGATCTGGCCTTCTAAAGAGCAGTCAGGTTTGATCTCCTCTAGGACTGACCGGTTTGATCGCCTTGCAGTCCAAGGGACTCGCAGGAGTCTTCTCCAGCACCATAGTTCAAAGGCCTCAATTCTTTGGCGCTCAGCCTTTCTTATGGTCCAGCTTTCACAGCCATACACTGCAACTAGGAAGACCATAGCCTTGACTATACGCACTTTTGTTGACAGGGTGATGTCTCTGCTTTTTAGTGTGCTGTCTAGGTTTGCCATGGCTTTCCTTCCCAGGAGCAAGTGTCTTAATTTCTTGGCTACAGTCCCCATCTGCGGTGATCTTGGAGCCCAGGAAAATAAAATCTGTCACTACCTCCATTTCTTCCCCATCTATTTGCCAGGAATTGAGAAGGCCTGATGCCATGATCTTGGTTTTCTTAATGTTAAGTTTCAACCCAAGTTTTGCACTCTCCTTCTTCACCCGCAACAAGAGGCTCTTTAGTTCTTCACTTTCTGCCATTAGAGTGGTATCATCTGCATATCTTAGGTTGTTGATATTTCTCCCGGCAATCTTAATTCCAATTTTTGATTCATCTAGCCCTGCCTTTCTCATGATGTGCTCTGCATATAAGTTAAATAGGCAGGGCGACAGTATACAGTCTTGCCGGACTCCTTTCCCAATTTTGAACCAATCAGTGGTTCCATGTCCAGTTCTCACGGTTGCTTCTTGACCTGCATATAGGTTTCTCAAGAGACAAATAAGATGGTCTGGTACTCCCATCTCTTTAAGAACTTGCCACAGTTTGTTGTGATCCACACGATCAAAGGCTTTAGCCTAGTCAATGAAGCAGAAGTAGATGTTTTTCTGCAACTTCCTAGCTTTCTCCATGATCCAGCATATGTTGGCAATTTGATCTCTAGTTCCTCTGCCTCTTTGAAATCCTGCCTGTACTTCAGGTAGTTCTCGATCCACGTACTGCTGGAGTCTAGCTTGTAGGATTTTAAGCATAACTGGATGGTTAGGGAGAGCCATTTGGGAATAGAAATAAACATTTTCTCTAAAAGTAATATTTTGGTAACCATCGTTTGCTGTATATTATCAAAATAAATTGATTAAAATATATATGAAGCCACACACTTCAGGATGCTCGTAAGTCATTCTACTCTAATCAATAATATTATTAGACTCTCTTTGAGATATTTGGCATTTGTTCACCATTGTATATCAAGAACTAGAGCTAATGCATAAATTATTACCTAGTTTCTTAATCTATGCTCCTTGTAATTTTATCTGTTCAACTTTGCTTTCTAGTTTATTTTTTCTTTACGATTGTAGTGTTCCAACTGGGGTCATGGTTTAGGGTGTGTTAACAAAGCATTCCAGAGATTTGTTTTCAAATTGGCAATTGGCTTTCATGCATTCATACCTTTTTTCCCTTCAAAAAGGTCACCACACTTTTTATGCTTTATTTTTAGCTTCTAACTTTCTTGCTGGCATAAAGTTTAGTAGTGGAAGTATGTGTTACAGAGACCGATGTGACAATCCTGTCAAATTTATCTGACAAAGACCAAATAACCGAGTCACAGAACTCTGACTAGGTCTGCTAATTTATTTTTCTAAAATTGCAATACCCACTTATTTAAATGTTGTACTTGTATATGCAGATTTAGTTTTTTTAAAAAAATTAGGCAGTTTCCCTAGGCCCTATGTATCAACAGTATGGTTTAGTATTTCATATTATCAGATGGATTGGTATTTTTACTAACTCATTTACTTAAACTGTTTTAAATAAAAATTACACCAAAGGATTGTAATTAGAGGTCCTTTATGTGTCAGCTTCCTAGAAGGTGAATTTGTTAAGAATGTTATTGTTGAATAGACAAGTGCATCTACTTCATTCCAATTCCAGTATTGGAAGAGATTTTTTTAGGATAATCAATACAAAAATCTGTATAAAATTAATCTTGCAATTTTTCTTCAATATTTGTGTAACAGTTTATATTTGCATTATAAGGCAGGCTGGACTGTAAATAAATGCCACAATGGCATTTCTATATTTAACTATTTGCAGTTCTAACATGGAGCCCAATTAATTTATTAAATTAATCTTTGTATGTAACATGCATTCTTTAATATGCAAATAATTGCTTGGAATAGCAGCAAGTTATCAAGATTTCAGCAGACACAAAAGGGAATTTAATATTCCTTCCTGAAACTATCATGAAAATTACTCTTCTGAAGTTACTCGTCTGGATAAACTTTCAATTGATGCCAATGGAATTTTTTTCTTAATTCAAATGGTGCTTCTATAGAATGGTTTTCAGTAAGGATTTAGAAGGGAAAGGAAAGGGTTAAATCTTTCCTTGGTATTCCTATATTCTTACTTCCAAGCAATGGTATGTGGATTCTTAGGAAATCGTGCCCATAATTTTGTACCAAGATATAAATTAAAGACACATGAGTATTCATTACAGAGAATATCAGTAAGTTCCTGCCCTACTCATTTATGCTCTTTGGCCTGTTAATTCTATTATCATTTGGTAGATGCTACAAAACTTGTATTATAGAATCCACTTCCATAAAATTTAAAACATTACCAACTATGCCTTTGTGTTTTTAAAGTGTTCACAATAACCTATGTTGTTTAAGCAAGATTTAGTAGATAAACCAGAACTCACTCATTCTCTTAGTGATGTTAAGGATGATAGGTATTAGCAAATCAGAAGATTAACTCCAGGCACTTTAGAGTCACTTTCAGTCTTTGTTTGGGCTCATATTGACTAAACCACAATAGTTAATTTGGTGCAAGTCTCTGTACTGCAATAAGCCAAATCACATATCTTAGTGTGAAAATTGAATTTTGTCATAAATCTTTATCATTTTACAGGCTGATGGCAATAGTGAAAGGTTTAAGACAAGTGTGGCTACCACATTACTTACTGAATTGATACCCTACTGTTCCATTAACTCCAGTACTCAAAGCATTTTGCAGCAAAGATGGAGAGAACAAAGCATGACAATAAAATAGATGCTTATCAAAATAAAGCCAAGCTTAAATCACAAAATAAAATGTAGAAAAAGATGTGTTTTTCCAACTTCCTGCATGCTGGGAAGATTGGAATCAAATTCATCTTAGGAAATCATTGACACCACCTGCAAACACAATGAAAGCACAGGTCAAGGAGCATTCTCTTATTACAAATCAGTCCTTCCTGCATGAGCACAACCCCATCCCAAACTTCATGTACTATACAATCTTTGCACTTTTACGACCTTGAGAATGGTTTTAAAATTACTACAAAAGAGTCTGCCCAGCTACTGGCTGTTCTAAAAGCTAAGTAATGTTGGACCTGGATAGGTCAGGATGATTGCCCAGAAATACCAGCCATAGGTTACTCTGGGAGTCAAAAGCCATCCAAGAAAAAGACAGTGATAAAATTGGATGATGTTTGTCTAGATATTGAGCGCAGCTTGAAGAAGGCTCAGTGGAATTTGCTAAGTTTTCAGATTAAGAAATGGCACAAAGGACAGGGATTTTGTCAAAAGCAGCTGCAGGATTTGGGTGCTATATTTCAGAGTTCTGCCTGTGACAGCATCATTGCTGCAGTTGCTCAACCCATCTCTTGTCTTCCGGGAAAAGACAGCTGCATCTCTTGACTTGATTTCCTGTTGTTCAAATTGTGCATAGTTTTTATTTTATTTTAGTGGTCTTCCTTTTAGTGATGTGAACTGCTTTGATATCAGATAACTGAAAAGCAGCAGAAAATTATAGTTAGTACAGTAAGTAAAATGAATAGTGGTGGAGAGGAGGGAAATTGTAGATGGTGTGGCCAAAAGATGTGCAGATATGAAATTTGCCAGCTGAATAGATTTGTTTTATCTGAGGCAATCTGGTGCCTTCAGATGTTTGGGGACTGCAATTTCAATCAGTTCCAGACAGCTTAACATGGGTTTCCTTTTAGGGATGACAAATAGTTTTAGAAGAGTCTTTACTTCAAAGCTAATCTGATCACAGTTATGGGAAGCTCATAGGATTGTGCAGCTATTCAGGTCCAAAATAGAAAAAAATGCTTTGGAAGGTATGTGCTTAGGGCTTGCTGCACCATTTCCTGATATCAAGAAAGAATGCATTTGAGTTAAAGAAGTGTTAAGGAGGTGATGACAAAGACATGCACCTTTTTAACATTTCTGTAATGGAAACATGTTCCTGGGATGATGCAGCTATCACACAAACTCAAGGGAAGACATAGACTCTTTAAAGAGGTGCCCACACGTGCAGCAACTCTATTCATCTTATTGGTTAAGCTCCATTCGACACATCTGCCAGTTTTCTATATTTGCTGATGCATTTAGGCAGCTGAGACAATATAAGGATACATTCAGGATACTGTGCACTGTTGATCAATGAACTCTAGCCAGGATAGTTGTTACCACTCCAGACTACCTTATATTCTTTTACCTTGAGGATTTCAATGTCCATGCTGAGGTTGCTGCAAAAGAAATGGATTAGGATTTCACGGACCTGTTTGGTATCTGGCTTTGCATATCCAACAGGAGACACTGTGGATTTGTGTTTGGCTATTCTGTTTGGCTAGTGCCAATGATCTGCTAGAGGATCATTCTGTAACTCCAGGGTAATGGTCAGATTATTCTCTGGCCACATTTACAGTAGCAACTGCTATAAACCTTTATTTAAAAATTCAAACAAATTTGGATTTCTTTTTGGATGAATTTGAAGAATCTCCCATCTAATTGGTCTTTATTACCGGTATTATCAAAGTCCTGATCTGTAGAATATAGCAATGGCCTGAATAGTTGGTACTATAGCATCTAAATGCCCTCTTCTCTTTAGCAGAAGTCAGTTGACATCTTGGTTATTGTAGATATGAGAACAATTAAACAAACAGAGAACTTGAAGTAAAAGAGAGGAAATATAATGAGCAATCAGACTGAACCATAGGGGGGTTTATAGGCCCATTTATCATCTAATTTTTAGACTGCTGCCCGCTTAACACACTTGAAATAATATCTGCAGTAGCAATTGCCATGCCTCTCTGTCCTCATTATGTCTGCACAGGACAGCCTTTTTTTCTCTCCCTTTTTTTAGTTTTCCAATATTACAATAGTATCTTTAAAAAGCAACGTGGTGTCTGGGTTACAATAGTTCCATTTCAGAAAAATACATATTATTACAAATCTCCAAATTGTTGTAACCAATACTTCCTCTCTCTTGTTTCCTTTAATACATATTATCTCTTATCTAAATTAACATACTTCTCATTGCTATCCATCAGTCATTTAATAGTTTTCTTGTATTTGTCAATAAAGGTAAAGGTAAAGGTTCCCCCGCACATGCGTGCTAGTCGTTTCCGACTCTAGGGGCCGGTGCTCATCTCTGTTTCAAAGCCGAAGAGCCAGCGCTTGTCCGAGGACGTCTCCGTGGTCATGTGGCCGGCATGACTAGACGCCCAAGGCGCACGGAATGCTGTTACCTTCCCACCATAGTGGTCCCTATTTTTCTACTTGCATTTTTTTACGTGCTTTCGAACTGCTAGGTTGGCAGAAGCTGGGACGAGTAACAGGCGCTCACTGCTATGCGGCACTCACCAAACTGCCGACCTTCTGATCGACAAGCTCAGTGTCCTAACCCACTGAGCCACTGCGTCCCTATATTTGTCAATACTTTGATATATTTTATATTTTAACATTCCATCTTTAAAACATCAAACACCTTATATATTTTTCCAACTTTAATTTTACATTGATATTAAAATTAAACGTTTAAAGTTTTTCATTTTCATATTGCTAAATAACCTCCTTTCCCTTTACACAATTTTCTCTGATACTTAGTAATGTAAATACACTTCTTATTTATCTCATTTCCATATCAATGTTAGTAGTACAATATTAGAATGGTAGTCATTAGGATACCAATTGCAAGGAGGAGAAAGAGGAGGAGGACAATATAATATTCTTATTTCTCATTTATAGTTTCCACATATTAAAAATTAACCAAAATTTCTTCCATTTCAACATTTAATACATCCTTTCATGTCACTACATCCAAGTAGTACATTCTATCATTCTTATCATATATACATCTTAATCCATGTCATTTAAAGAGCTCAATATTTCAATGTTAGTATTCATACATCTGTGTTTTATTTTTTTTAATTAGTATTTTTATCTACTCATCAAAACAATCTCTCGTAATCCAAGTACAATCCTGTCTATTTTGGTATTATCTATTTCAGGCCTCTTAAGGATGTCCATATTTCTTCAATCTTATTCTTGCTTTCTTCCTTTGCCATGTCATTCTTCGCTTCTTTGCCTCAGGGTCATCGAAGCATTCTTGTGTTGTTATATCATATTGAAGTAGCCCTCCAGTCTCCATTTTTGAAGGATTAAGGAGTCTGTTAACCGCGCCAAATCTTCTCATTATTTTCACCTCTTGATATAATTGTCCTGGACTGAATAATTTTTTCCCACCTGTTTCCCGTTATGGTCTTCAAAAGTCTGTGTTTGTTGAATAGTTAATTCTTCTGCCAATGTGTTTGATTGTTCAATTTCTTCTGTAAAGTTCTGTCCCGATAAAATATTAGTTGTGGTCACAGTTTGAGTTTGTTTCTTCGAGATGCTTTCTAATTCTTTTCCAAAAGCTCTTATTTCATCGCCAGTTGTAGAAAGGAACTGATAAGTTTGGTAAGATATTTCTCACATAGCATAGATTTGTTTTTGAAACTCTTCCATGGTGGAGTTTCACATCTGGTGTTCAAAGTTTCTTAAATATTTTCTTGATTTTTTTTAAAGAGAAAGTCAGATTGCACTTTCAGGTCTAGCCACTGGGTGTCCCCCAAGTACTTTGAAAGTTCTTTTCTTTTAATCCTTTTCTTTTTTCAACTTTTTTTTAAAAAACACCCCTGAGCTTGCTCGCTGCTTATTTGAAGGGAGGGTTGAATTCCCCCCTCCCTCTCCACATGGGGGAAGGTACTTAGCAGCTTATTTAGGTGAAAAGAAGAAGATTAAGGTATAAGAGAGGAATCTTACCCCTGTCTCTTTCACACTGCTTTAATGTTGCCTAGTGGTAAGTTTGACTTCGGCTGTCTGCAGGTAGTAACTGGCCATATTACTATGGCCAGTCTTTCGTCCACCAGTACGAAGGGAATGCAGGCACTAACGGGGGGTTTGCGGCTCCCCCGCATTTCTGAAAAAGCCCCTTCTTTCTGGTCACCCCTCCAAGGTGACTCTTTGGCCCTTTTAGGACCCCCCAGCGATGCGAAACGACGTGGAAGATGAGAGCCATCCTCCAGACGTCCATGTCGGCTGGCTTGGCAAACCAGAAGCCTGCACAGGACAGTCTTATGGTGCTTTAGAAAAAAATGCGGCATCTCCATCAGGATTTGGGGGGAGTGCCAAATTCAGAATCCAGCTCAGGAATTTTCACTTTTGTTTGTGTTTTTGTGAATGGAACTGATCAGATTTGCTTCAGTTTGAACTCTTGAGGCAAGTCATGTTCATATTCTTTTTATCTGAAGATGTGGGCAGGGTGTGTGATGATGAAAGCCACCATTTACTTGTTCACCCCTTATTCTTCCAAGCAGAGTAGTAAAACAGCCACGACAGACTTCATAATTAAGGGAGGTGATCAATTCTTTTCTGGGTGTGGAATGTGACCTGCATACTAAATGTAGGCAGAAGCCTTTATTTAAAAAGTCCTCCCTTGTCCTTGAATATCTCTATAATTATAGGTTACTCAAATATTCTACTCTTGGATAAGGCATTGATAAAGGGATGACATCACAATTCCAGATGTGTCATACTCATTTCAATAGTGTTCCTTCCAAGATAAAATATTGAGACACCTTTGTCATCTGCAAAAGTGATCTATGCCAGAGATCATAGCTGGAGGAAAGTGCAACTTTATTGGACCTCTTGGCTGCTTTCTACCTTCCCATCTTTCTAACAGGGTGGCTCTTGGGGACATGATTTTGGAGGGACACCCAACCTTATTTCAGAATGTGTCCAGAAGGTGGTGCTGGAAGAGTATTGTTTGACCACTAGATGTTGACCTATGGAATGCTACCTACTTTTTAACTCCAAAGGAACAATCAGTACCCTTGAATGCTGTCTCAGTGATGGGCTGCATAAGAAAGAACTGAAATTAATTTCCAAGTAGAATTGAGGTGCTTAACTTGGGATGAAAGTGAAGCTTGTTCTGGGTGGGAATGCATCCCCCATAAAAAGCAGGTTCACAGTTTGGGATTGTTCCTTGATTTCCAGCTGCCTTTGGATTTGCTTTGGCAAGGAGCACATTTGCACAATAATTATAGTCAGTGCACCAAATGCAATACTTCCTGAGATGCTTTGACGCAACAACAATGATCAATATCTTAATTACAACCCATCTTGATGAGTGCAAAGCTCCTTTTGTAAGTTGCCCTCTAAAGTGACTGGAAATTACAATTGGCTATTGACCTGAGCAAGCAACAGAGATAATATGGATCCTGTAGTGCATGATCTGGACTGATGCCCTTTGCTTTTAGGGCACAATTTAAAGCAGACATGTCAAACAAGGCCCGGGGGCCAGATCCGGCCTGCGAAGTGGTTTCATGTGGCCCGCGAAGCCATCCTGGAAACAGTGAGGGAACGGCCCCCACTGCCTTGGCCCTGGCCCAGAGACCCTCCTTCTGCCAGAGACCCTCAGATCTGTCCCATTCCTGCCCAGGCCCCCATAGGCACCCTTGATGCGAATGATGTAGAGCTGGCCACACCCACCCAGTAGGCCATACGCACTCCAGCCACACCCACCCAGTAGGCCACGCCCACCCTGGCCATACCCACCCGGCCCCCTGAGGGCAACCGCAATGCTGATGCGACCCTCAATGAAATTGAGTTTGACACCCCTGATTTAAAGTCTTGGTATGGACCCTTAAAGCTCTAAGTAGTTTAGGTCTTCATTAGTTCCTGTCCTGTTATGAATTGTCCTGCTTATATAAATAGGCTGGAACTCTTTCGAGATGCCTTCCCAACTTGCCAGAACCTTTGCTATAAATATGTGGGAAAGAACCTCCTGTGGCTCTGAAGTTATTGAATGTACTCTCGCTTGAGCTAGTTTGACTCCTATACTCACACCTTTTAAGAAGACAGCCCAAAGCATCTCTTCAGCAAGCTTTTCACTCTTGTTTTAATGATTGATTTTAAGTTTCATTGATTTAATTTTATTCTATTTATTTACACTTCTGGTTTTTATATCGTGGCAAGAGAGTCAGTTTGGTGTAGTGTTAAAGCATCAGGCTAGAAACTTGGGACACCCCGAGTTATTAGACAGACAGATGACTCTTGGCCAGTCCCTTTTTCTTCTCAGCCCTAAAGACAAACAATGTCAAATCACTTCCGAAATCTTGATCTTGCCAAACAAAAACAAAAACAAAAAACTGCAGAGACCAATACGGGCACTCACCAGGAGTCAGAAAGTGACTGGAAAGAAACATGAAAAAAAATAAAAAAATGTCTAAAGCGTGGGGGGTGTACATGAAATAAAATAATGTGATTGGTTCCCTTTGTTTTCTTCCCACTATACCTTAGTTTATTAATTTATTGCCTTAATGAACGGTACTTCCATTCTACCCAGGGCTTTTTTTTTGTCATAGAACGCTCAGAACGGAGTTTTGGAACTAGGGCAGGGGTAGGCAACCTCGGCTCTTTTATGACTCATGGACTTCAACTCCCAGAATTCCTGAGTCAGCATAGCTGACTCAGGAATTCTGGGAGTTGAAGTCCATGAGTCATAAAAGAGCCGAGGTTGCCTACCCCTGCTCTAGGGTAAGCAAGGCTAGTTGTATGACATGTGTGAGTTCCGGCACCTTTTTTTTTTTTTTTACAAAAAAAGCACCGATTCTGCCTCATTAAGTGTAGCGAGGCTAATCCCCGCGTCCAAAGAAACACAACCTGACACGGGCAACTAAAATCATCGTCAAAAGTCAGCATCCTTTGGGACATCCACCAAGTGTACACGATCAGAGGCCCCGCACCTTTGCTTCCTTATTTATTTATTTTTAAATTCCATTTATATCCCGCCCTTCTCCGAAGACTCAGGGCGGCTTACAAGCTTAGCAATAGCAATAGCCTTCATTCTATGTATATGCCTGCTTATTAGGCCTGTGGTGAGATTGAAATATATGAACAACCAGTTATCTGTGTGGATGCCACATCTGGAAGTCAATTCTGAGCCTGGGCAACAAAAAAAATAGCTACTGGTTCTGCTGAAGTGGTGCAAACCAGCCGAATCCCACCATGGACGAGCCCACTAAGTGGAAGCTCCCAGTTGCAGCCTGCAGCCCATCGATGGAGCAGCTGAGGGAGCAGTTTGGCAGTTTGGAGATTCAGATGGCCACATTGCTGGGGACTGTGGCAGCAGCAACCAGGATGGGCACAGTAAACCACTAGCAGCATTGGCCACCCTATCTCCCCCTCTCCTGCAGCTGATGACCCCAACCCTAGTGATAGTGGATATTTTGTATTTCGTATGTACTGCAGATTTTATCTTATCTCTACTCTTTTTGGTTGCCTTTGTTTATTTATTTCATTACATTACATTAAAATGTAAATTTTATATGCATTGGTAAATGTTTTTTTTATCCCATTTATATCCCGCCCTTCTCCGAAGAGTCAGGGCGGCTTACAATCTAAAGCACAAATCAATGTGCTTAGCGAAAGCCTTCATTCTATGTATATGCCTGCTTATTAGGGCTTTCACACACACACACACACACACACACACACACACACACACAAGCGGCATTATTACAAAGTCAGCTTAATTGCCCCCAACAATCTGGGTCCTCATTCTACCTACCTCGGAAGGATGGAAGGCTGAGTCAACCTTGAGCCTGGTGGGACTCGAACCTGCACTAATTGCAGGCAGCTGGAGCCTTGGTGGAGGCGTTAGCCCACTGCTCCACCAAGGCTCCGTTCGTTCTCAAGAAAGCCGCCTGACACGGCCGCCGACTCTCTTCCGCAGGGCAACCTGGCGCTAGGATCGGCCGCGCTTCTCCCACGCTTACCCGAAGGCGAGCCGAGACGCGCACGCCTGCGCTCCGCTCTCTTCCCGGCAGCGGGCGGCGTGACCGCCTCCGAGCTCAAGGGAGGGGAGCGCCAGGCAAGGACGCGGGGGGGGGAGGCGGGGGGGAGGGGGCTCCCTCCTGCCGCTTGCGTTGTTGCCGACCTCTTCGCCTCCTGCGAGGACTTGGATTAGCTGCAGCCGGGCGCCCCCGGAGGCCCCCGCTGGCGCTCAGTTCCCCCGGCGCGCTGGGCTGGGTTGAGGGCGCCTCCTAGAAGAGCCGGAGGGGGGGGGGAGCTCCGGCGCCTTCGCCTCTTGCATCTCTTCCCAACCTGCCGTTGCCGCTGGTGGTGGAGAGATCCAGGGCTTGTTCGCCCTCTCTTCTTTTTCTGTCTGTGTCTGTCTTCCCTTCTCCGACATGGATTTATCCTGGAGGGTCCTCGTTTTATCCTGGCTTTACCTGGAGACTTTAGGGGATTTCGACGGAAGGTAAGTCGATCGGTTTCCTGGAAGGAAAAAGGTTGGGGAAGCGAAAGAAGGAGCTGCTTTTCCGAGCTGGTGGAGAACGAGAAAGTGTCCAATTTGGTAAGGGAAGGAAACAATTCACAACCTTGACACTCTGCCTTCTGTTTCCCCTCTAACACCTGAGTGGCTAAGACAGGGTAGAAAACCTGTTGGAGGTGGAATCGGTCTCCACTCCACAGGATCCAGGGCACGCTCCGTTCACACTTTGCACAAAATACAGCTGTGAAAGTTTTCACTTACTTGAGGAAGCAGAGCTGGGAGGAATCAGCGGCAATAAGTGGCACCTGCAAGAAGAACTTTGCAAGTCTCTAGTAACTCTAAATAAGTAGATAAATGAGACACAGGGTTTTATTTTTGTGCCCCCTTTTTGTAATAAAGCATAGCCTTCAAAGTGCACAAAACAATTCATATGCCTAAAAGATTTGTGAGATAATGATTGGCACATGCTTCCATGCTATATAGTCCATTTGATCAGATGCATGACTTAATAATACAGCTTTTTAAAGTTCACGGAAGACTCCTGTTTGTTATTGGGAATTTTTGGTTTTGTTTGTTTTTCACTAATTTAAGGCTATCCCTCTGGAAATCCGAACCTTGAATTGTTACAAGGATCCCAGCAGACCTTTGAAGCTGGTCAGTTTCAAATTCCTAGCAAAGAGGAAAAGCCACTTTGTGAATGGGAGATTAATTCAGCACAGGGTTTTTCTGATTTGTAGTTTGGTCTCTGAACTGCTGCATTGCATTGATTCGCTCTGAGGGGGGAACCTTCTGAACTAGGAAGGCTTGCAGCTTGGCATTTATTTGAAAGTAATTTCATCTCTTCCAATGGAATTTACCTCTAATTAAATGTGAATAGCTGTGAGTCCTAATCTGAACTGATTATTTTTTTTGATACAGGTAGCTATGGTAGTCCTAAACAGATCATTGGACAGTTGAATTATTTTAAGTGTCTAAACCAGGGGTCGGCAACCTCGGCTCTTTTATGACTCGTGGACTTCAACTCCCAGAATTCCTGAGCCAGCATAGCTGGCTCAGGAATTCTGGGAGTTGAAGTCCACGAGTCATAAAAGAGCCGAGGTTGCCTATCCCTGGTCTAAACCGACTGATAGGAACTCTCTATTATTAGGTAGACCCAGCTGAAGGTGTCAGGGCTTAAGTCTACAATCTTCTGTCTGTAACCCATCAGCCTCAGTCTTTTACTTAACCTCTCTGTGTTTTACACGTTAGTGTAGATGTAAAGAATCTAATCTGCATTTGAATGTGCAGGAAGAATACTAGCAAGGAAAATTGCTCTAGTTTAATTGATAGGCTATTGAGAGATGGTAAGCATAACATATGATTATACTCTATGGATATTAATCATATTCTGTCGCTTGTGCTTTGTGAAAATAACATGTTCACAAAAGGTAAACATGGAAGAAAGAGCTTTAAAACAAAATACTTTAATTGCTGAAGTGGTTATTTCCCCATTGTTCATGTATAATTATATGGATTGTCATACCAAGTAACTGCAGCCTGCAGAACTCTTATGTTTAGCATCTGTGTAGCTTCAGTGTTTGGGGATGAAAGAGAAAAAAATGCCTATCTCCTGTCAGATAAATTATGCAGTTGACAGTAAACCAGGGAATATTTATTATCCTGTAAAACTTTTAATTTCTTTTTATACCTGTATGTTTTCCAGGTATGCTTGGATATCTGTAAACACATATGTAAAACAAACATTAATCAGACAAGCTGTAACATTAAGGGCACAATTATATTCCACCATTCAATGCAAATATTTCAGTTGTGTAAAGATGCATGATAGGCAAGCCTTGACAGGTTTAAGCAATCCAAGTTTCTTTTGAAATACATTGCTTAGTTGCCACAACCCTTCTGTAACTGATAGACCTATTATCTTTGTGCAATTGTTAAATAGATCATAACTGCAGTACTTTGACCTCATTTATCAAGCCATTTTCATTGGAACCCAGAATAATAGAAACAAAGCTGTTTTTTAACTAGATATCGCAATGCAAACAGTCAGGAGGAACAAATCTAAATGGAAACCTGTACATGGGAAGTGTTTATCTTTCCCTGTGATTTGAAGCCATAAAAAGAATGCACACCTGCTGTTTATTGACTGGAACTGATTTAGGTCTCCAGACTTACTTGGTTTTCGTAATTCATGAAGACATTTAGGAATGGTGAGGAATAACAGACCTTATGGCTACATCAGTAGGCAAATCTCATTGTAAAAAGGAAATCTTGTTTCATATTACACTAGCCTCTTTGGTCTCTGAGTATGGAGTATGTTCCAATCTCCAAACTCTCAGAGGCTAGGGGACCCAGAAATTAAATGAAGCCCAGACTTATGACACAAAATTTTCTGGTTATACTACAGACCCACGTGGCTTGGAAATACAACTGCAGACCCTAGTAGACTGGACAATCACTTAAATATGAGCCAGCTGTGTGCTGCAGCTGCCAAAACAGCCAACACAGTGCTAGGCTGCATTAATAGAGGGATAGAATCAAGATCATGTAAAGTGTTAATACCACTTTACAATGCCTTGGTAAGGCCACACTTGGACTACTGCATCCAGTTTTGATCACCACAATGTAAAAAAGATGTTGAGACTCTAGAAAAAATGCAGAGAAGAGCAACAAAGATGATTAGGGGACTGGAGGCTAAAACATAAGAAACGGTTGCTAGAATTAGGTATGTCTAGTTTAATGAAGAGTAGGGCGAGGGGTGACATGATAGCAGTGTTCCAATATCTCAGGGGTTGCCACAAAGAAGAGGGAGTCAAGCTATTCTCCAAAGCACCTGAAGGCAGGACAAGAAGCAATGGATGGAGACTAACCAAAGAGAAGCAACCTAGAACTAAGGAGAAATTTTCTGACAGTTAGAACAATTAATCAGTGGAACAACCTGCCTCCAGAAGCTGTGAATGCTCCAACACTGGAAGAAGTCTTTAAGAAGAGATTGGACAGCCATTTGTCTGAAATGGTATAGGGTTTCCTACCTGAGCAGGGAATTGGACTAGATGACCTACAAAGTCCCTTCCAACTTTATTATTATTGTTATTATTATTATTATTCATACCATTGGTGACTTCATAGAATCTATCATCACAATAAGTATGCTCACCCTATGAAATCTGCTGATTCCCACTTTGAGTTGAAGCTATTAATGGTTGATTTTGTGTCAAAAGCCCATCTCTAAACACACCATTTGCTATTTAATATCAAGAGCCATCAGACTAGATTTTATTTAGCCTTACCATCACATTTTCTAATAGTTCTGGGGATGGACTGGCTTAAAACTCATAATCCATATATTAATTAGGACTAGAATGACTTAACGTTTAGTTCACCTGCCTACAAAACTCACAGCCTGCAGGGCTTGAAACCACCCACATTGCATCCTCTGGCAGAAGTGTCCTCCTTTGCCTGGCAATCCATGGGCCATGTTTTATTTATTTCTTGTTTAATTGAGTTTAGGCATTGCCCAATTGCAATTGCTCTGAGCAATTCACAAGCAATGAAGTTGATGTGTTTGGAAATGGGGAGACAATGACTGTGACATCCATCAACTTTGTGATTGTACTTTCAGTCTTATTCCTGGAGCTCGGATTCTCACAGAACATCATATTTATGAAAGACAGATGGATACCTAAAGGACTTTTATTAATGAGAACTTGCAGAAAAAAATCTGCCCATTTTTTCCCCTGTAAGTGCCCTGCCTTTGACATACTTCATTGTTACCAACTCCTTGACCCTCTTATCTATTAATGAATACTATCATTTTCCCCATCTTTTTGAAATCATGGAATATGACAAAATCTACAAATCATTTCTCAGAGGAACTTTCAAATTGTTTGACATGAAAGAGGGATATAGACATCTAATTCCCATTGATACTCATTACGGAAAGTTTGAATGTTTAGTAATATCATTTGAATTTGATGGTTCTTCCTCAACCTTCCTTAATGAGATTTATGAACCTTGTTTATCAAGACATGCTGGAGACCATTCAGATCATATTTTTTTTGCTTATTTACCATTCTGCACATGACACAAGTATGTGCAATTCTGCAGTTCCTATAAAAACATATGCTTTATACCAGGTGTCTTCAAACTTGGCCCTTTTATGACTTGTGGACTTCAACTCCCAGAATTCCTCAGCCAGGCATGCTGGCTGAGGATTTCTGGGAGTTGAAGTCCACAAGCCATAAAAGGGCCAAGTTTGAAGACATCTTCTCTATACCAAGGGTCCCCAACCTCCGGCTGTGGCACACTACTGAGCCTTTAGTCATTCAGAATCGGGCTATGGAAGTGGTGGGTAGGCGAGCGTGTACACCATCGCCGCTTGCATGAGCATAGGGCAAGCACATTCGTGTGCACTCCCATTTGCATGAGTGGTGGGCGTGCATGCCCACCGCTTGGGCAAATGGAGCTGTGCATGTGCATACGCTTGTCTGCCACTCATGTGGAACCATCTACCCTCCCCCACCAGTCCATAAAGCTGGAAAGGTTGGGGAATTCTGCTCTATACTATGCTGAATAAATGAGCCTTTCTTTGATCTGTCTGTCTAAGCTATTATATTTCCTCAAGGAGAATTCAGATGGATTCAGTTGAAGATAGATTTAGTTTATATTGGAAATCCCCCATCCTGTACACATACACAATTCTTTGCTGATAGTCCTCAACTTACAACAGTTCATTTAATGACCAAAGTTACCACATCACTTTAAAAAGTGACTCATGACCGTTTTTCACACTTAACATCTATTGTAGCGTCTCCATGGTTACGTGATCAAAATTCAGATGCTTGGCAACTGACTCATATTTATGACATTTGCAATGTCCCAGGGTTATGTGATCCCTTTTTGTGACCTGATAAGCAAAGTCAACGGGGAAGCCAAGGTTCACTTTACAACAGGGTTACTAACTTAACAACTGCAGTGATTCACTTAACAAATGTGGTAACAGAGGTTGTAAAATGGGGCAATTCACTTAACAACTGTCTCAGCCACAAAGATTTTGTGCGCAATTGTGGTTGTAAGTCGAGTTCTACATATAATGGACTTTGTTCACTTTTTTAACTTAAATTTTTAACAGTTTTGCTGATGAATGCATGAACCTTTATTATCAAAGTACAATGTGTATACATTGAGATTGGCTGAGTCTCCCTTCATGCTCCCCCCACTACAACTCACAGTGACAACAAACGCACCATCTTGTTACACCATGTGAGCTAATTGCACAACACACCGGCCTCACAAGTCAATCATACATAAAGTTATTTGAATGAATGACCCTTTTATTGTCAAAGTACAACCATGTATACATTGAGATTGGCTGAGCCTCCCTTTGTGCCCCCACCCCCAACTTACAGTGACACAAACCCTCCATCTTATTACACCCTGTGAGCTAATTGCACAACGCACCGGCCTTGCAAGTCAATTATGCATAAAGTTTATATTATATTATATTAAATTATTTCCCATTCAAAAGCCTAACAGCCCATGGATAAAATCTGTCCTTCAGCCTGTTAGTATGGCTGGCTATACTCCTATATCTCCTACCCGATGGTAGGAGAGTAAAGAGATACCGTCCAGGGTGTGAGTCATCCCAGAGAATTTTCCTCACTCTTCCAAGGCAGCGAGCCCTGGCGATGTCATCCAGTGGTGTCAGGGGACAGCCCACGATGTCTTGTGCTGTGCTCACCACCCTCTGTAATGCTTTCCTATCCGCGACTGTCAGACCAGCATACCAAACCACAATACCATACGAGAGGACGCTCTCTACAGTAGACTGGTAAAAGAGGGTCATAAGCCGTTGTTCTACCCTGTTCTTCCGCAAGACCCTGAGAAAGTGAAGCCTCTTTTGGGCCTTTCTGGCCACCTGGGTTGTATTAACTTTCCAGGTCAGATCTTCACAGAGGTAGACTCCCAGAAATTTAAAGGAGGAAACTCTCTCCACACAGTCCTCCCTGATGTAAAGTGGGGCAGGTTCCTCTTTTTTCCTCTGGAAGTCTAACACCATCTCTTTCGTCTTGCCGATGTTCAGGTGCAAGTTGTTGTTACAACACCATATGGATAGTTTTTGTACCTCCGCCCTGTATGCTGTCTCATCCCCACCTGTAATAAGTCCCACCACGGTAGTATCATCTGCAAACTTAATTATTGCAGTAGATGGGTCAGATGATACACAGTCATATGCGTAAAAAGAATACAGGTAGGGGCTAAGCACGCAGCCCTGTGGCGAGCCAGTGCAAAGCTTCAGGGGGGTGGACAAAGCGGACCCGACCCTCACTGTTTGTAACCGGTCCCTAAGAAAGTCTTGAATCCAATCGCAGATAGAGGGTGAAAATTTCAAGTCAGTCAGCTTCTCGATGAGAGTGCTCGGCAAAATGGTGTTGAAAGCCGAGCTATAATCAACAAAAAGCATCCTGACATAGCTTCCAGGTTTCTCAAGATGACTTGCTACAGAGTGTAAAGCAGTAGCTATAGCATCGTCTGTCGACCTGTTCCCCTTTAGGCAAATTGATATTTATCGAAATCCAGTGGGAGGCATGTCCTGAGATGTTGGAGAACCAGTCTTTCAAAGCATTTCATGACAGACCTAATGCAACAGGTCTGTAGTCATTCAGGCACTCAACTGCAGTTTTCTTGGGGACTGGGACAATGGTAGCTGCTTTCAAGCACGATGGTACACATGCCGTTTGCAAGGAGATGTTAAAAATTCTTGACAGGACCCCTGCTAATTGGTTGGCACAATTCTTAACCACTATCCCCAGCACCCCATCTGGGCCTGCGGCTTTGCTGGGATTCACAGCCTTCAATATAGCTCCCACTTGGTGTTCACACAGGGTGAGTTGCTGAAAATCAGAAGGTTAGCCAGCAGAGGCTACGGGATCTGGTCTTTTTACCTCGTAGCGAGCGAAGAAGATATTCAGCTCCTCAGCCAATGAGGCATCGGTGTTAACCATGCTCCTCGTACTGCCCTTGTAGTTGGTTAAATGCTGCAGTCCCTGCCACACTTGCCTCGGATTGTTGTCTGCTAAGTGGTTCTCCACCTTGTGTTTATACTGCTGTTTCGCCATCCTAATGCCTCTTCTAAGATTTGCCCTGGCCTCTCTGTATGTGTCCCTGTCCCCTGCCTTAAAGGCAGAATCCCGGGCTCTCAGGAGTGTTCATATCTCTGCAGTCATCCAGGGTTTACAGTTCCCGTAAACTCTAATGCACTTTTCTGTTGTTATACTATCAGTGCATGTACTAATATAAGAGAGTACAGCATCTGTGTATGCGTTCAGGTGTTGATCTTCGAATACACTCCAGTCAGTGGTTTCAAAGCAGTCTTGCAACTGGCTGAGAGCACCCTCTGGCCAGGTTTTGACCCTTTTCGTGACTGCCTGAGCTCTTTTCCTGAGAGGAACATACTTTGGTAACAACAGGAGTGAAAGATGGTCAGATGTACCCAGGTGGGGGAGAGAGAAAGCTCTGTATGCTTGTTTCAGATTACAATACACGTGGTCTAAAGCGTTCTTCCCTCTGGTGGGAACTTGCACATATTGTACAAACTTGGGGAGAACTGTCTTCAGACAAGCTTGATTGAAGTCCCCAGCCACGACAAGATCTCCCTCTGGGTGAGTTTGCTGCTGCCTGGTGATGGTGTCATACAGCTTGGAAAGTGCCGTGCTGACATTGGCATCACGTGGAACATAAATAGCTGTAATAATATTTCCTGTTCAAGAGCCTGACAGCCCATGGATAGAAGCTGTTCTTCAGCCTGTTGGTGTGGCTGGCTATACTTCTATACTTCTATATCTCCTACCCGATGGTAGGAGAGTAAAGAGGTACCGACCAGGGTGTGAGTCGTCCCTGAGAATTTTTCTCACTCTTTCAAGGCAGCAAGCCCTGGCGATATCATCCAGTGGTGTCAGGGGACAGCCAACGATGTTTTGTGTTGTGCTCACCACCCTCTGTAATATTTTCCTATCCACGGCTGTCAGGCCAGCATACCAAACCACAATACAGTGCGAGAGGACACTCTGTATAGTAGACCGGTAAAAGAAGGTCATTGGTTGTTGTTCTACCCTGTTCTTCCAGAAGACCCTGAGGAAGTGGAGTCTCTGTTGAGCCTTTCCATTCATGCACTGCGCTTAGTGTTTTACTAAGAATGGTGAGCTTCTGAGATCCGACAAGTCTTTGTCTATTCAAATGAACATTCCCTTTTCAATATACCCTTCATTATCCAGATTCCTTATGTCTGTCTATGGCTTAGTCTGATTCCTCTGATTTTGCTTTGAGTGCTGTGCTTTTATAATTTGATCAAAAGTATAATGAGAGCTTGCTCTACAGTTTTCTTCCCAAATTTTTTCCTGCAAAGCAAACTTAAGTTTCTTTTTAAAAGGAGCCTTTGGCTCTGGGGGATAGTTTTCAACACTGGAACTCCAATTGCTGTCAGATCTGAAGGCACAACACATTTTATTGAAGTTCAAATTGATCACAGAAACCTGATACACTTTTACAGACTTCTCATAGACTTATATGTCATCAGATCAGCTGAATACAATTTTTCCCCCCTTTTATATATGCATCTCTTATATTTCTAGCTTGCAAAACAAGTGGTATGATTTGCCACACAACAAGTGGTGTGTTACTTCTTACCCTGAAGCCCTCTTACCATATCTATTTGGCTCCTGAAAATTATAATTCCCTCTCCCAGCATCTTCCCCACCCCAAGTGACTTGCCTTCCCTAACTGACCTCGCGTATCAATCCACAATAGCAGGACCAAATATGCACGCTCAAACAGATGACTTAAGGCAGGGGTCTTCAAACTTGGCCCCCTTTATGACTTGTGGACTTCAACTCTCAGAATTCCTCAGCCAGTGTGCCTGGCTGAGGAATTCTGGCAGTTGAAGTCCACAAGTCATAAAAGGGCCAAGTTTGAAGACCCCTGCTTTAAGGGGACTCTGTCATCTTGCTTCTTTTGTTTTCTTCAAAGTGGGGAGAATTGCTTCACAGTGATTAGTAATATATTTTTCCTTGAGGAAAGAAATCAGGTTGCTCTGGACATTTCATTCTATTTAAAACAACTTATTTTCTTCTCTGTGGCTTTTTCTGGCTTCTTAGAATAGCATGTATGAAAGTCAACATTTCTTTTTGCTACCCTTGACAACTTGCCACATCTCTTACTAGAAGCTGTCTGCACTGTTTGTCTCTTTCAGGGGCCTTGAGACACAGTTTCATTGGCTTTTATTATTGACTGACCTTATGTCAAGGATATGGATGCCATTCGAGTGGTATTTTAATTTTCCTCCACAATGGCCCATTTCATTTCCTGTTATGGTCTTCCCTCTGCCCTGGAAAGAGATTATTGGCTCATTCAACAGATTTTCCAGAACCACACATTATGAATTCATTTAATTTCTGATAAAAGCCAACAGTTCATGGCATCATTTTGTTTCATCTGTTGGATATACTGTTCCAACTATCTTCTGCCTATCATCTACTGTATATTTAGATGATGAAACAGAATTCCTCCATTGCTATCTTAACCACAGTAACATCATTGGATTAATATTTTGCCTATGACTGGGTTCTCATTTAATATGTCAATTTATGTCTCTACACTAGTGTTGCAATGTTAGGACATACACAGATATTATCCGTGACTGCTGCTTAATGTTTCCTGCTTGTCCTTGTTCCCTGAGAGCTTCTGTTTTTTCCAGGATAGCAGATAGATCAGCATCTCCTCAAGGATCAGTTGTATCAAGCCAAGACCATTAAAAAATGTTCTGCTAACTGACATCACTAACAGGGCCCCTGCATTACTGAAGTCTCTCCCTTGTCTCCTGGCTCTTTACCAAATTTCTCTCTGTCATATGACCATTAAGAAGCTGCACTCTTTCCTGTACATACACATATCAATCCTGCAGCTTTTATTAGCAGCTTCAAGCTGCACTGAACATACATTGCTTTGCCACCACTTGAGCTTGGAACCTCAGCCTTATGCATCACTGTTGTATTGTGCTTACTCCATCTCTGCAAGTAGGGACGAAGAATTGAAGGTGGAAGTTCTTTCAGACACCTGACACACAAGAAGCGATCTGTCATATTTGATTCATTGGAAAAAATACCTAGAAGAGAGATATCCTGGGAAATAGTAAAGGATTGCTTCCTTTGACATTCCTTTGATTTGGTATGTTTTGGTGCAGTAGTTAAGGTATCAGGGCAGAAGCCAGCAGATTGTGAGTTTTAGTCCCGCCTTAGCGATGAGCGCTGGCTGTTTGACTTTGGGCTAGTCACACACACTCAGTGCAAGGCTGCTGCGGGGAAAATAGGAGGAGAAAGGAATATTAGCTATTTAAATTTTTTTATCAGAATAATAATAAATAAATTGCCCTCACTAATTCAGGCATAATTGGTTATATCTTTCAGCTTTGGTGCATGTTAGCAGCTTTGATTTTGAGATGGAAGAGGGCTGATTTCAGAATGGGGAAGATATAATTACGCCGATTAACCTCCTTGTAATGGAGGGATGAATTCAGGAATAGGGAAGTGTTTGACAAGAGAGTGCAAAAGTCTATGTTTATGTTTGTGTGGGAGGGAATTCCTTCCCGAAGAAGTAATGGACATCTCCCTCTCTTGGGAAATATCAGGCCAATAGGGAAGGACAGAAGGGAACAGAGAGAATCCAATCCATAGTTTACATGTGTGTATGTATACATGTGTACATAGTTTACATGTGTGTATGTGAATATAATATTGGAAGGGACCTTGGAGGTCATTTAGTCCAACCCCCTGCTCAGGCAGGAAACCCTATACCATTTCATACAAATGGCTGTCCAGTCTCTTCTTAAAAACTTCCAGTGTTGGAGCATTCACCACTTCTGGAGGCAGGTTGTTCCACTGGTTACTTGTTCTAACTGTCAGGAAGTTTCTTCTTAGTTCTAGGTTGCTTCTCTCCTTGACTAGTTTCCATCCGTTGCTTCTTGTCCTGCCTTCAGGTGCTTTGGAGAATAGCTTGACTCCCTCTTCTATGTGGCAGCCCCGGAGATATTGGAACACCACTATCCTGTCACCCCTCCTCCTTCTCTTCATTAGACAGAATTATTATATTATTAGAATTATTTCCATTTCCACCTAAAAAAAAAGGTGGAAATTGGTTCTTTCAGAGATCTTTGGCCAGGAGCAAGGAAGGATTCAGACTAATGTTGGGAGAGGTTTTATCTGCTCTAGTTGACAAAATAATTGAAATGAAAGGAGTGGCATAGTTCCTTCTTCATGGCTTAAAAAGGTAAAAGGAAAAGGCCCAGGATTTAAACCTGGCAATTAAAAGAGGTATGGTGGTTCATCAGTTAAAGACACTGACCTTGTCCTGGGTTTGAGAACCGAGCACTGCACAGTGGGATGAACTCCCATCCCTGCCTAGCTCCTGCCCACCCAGCAGTTCTAAAGCAAGCAAATGTAAGTAGAAAAATAAATACCACTTCAGTGGGAAGGTAACAGTGTTTTCACCTCAGCATATAGACATGCTGGCTATATGAACACAAAAGTGTCTTTGGACAACCCTCACTCCCTTGTCTAAGAAACAGAGATGAGCACTGCCCCCTAGAGTCCGACAGGACTGGACAGGGGGTACCTTTACCTTTATTAACTTATATTACATGGGAAGATTCTGGGATGCTGTTACACAAAGAATTTATTTGTTTAATGGCTTTCCAATTTTAATACATTCATTGCTTGAAACTTCAGTATCAGAATCCTTCAAAACCCTGACAGCTTACAACCCTGAATCCTTCAAAACCCTGCCATCTTTGGATGAGCATCAAATTTATGCCTATGGCTCTTGGTTTTTGACAACTATAGGGTGCTCATGCAGAAATGTGTTTGCCTATGTTAAATGGACAATTATGGATCTCTTCCACTGTCCCTGATCTCAGTTTCCTAAAGATACTTTGATGGTTCAGGAAAAGGCACATGTCTGTTGAGGACTATAAGAATGCAAGGCATCTGGAAGGTGCTAAATTGCTGCCATCAGATCTTTATTGTGTGTATAACACACAGAGACACACACACACATGTAGACTGTAGGAATATTACAGGAAAACAATTTGTCTTGTCTTTGTAATTCCTATTGCTGCTATCAAGTTGGTCTATCAAATAGTAAAAACTCTGTTAGTAAGCTGAATAAATCAGAAGTTAACGATTTGAGCACAAAGTTGAAGAAATAGCATGCTGACAAGTTTGCAGCTCAAGTTTAAACATGAATGCAGATAAATGAAATCTGAAAGCGAGGGCTGAAAAGCAGGAATGTGCATGTAATTGCTACAGTTATAATGTGTCAAAATTTGATTTAAAAAACTTTGATGCAAATTAGGGAATATGCAGACTATAAGAAAATATGCTGGATGGGATTTTAGTTCAAAGCTTACCCTTTACCTATCCTTTTCACAATTTGTTTGGTAATCACTATTTATTCCATGGGGTCAGTTGATTTGCTCAAGTAAAACACACTTTACTATTATTTTATAGTATGTTATGCTTTAACAGGAGAAGTGTACAAATTTTGAATAGCATCAGTAATCAAATGGATATTGCTATAGCTAATCAAAGGACAATGCATCATAAAATATTTGTAGCTGCCTCAACTTTATCCCTTTACTGACATATGGTGCCTTCATCTTGAATATGTATTTCAGCTGTAGTTTTTAGCATGTTGGAAGAAAAGTTTCCTAGCTCAGCTCCATATTCAGAATGTCTGACCTTATCTCTTGTACATTGTATGTCCAATATATAATTAGAGGACAGGATGGTACACAGAATGTTGATCTTATCCTAGTAGATCTGGGGAATTGCCTAGAAATAATATCTTCCAGCTAAGTTGTTGTTTTTATGGTGAATGGCTAGAAGTAAAGGATGATTACCCAGAAGAATTTTCATGCAACTTGTGTTTTAAGACCCTTATCACATTTTGGGTTATGTGGTTAAATTATCTTTACAAAACAGCACCAGAAACATCTGATTTCCATGGTAAACCTGCATGGCATTGGATATGTTAAGCTAATAAGAGACGGAATGAAAGAGAAACTAAACTAATAAAAATATTAGCCTAAGATGGAAAAATAGTTTCCCAGACCCTTTAAAGATAATTCAAAAACATATGAAAACTTTATGACAGATGGTTTCAAGATGGCTTGCCAAGATAATAAGAAGAGTAAAAACATGCTTCCCAAATAATGATGAAATCTGGAAGCTTAAAAATATTATTTAATAAATGACACCTGAATGTCTAAACCAATCCCAATTAAAAATACAGCATTTGGGATGCAATGAAATTGTTTGAAAGTTCTGTCTATTGAATTAACATCCACAATAACCATCACATACTACACGTGCCCTGTTACATGATGTTGCAGTTATCCAGAAGGGCAGTATTCCTCAACCTTGGCAACTTTAAGAGGTATGGACCAACTCCCAGAATTCCCCAGACAGCATGGCTGACGGGGAAATTCTGGGAGTTAAAGTCCATGCCTCTTAAAGTTGCCAAGGTTGAGAAATAGATATACAGGAGTTAACCAGCATGATATCTCTTCTGCAAGAAGAAAAACTCACAAAAATGGAAAAAGGAAGGACCCAGAAATGCAATGATTGGTTTCTTTCTTGAAAGTTTACAATAAAAAGACTGGGCAAAAATATTGTTGTAGTGTAATTGGACAAAAGTTCCATAGTTCACTCATTTCCTTTCTGTCAGGGTGATATTAACGTTAACATTATACTGAACCGAGTGCATATAGTTCTGGTTGGTATATTGGGTAAACCCAGCCATTTGGTTTCTAATGTCATAAGTTAGTACATTGTGTGAACCCAGCCAGTTGAGGTTTACTCAGTTCAGCACCAATAAACCAACTATAACTTAGCACGAACTGAGTCTTGAACTTACTCTTTAAAGCTTATTTTTGGTGCTGGTGCAGGTGGCCTAGGCAGATCCTTTCCACGACTGGATTGTGCCGTTTTGGGAGCAGAGTGGATTGCTGCTGGGGCTGGGCACGCCACGCCTGGGGCCACTGCCAACGTGAGTATCACCACTGCTGGGGCTTTGAGCCATTCCTCATGGGGCTTGGACATCACTAATACTGTAATAGCTTTCCTGAAATCATGGATACTCATCTGATGAAGGGCTTATAATATATACTGGCTACTGCTCTTTCCTGGAGGGACACTGGCAGGTTAAAAACTCTGGTCATTGTAAAGTCCAAGTACTCATACAAACAGTACTGTAAGTGGCAGAAATAAACAATGGAATCACCATTTTTCTTTTTCTTGTACCTCAGTATTAAATTTGGTATATCTTTCTTTGACCAGCTTTAATTGTCCAAATTAATTTTTATTTGAAACTTAAATTTTAATTCACATGTTCTGTGTGTGAGCAATTGCTCTTTAAATGGAATTTTGTGGAAATATCCTACCTAACGTTGGTTTTTTTAAAAAATGCAACAAAAACAATCCAGCTCAGTTTTCATCTTTCTGTTTATCCTGACAGTGTCCTGTTGTGGTCATTTATTAATAACATTTCTCACTTTTTTCATTATTCTATCAACCCTTTAAACTGCTACTTTGAAAAGGTATGTTAGAAGCTAGGAAATGATAATGATACAGAAATGGTGGCTATCAACTGAATTAAGACAGCTTGTTAAATCACTATAGTCTTCATCCAGCAAATACCTATATTTAGATATTTATGCTTTTGACAAATTGTTGCAAAGTTAGATATGTGATCTTCCTAGATTCCCCACATTATGAAGCATTATGAAGCATAATCATCTAGTACTCTACAGATAATTTTTTTCACCTTCATAAAAGGAGGCATCGGTTTCGTGCTTGTATTTATAGAGACCATCTATAGTAGATGTTACTTAGGCTCTGTGAAAACAAACAAAATATTTGAAATTAAATACGCCTTTTTAGGATGCTGCAATTTCAATGGAAAAAAATCCAGTAAAATATAATTTAAAGTGGCTTCATAAATAAAAATGATTTCACTGGACCAATTACCTATCCCACAAAGGCCTATTTCATGTGGTCAGACAACTCTTGATAGCTAGTCCTCACTTAGCAACTGCCACAGACAATGACCGTGTGCAATTATGATGGTAATAAAAAAGTAATTTTCATTAGTTCCAGTCAATTCTCACATGTATGACCTTCGCAGGTCTGTAAAGTAAAGTAAAGCTAAGGTTGTTTATCTGTTCTTTACATGTGTATGACCTGGACTGTTTCTTTTTGACTGTGTTTTGTATTACACCACAACGTAAAGTATTTTGTTTTTCACACCTCAGTGTATCTGTGTGGTTACTGTATGAACTTTGCTACTGTCAGTACCTTTTTTGTCTGTACAACTTCTTGTTAGCTCAAGGAGATCTCTGCACAATTCCTGACCATGACAACTGAAATACTGTTTCCTAATACTAGAGAATACTCAGTTAAACAATATTTGCATTAGCTTATTGTAGGAGATATTGTGAACAGATGGATAAGTCAGCACCACATCCCATTTAATATCTTTGATTAATTATCCTCTTTCAGGTTATCACAAGAAGGTCAGTGCTAGGTTTCTCTCAACATCTGTCACAATGTCTAGACAAATTTTAGGACATTGTGATCTAAGCTTTGAAATATTCTCTTACAACACTTCCTGAATAAATATACCAGTTTGCCATGCCTGCACAGTCATCAACCTGCCATTTGGACTGACATGTTTGCCTTTTCCATGTTTCTTTGACCCCTTACCATTCTTCTGAAGCTATTTTCACAAATATGCTCAAAAGAATGACCTTAGAACAATAATGCACTACAACGGAGGAGTAAAGAATTAAACTATTATGAACTCTAGAGTGTAATAGAGTGTAGAGTGTAATAATTCCTTTCAGCTGAGCTGCCTTACTACCAGGAGAAAGGACAATTGTTAGGCAGCAAGTAATTTGAAAGTCTTAAACAAAACTTAGGACTAATTAAGGAAAAAGGAAAAAAAATCAAAGAAAAAAGCAAAGCAAATTAATTAAATTTAAATGATATCATCAGGCATTACAAACTTTCTGGATTCTGTTTGCTAAAAATTTAAAAAAATCAGGGTCATTTCGTGTATTAGAATCTATCTGGATTATATCCCTTCAGTTTAGTTCCCATAACGTGTGAAGGTAAGGTTTTCAGTGCAATGAAACAAAATAAAAAGGAAAGTATTCTGATTTCCATTTAATATGAAGATAGTCTTTTCATATCTTTTTCTCTCAGTATGTGTGTTTAAGTTTGTGTATATGTTTGTGTATACGTGTATATTTAAATTAGAAGGCTATAAAGTGTCGTGTTCTGTATAAATAGGATAGTTTACATCAGAATTTAATTCCTGTATACAGCTCAAGAAGAAGGCAACAGCACTTTTTTTTCTTATTAAAAGATAAGGAAATACGAGGTACTGATAGAGAATATTTGTACCTTAGGGTTGAAAAGAGGTGTCTTTGGTGTTCTCTGAGCTTGGTTGTTTTCTTGCAGACATTTCATTACCTAAACCGGATAACATCACCAGTGCATTGATAACATTATCTAGTTTGGATAATGAAATGTCTGCAAGGAAACAACCAAGCTCAGAGACCACCAAGGATTCCTCATACTGGGTACTCTTTGTTTTCATGTATGAATAGTTTCCAACTCACTTTCAATTCTATATTGGCTACATCTTCTTAGTCTTTCCAGAAAGCTGATGATAACAGTCAAAACTGTGTGAAAATTCTAGCATTGTTCCAGTTTTAAATTTTACTGAACAGATTATACATCTGTATTGTATACAGTGTGTTAGTCATCTTGAAGACAATAACTGCAGAATAGTTCACTCTATCCCAATAGACAATTCTGATTAATTCCATATATTTATGTGGATTTACTTTGCCTTTGGCCTGGCTGGATGTTTAATTCTTAATGTTTTTTAAAGATTTCAACTAAATGTAGTGGGTTTTATTATTCAGTAAGCTATTTTTGTTAGATTAGATAACTGTCAGGGTGAAAGGTGAGCCATGGGTCAGAGGCTGATTCAAGCTCAATCCAGTCATAGATTTGTGCCATAAAATGTGTATAATTATGGCATCATAATTTCACACATCTGATCAGGGCTTTTTTTTGTCATAGAATGCTCAGAATGGAGTTCCGGCACCTTTTTTGGATGGAATCTTGTAGGGTAGGCAAGGCGGGTTGTATGATGTGTGTGAGTTCCGGCACCTTTTTCTTTTACAAAAAAAGCACTGCATCTGATTGTCTGCTTTTCCCTCTGCTACTTTGTTAGTGTCGGTAGAACATAACAGCTGAAAAGCTAAAGAGGAAGGAAACTCCTAACTTCCACAGGAATGTAGTTTTCCAAACCCTCCTAGTGTCCCTCCCTATCTCCTCCAAACTGCATAGTTCAGCTATCTTCACCATTCTCCAGTTAGCACAGAATGGCAATTTAAGAGACACCTTGAGATCTTTGTAAAAACAGGAATGGCAATCACTCTTGTCTTTATCTCAGACCTATTTGCAGGTGCAGCACTAACCCATTTATTCCCTGTAAGAAGTCAAATTACTAAGGTAAAATTCATTATAATTTAGAATGAAAACCATTTTTTAAAATCTACTTGGATTTTACCCATTCAGCTTAGTTCCAATAATGTGTGAAGTTCTCGGTACAATGAAACAAAATAAAAAACAAAACGAATTCTGATTTCTTGACTTCAGTTTAATATGAAGATAGTCTCTTCATATCTTTCTCTCTCGGTGTGAGTGTTTATGTGTCTGTGTCTACTTAAAGTTAAAAGGCCACCGTCCTGATTAAGGTATCACGTTTCGTACAAGTAGCATAGTATATATCAAAATTTAATTCTTGTATACAACTCGAGAGGAAGGCAGCAGCATTTTTTTTATTATTAAAAGATACAGAAATACTGGGTACTCGTAGAGAATATTTGTATCTACGGTTGAAAAGAGATGTTCTCGGTGCTCTCTGAGTCTGGTTGTTTTCTTGCAGACGTTTCATTAACCAAACTAGATAACATTAATATAAACAGAACAGTGGATGGGTATCAAAAATGGGAGCTGTTTCAAAAGTTTGCCCTCCTGTCTTCATACAATTGAAACTTCCACTTATGCTTTCCAAGACTGGAAGCTTCAGAGGAGAAAGGTTTTCACTGACTTCTAAGCAACAGATGCAAAGAATTAAATACTCCCTTTGTGCAACACGATCTTCCAGTTCTAAGAAGGAGCTTGGCCTAGGAATCAAATCTGTAACAAAGGCATCCTCTTCAGTGACCTCTAGAAAGTAACAGGTGATGGGTACTGTGGCATGCAGTCTCAATAACAACCGCAGGCTGACACTGGTCACCATAATATTCTCATTTTTAGCCACAGGACAGCCATCTTTGGATCCGTTCAATTATTTTTTTTAAAAAAACCTTAATCTTAAAGCAAATGTTAGTATTTCTTTTAGCAACAAATTAGTGCTGTCTGAAAGAGCTCATTCCCAATGTTTCCCAGCTTTATGTGAGTAATAACATCAAAAAGAAAGGAAAAGGGTAAAGATTAGGCAAGGTGGTTTTATCTTAAGAATTTGAAAAGAATTGAAAGTGAAAAATAGCACTTACTAATATAGACACGGGGACGCGGTGGCTCAGTGGGTTAGGACGCTGAGCTTGTCGCTCAAATGGTCGGCAGTTTGGCGGGTTGAATCCCGAGTGCCGCGTAACAGAGTGAGCGCCTGTTACTCGTCCCAACTTCTGCCAACCTAGCAGTTCGAAAGCACATAAAAAATGCAAGTAGAAAAATAGGGACCACTACGGTGGGAAGGTAAAAGCGTTCCGTGCGCCTTTGGTATCTAGTCATGCCGGCCACATGACCACGGAGACGTCCTCGGACAAGCGCTGGCTCTTCGGCTTTGAAACGGAGATGAGCACCGGCCCCTAGAGTCAGAAACAACTAGCACGCATGTGCGGGGGAACCTTTACCTTATTAATTTAGACACAGGCCAGTACACGAGAAGTTAACATTGGTAGCTGTGGCTCATATACATAGGTGTGTGTGTGTGTGTGTGTGTGTGTGTGTGTTTGTATGTGTGTGTGTTTGTGTATGCATGAAAGATGTTAACTACAGGTAGACCTCGATTTACAACAGTTCATTTAGTGACCATTCAAAGTTACAATGGCACTGAAAAAAGTGACTTATGACTGTTTTTTACATGACTATTGCAGCATGGTCCCATGGTTAAAATTCAGATGCTTGGCAACTGACTCATATTTATTGACGGTTGGAGTGTCCCGGGGTCCCCTTTCGTGACCTTCTGACAAGCAAAGTCAATGGGGAAGCCAGATTCACTACAACTTGGTTACTAACATAAAAGCTGCAGTGATTCACCTAACAACTGTGGCTAGAAAGGTCATAAAATGGGCCCAAATTCATTTAACAAATGTCTCACTTAGCAAGAGAAATTTTGGGCTCAGTTGTGGTCGTAACTTGAGGACTACCTGTTCTAAAGCTATCTTGTGATTTTAACTAATTTTATTAATAGCTCAGGTCACTCTCCTTCGTAATAAAGCAACATAGCATAGCAGTGGGTGAATTGGATAGCTGGGGAGATTCTAAATATATAAACATTTTTTTTTAATTCTGTTAATTGTTGGAAGGTGTTAATCTGGGTTCTGCTCATGTGCAACAACTTTCCCCTTTAAGGATAAAGAGATTAATGGCTGGCATGTTGAGGATTGCTCTTTGTGTATGGGTGTAGTTACATATATAACTGCCTTCGAAAGGCAGGAAAAATTACTCTGGAAAAGAAACATTGGATATGTAACTTAAGGAAGGTGGGATTATTCTGCTTCTTTGCAATATCCCTATTAAGATCACAGCCTGAGTCCCCACCTCTTAGTTGCTTCTTATAGAAATGCTTGGCAGTATTTGGCTGGTTTATTTATACCATATCAGCCTAGCCTGCTCAGATTTAAAAATATTCTTTGGAATGGCTAGAAAGATTTGCTTGATAGAAACTTCACTAAAGTTCAAGAAATAACCTTGCTAGCTGCAATGTGAGAGCTGTGTCTTGGAGGCTTAATTTGGGTTTATGACTGTACATTTATGTGGTAACTCTGTAGTAGATATAGGCATTCTGGAAACAGGATGTGGCTGTTTTCCAGGGTTAATTAATTCCAGAGATTCCTAGAAGGGACTCTGAACCCCCCAAAATGAGGTCTATAAGCAGCTTTGGGGAATTCATCACAGTTCCCTCCCATCCATGGAGGTGTAGAGAGGCATCAAGTAGCAGAAAAAAACAGGACTGTTCAAAAATCCTGCAGACAGCATTTTAGTTCAAGCTGTACATATTACAGGGAGACCCTGACTTAAAACAGTTTAGTGAACTTTCAAAGATATAACAGCACTAAAAAATGGGACTTATGACCATTTCTCACACTTTCTACCATTTCAGGATCCCCATAGTCACATGATCAGAATTTGGATGCTTGGCAACTGACTCATATTTGGGATCACCGGGGTCATGTGATCACCTTTTAGGACCTTCTGACAAGCAAAGTCATTGGGGAAACCAGTGATGCTGTGTTACTAACTTAACATCTGCAGTGATTCACTTAATAAGCAAGGAACCAACAGAATATGGGAAAGACCTTCCCAAATTAGGTCTGGAGATACTACCTAGGGTCCTAGGAAATGCTTGGATAAGAGTCAGCATAGACTGCAACTGGATAACGATTAGAGCAAGAGTTTCAAAAGATACCTTCCCTCGTTTCTTCAGCTGTAAAGGAGATGGCGGGAGAAACTTATAGAATTCTGTAGCTTTATGATAAAATAAGATTAGCCCATCTGGTTGTATCTCTTCTCTGATCTACCTAGCAAAGTTGACAATAACCAGCACTGCTCTATTAAAGTGAAAGAAAATCCAAGTAGCAAATTTGATGTGGTTAATATGAAAAGCCCAAAGGCACATACCGTTCTTTAACTTGGCAAGATGAAATTCTGTTTCTTTAAACGTATAACTGAAATTTTGGCTTTTATGAAAGTTAGAGAAGGCTGGCCACTTGTGAACTTGCATTTCTGGATATTTTTCAAAACTTTTGTTGTTGTTTCCTACAATATGCTTCAATTTTATGCACTTACAGATATGACCAAAAGTATTGGCACCCCTCTATCTTTTTAAAATAATCCCAATGTGTCATGAAATAAGTTGAACATGTCCCAAGTAAATGGCCTCCACCAGTCTTTATTCCATAATCATAGACCAGATATTTGCTTTTGATGTATTACTTAACATATTCTCATTAAACCTGATTGCAGCCCTTTTATGTATACCATCTCAAACAAATGTTAAGCTGTGTTACATGCAATCTTCTCTACTCTGAAAGTACAGCAATAAAAGAGGTGTAAAATGCTTCCTTTTAAAACTTCAACATAATAGGATAGTCTTCAGATTTAGGAATTTAAAAATGCATAATCAGTTATTTTAAAACAAAAGATAGCTTTGTTTAAATTACTTCAGAAAGATCAAAGAGGCTGAGAACAATATCTAAGTTATGTTTGGGGGCTAATTTATCTAAAGATGATTATCATCTGTTCTTTGTAGTTGGCTGTGATTATAACCTCTGGAAAAGTCTTTTTTGTGGCTGGGAGTGTTTTTCAAACTTTACCTTCTGGGTTACTCAGCTACATAAAGATTATTTATTTTTGCAGCAAGTTTGTATCTATGAATGTGTGCGAAGATCTCTATGATGTCTGTTAACTTGGTCAAAGATCATTAATTGGCTTGAAAGGATATTGAAAGCTCTTTAGAGAAGGATGTTCTCACAATTCCTAAAGCCAGCACAGGATGAAAAAAAGTAAAGTACATTGGCAGGATTTGGCTTTTATGATGTATGATGGATTATTGAGTTTGTAAAGATGATAATTTTAAACGTACAACTCCATTCAGATAAGCAAGAAGGTTACAAAAAAATGGGGTCAAATAGCAATAGCACTTAGACTTATATACTGCTTCATAGTGCTTTACATTCCTCTCTAAGCTGTTTATAGAGTCAGCATATTGCCCTCAACAATCTGGGTCCTCATTTTACCCACCTTGGAAGGATAGAATTCTGAGTCAACTTTGAGCCAGTGAGAATCAAACTGCTGGCCTGCAAGTTAGCCTGTAATACCACATTCTAACCACTGTGTCACCATGTAGCAAAACTACATCCTATGATAACTCTTCCTAGGAGGGGGTATAAGATACCAGAGCCTATAAAGAGTTATCATAGGATGTAGTTTTGCTTGCTTTATTATAAACTCCTGAAGTACTTTCCAGTACATTTTCCACATTCGTCAATCAACCAATTCTACTCTTAGTGTGATTCTCTGCCCAATTAAGGCTAACCGTGAGTTAACTAAAGTAATTTGTGGAAAGCAAATATGTACAGGGAACAATCAGAGTTTAGTTTCTGGATTTTTAAAAATTTCTACCTTTTTTTTCTATTGATATTTTTCTTTTTTAGAATAAAACCCCCACTTATTGACAATGTTGACATTTCTACAGGATAAAATTTGGGTACCGGTATTTTTTTTTTACATCTAGCTAAACACTTAGAGAAGAATCTACAAGGACCAAATTGCTTCAGTCATAAGACATTCCAATGCGGTTTATTTGTTTTGCTGAAGCATGTATATTATTGAAATGCAAATTATAAAGAAGTAAAGTGTGCTAACACAAATATGATTCATTTGTTTGATTGGTTTGACTTGGTATGTTGCATGAAACCAACTATTACAATTTATAACCCATGTTGTTGTATATACTCAGCAAATTGTGGCTTATTCAACAAATCATAGCTTAACAAACCAAGTCTAAACAAGATGAATGAATCTAATTGTTAAAACCTCCTTCTGAGCAAATCTGCC
The DNA here is from genome assembly GCF_964194415.1 of Vipera berus. Taxonomy (NCBI): domain Eukaryota; kingdom Metazoa; phylum Chordata; class Lepidosauria; order Squamata; family Viperidae; genus Vipera; species Vipera berus. The sequence continues at coordinate 22,250,597 of NC_138209.1, forward strand.
TATGATTGCATGGTTAATGATATGCACTTTATATTAAAAGCACAGAAAGCACTCTTTGGCTTTTCAAGCACATTTGACATTAATAATGTATCCTAAGAACATTAGATATGTTTTAAGGTCCACAGACATTGCAGACGGTCCTTGCTTTACCAACCACTTGTTCAGTGACCATTTGAAATTATGATGTTGCTTAAAAGGAAACTGATTCTCAGACTTGTGGCCATTACAGTGATCATGACTTAGATGCTTGGCAACCAGTAGGCATGTAGAATCACATGATCACCATTTGCAGCCTTCAGAGCCAGCTTCCAGTAAGCAAGTTCAATGGGGGAAGCTGTTCTGTACCAGCCTGCTACCGGCCCTGCAGAAAAGGCAGGGACAATGCCTTTTACAAGAAGGCAAGAGGCTGGAATTAAGCCTGCCAAATTTATTGATACAAAAACAAGCAGAACAAGACACAAACCAAGAAACAGGAGCTTTTCAAGCGGTTGCTTTCAGCAAACCAGCCCTCCCACGCATTCCCCTTTTATACAGTTCAGGGCGTGGCTTCTCTCTGCCTCCTTCCAAGGTGCCCCATTGCCTTCCTCTGTTTACTCCTGATTGACTGCCTCCTGCGTCGGGTGTCCTTGAACAGGGCCAGCTGTGGGTCATCTTCATCCATGCTGTCAGGCTCACACAGCTGGGTCTCCGTCGTGACCAGGTGGGAGGGGCCTGGCTGAGGGCTCTAATCAGCAAGATCTTCAACCCCCTCAGCAAGCTCTTCAACACCCCCCTCCTCCTCTGAGTCGTCCGACCCAACTGCCGAACCCACAGGCTGACCCTGAATCACAACAGAAGCTAGCAGAATGTTGCAAGCCACATCCATGTGATATCACACTTGATGACTAGGCCACTTAATGATAGAGTTGCCGGCCTGTGTTGTGAATGCTAAACGAGGACTACTACCTGTGATCAGATTATAAGGACTTCATTCCCAGCCCAGAAGTATAATATTGCAGGACTACAAGTAGTTTGCCACAGTCAGAAAGCTTGCTTTCAGTTTCAAAGAACGCTCATCTACCACTTCTTTTCCTAAAATTACTTTTTAAGCCAACATCATGAAAACCCCTTTCATCATGAAAATGCTTCCAGAAAACTGACTTTGCTTAACTGAAATGCAGACAAACTTTATAGGGAGCTTCATAAAAAAATGTAAAGAGTCCAGGAAACCTAACCCTTTGCATGCTTCTGCCCTCTTGCTACAGCTGCGGGGAAAAAACAATGCTTGAGAAAATACTGTTTCTTTTTTATGCTTTGTGGCTAAAACGACTTGCTAAATTCTGCCCTTTCTAAATATTAATCTTCCCTTTAATGCATGTTTATTACTAACCGTGGAATTTCTTTTTGAATGTTGCCAAAAGATATTATGGAAGGGGAAAACATTCTTTTGGTGGGGGAGAATAATTACATTTTTAATGCAATTCTGTATATATAAGGTAGCTTATTCTAAGAAGCAGGTTTTGGTTGTGATCATGCTCTGTTCCAGAGTACAGAACTTTTCCATTACCAAAAAGAGCAGTACAATATGAGGAGGTTATTTTCACTATTTAAGTTTCAGTTTATGAATCTGAATTATTGTATGCTGAACTAATACAGAACTGCATTATTGTGTTTGTATAGAAAACAATGAGATTCTGTTATTCTTTCCCCCCCCTCCCCTTTAATGATATTTTGAAAAAGTCTAATGTACTTTAGCATAACTTCAAAGGGAACATGTATTGCATTTTTAAGGAAACAGTATCCATTGTGGCAAGATTTGTGCTTGTTGGGAATTTTACTTTTCTGTCTTACTTTCATGATGCACTAATAAATAACAGGAGCAGGCAAAGTTTCTTCATGCATGAGAGGGAGGGAGAACAGGTAAACTGCCTTTTCTTTGTTGCTGGTTCACATAAGACTGGACCACGCTTTGCTATTCTGCTTAAACAGGTGTAGGTCAGGACTTACTCTTTTTCCCCCTAGATCTTGAATTATATTATTTTTAATAAATGAAATTGAAATTAAACTGAAATGTTACAGAGCCATGGTGATGCAGTGTTTAGAATGCAGTATTGCAGGCTAATTCTGCCGGCTGCAGGCAGTTCAATTCTCACTGGCTCAAGGTTGACTCAGCCTTCCATCCTTCTGAGGTGGGTAAAATGAGGACCAGATTGTTGAGGGCAAGATGCTGACTCTGTAAACAACTTAGAGAAGCTGTAAAGCCCTATGGAGTACCGGTAGTTTATAACTCTAAGTGCTATTGCTTTTGTGTTTCTTCTCTAGCATTTCAGTTTAATTTCAATTTTGGGACATCATGGCTGGAAAGGCTAAAATCATGTAATGCTACAGCTGCAGCAAATTAGTTATTGCAGCCTTTTAAACTACTTTGGGTTGCATGTCCCCTTGTCCTTGGAGTGCCTTTATTATCATTACTGCTAACATTATTTTGATATTTATCCCACTTTATCTCTAGGAGCTCAAGCTGTTTTGAACAACTTTCGTCCGGTCTCCAACCTTCGCTTTCTTGCGAAGGTTGTTGAGAGTGTGGTGGCGCATCAGCTTCCCCTGGTCCTGGATGAAGCGGATTATCTAGACCCGTTCCAATCGGGTTTCAGGCCCGGGTACAGCACGGAGACGGCATTGGTCGCTCTGGTGAATGATCTCTGGAGGGCTCGGGACAGAGGACATTCCTCTGTCCTTGTCCTATTAGACCTCTCGGCGGCTTTCGATACCATCGACCATGGTATCCTGCTGCGGCGTCTCAGGGGATTGGGAGTGGGAGGCACAGTTCTTCAGTGGTTCTCCTCCTATCTCCTGGGACGCTCACAGTCGGTGTTGGCAGAGGGGCAGAGGTCGACCCCTAGGACTCTCGCTTGTGGAGTTCCTCAGGGGTCGGTCCTCTCGCCTCTCCTGTTCAACATCTACATGAAACCGCTGGGTGAGATCATTCGTGGTTTTGGAGTTGGGTATCATCAATATGCCGATGATACCCAACTTTTCATTTCGACCCCAAACCACCCCAGTGATGCCCTCAATGTGATGTCCCGTTGCCTGGAGGCGGTTCGGGCCTGGATGGGGAGGAACAGACTTCAACTCAACCCTGACAAGACTGAGTGGCTGTGCATTCCGGCATCCCGGGACATTCAAAATATTCCATCTCTTCTTATGGGGGGTGAGTCCTTACCCCCCGTGGATAGGGCTCGCAACTTGGGAGTCCTCCTAGATTCACGACTTACTCTGGAAGACCATATAGTGGCCGTGACTAGGGGGGCTTTCGCCCAGGTTCGCCTGGTGTGCCAGTTGCGGCCCTATCTGGACCGGGATGCCCTGTGTACGGTCACTCATGCGCTCGTGATCTCTCGCCTGGACTACTGCAATGCTCTTTACATGGGGCTTCCCTTGAAGACCACTCGGAGGCTCCAACTGGTACAGAATGCAGCCGCGAGAGTTGTCTTGGGAGTTTCCCGGTACTCCCATGTTACACCTTTGCTCCGCGAGCTACATTGGTTACCAGTTGTCTTCCAGGTGAGGTTCAAGGTTTTGGTTATGATCTTCAAGTCCTTACATGGCATGGGTCCGGGGTACCTCGAGGACCACCTGCTGCCGGCGTCAACTCCCCTCCGTCCTGTGCGTGCCCACAGAGAGGGCCTCCTCAGGGTGCCTCCGGTCAGGGAATGTCGACTGGTGGCCTCCAGGGGGAGGGCCTTCTCTGTGGGCGCTCCGGCATTATGGAACCAACTGCCGGTTGAGCTCCGGATGGCATCGGACCTTCGCTCCTTCCGGCGCGGGCTGAAGACCCACTTATTTGAATTAGCTGGTCTGGCCTGATGGGGAATGTTAGGGTTTTTTAATGGGTCTTTTATTGTTTTATTGTTATTGTAACTTTTAATTGGGCATTTGTTTAATTCCTTTTAATTTTTGTATTGCTATTTATATATGCCCTGTAAACCGCCCTGAGTCCTTCGGGAGAAGGGCGGTATACAAATTTAATAAACAGTAAACAGTAAACAGTAAGGTGAATTTTCATGGCTATCTCAGCATCAACTGATACTGGACCTTCCCAGTTCTAGACAAGCATCTTAACTATTGGCGTTTTAATTATGGCTAATTTATGAATTGTTGAATAAGCCATAATAACCTAGTTCAAGAAAAATATTAAAGCATAAATCATAGTTTACAAACCACAGTGGCTAAGTTCACATATCACACAAGCCAATGTCAAACAAATAAAAATCCAACCCATAAGCTGTTGTAATCCAATATATTAAAAATGCAATGATTTTAATTATTAATTGTCTCACAACTGATAAGATATGTTACTAAAATTCCTAAAGCAATAGCTGTGTTAATCTTCAACCGCAGAAACTAGGGCATCTTAGAGACTAATCAATTTGTTGCCTTGAGCTTTTGTGCCCTTGAAGTCTCTAGATGTCCAAAGGTTCTTTTATTATTTTTGTTAAATTTGTAAGTGATGTCAGTGGGCCAAAAATTGATGCTTTGGTTGGATAGAAAAGGATACTGTTTCTTTAAAAGAAAAAATATTTTGAATATTTGAATTGCATTTGTACTAGATGTTGGAATAGACTGTTTTACCATAGTGTTTTGCTTGGTGAGATTAGGGAGCCTGTTTCACTTTTGGAGTTTAAAAGGTCAAAGAGGAATAGCATGACACAATTTCTTTCTATTAACTTTACAATGTATCTCATTGCAAACCCTCATAGCAAGTTAGTGACATATAAGGTATTCTCTTTTTACATGTGTCTCAGTTTGTTTATTTTTTGTTTCAGAAAAAAATTGAATGTGTGTGTAAGTCTGCAGGAATGTAGCAAATTGATAAAATCCCATCCAAGTTCACCCTCCTTTCAGAAATAATTTTTAAAAACAGCTTGAATTGCTTTTTATGGAAATTTGTTTTGCAGCTTTCTACATCTTAAGACAGAGAATAGCCAGGATAAGGTGCCAACCCAAAGGTTAGCTGAACATATTTCTTGAAATAATTTTGGCACAATGGTGTTTTGGAGCTGTAACTGCTAATTTGGGGAAATAATGTTCTATATAAACTGAGAAAAAAATATGTGTTTATTTTGTTTGTTATTTTAAGGCAACAAAACCCTTTTTTTGAAGCATTCCCATACAGTGGAGGATTTCCTAACTAATATGAATCTATTGTGACATCATTTTCAGTTTTATAAATAAGTTATCAGGAAAGCCTGTTTTAAATTGTTTAATTGTTTATTTACAATTTCAAACTATGCTATACACAGTCATTCAAGATTGACTCAGCCTTCCATCCTTCCGAGGTAGGTAAAATGAGGACCCAGATCGTTGGGGGCAATAAGCTGACTTTTTAAAAATGCCTCTGGGGGGGCGTGAAAGCCCTAATAAGCAGGCATATACATAGAATGAAGGCTATTGCTAAGCACATTGATTTGTGCTTCTTAGATTGTAAGCCGCCCTGAGTCTTCGGAGAAGGGCGGGATATAAATGGGATTTAAAAAAAAAAAAAATTATTTTCTAGTCATTTCTTTCAGTGTTGCTGTATGCAAATTTCTATTTGAATCCGTGCCAGAAATAGTGACCAAGCTAGCAATTTTGGTCTATGCTTATCTGAGAATACTGTTAGACTTCCTTATGAACAAACCTCATTAGGACTTCACTGCACCTCTATGTATGTTTCCTTGGAAATATTTTTTATTGTATCTGGTTGGGTCCTATCTAGGTGTCCAAAATCCAGAGGAAAACAGCATGTGTCCTGCTGGATTGTACCCTTGGCCCAACTAGTAGAGCAGACTCTTCTAAAACCTAGCCAACCAACTACATAGGAAAGCCCGCTATCTGCCTGGAGTTGGCCTTCAATGGCAGTCACACTGCCATCAAGTTAATAGCCATTGATCTGACATCTGCAACTGCCCAGCAACATACAATAACTATGTTCAACCAGTGGCCTTCCAGATCTGTTAGGATTGAATTTCTAGGAATTGCAGTCCCAACACATTTAGACAGAGCAATAGTGAGAAAACCCAGTGTGCATAAAATTAATCTAGCTGCCCTGTGCTTTGATTTCTGTAATACAGGTATATAACTCAAGACAACACTCTCTGTTGTCAAATCTGAAATAAGTTTACTAATTGAGTTATAACTAATTGACAGTGATTCTGATTGATAATTACATGAGCTCTTTAAGAGTTTCCAAGCAAAAGCCTATCCAGGCACTTACTTCACTAAAGACTTACTTCTCAACAAGTTTGCTTCAGATTAACATGTCCAATAGATTTGATATCTGGATTATATTCCACTGAAAGATTCTTTATGCTATTTTTATACATTCAACTGAATATTGGAATTTGGCTTTCAAGCATACAATTATGTATAGAATTAGTTGCTACCACAAAAGGTGCCATTTGGACTGAATGTAGGAGAAGAATAGCCAATATTTTCAGGGCCAGGAAACTGCCTATGAATAAAATGCCAGTCCGTGTACTTCCACATGTATAGGATGTTACTACTGTATAATAATCATTCTTAAAAAATTATACTGATGTTTAATAAAGAAGTTGAGATGTGGATTTTCTAAAGGGATGGTGTTCCTTTTTGGGCTATGTTGATAATTTTGAGATTTCTCCCCATCTTCTTGTTGTTGCACAAGATAGAGCAAGGAATCTTAGAATGCTTTTATTAAGGCTTATCTGGGCTGAAGTCCATGCTCAGATATTTCAAGAGAAAATAAAGTTTAATGTTATCTGGAGATTTCCAATTCTCAGGCCAAAATTATGGGTGGCTTTTGTTTCCAAATCAGTGTCAACTTTCCTTGTGGCAACTTGTTTTTTGCCATAGAATTGAGAATCAGCTTCAGACATTACTGTCTGTACAATTCCACTGAACTTTCTGGAGGCGTTCCAATATTATGTACTATACTAAGGAATGTTTGTAATATATTGCCTTGATTTACAGTATAGATGTACTATTACATGAAAAATCCAAGTAGCTTAACTTCTGGAGATATTGGAGATATTTTTGTCCATGAGTGTAATGAAATAACACTTTCAAAATGTAAAGCAGTGCATTATTTACAGTGACTGATTCATACACAATTCTAATTTAAAGTGGCAGTGATTTAACTAGTTGGAAATCTCTCTGGAATTCTAATGCCTGCTATATTTAAAACAGACAGAATATTATTTTCCCTGCATTTGGCACTGTCATTCCAAGATGATAGAAGAAAAGATTGCTTATTGAACTGCTCAAAGATTAAAAACCACCTGCCTATGGTAAAGATTTCTGAAAGCATATTAACAATCTGTAAATGTGCACTTCTAGCCATTGTAATTTTGGGATAATAAACATATCTGGAAAAAAGAATATCATACATTCCATTTAAAATTTCATCAGTAAAACAAATTATTAATAGTTATATTAATATTTCTTGTCAGCAAGCAAAGATTGTCAGGTAGCTCCATAATTAAAAAGAACATTCAGTTTTCAGAGGTCAGTCCTTGTTTTAAGTTGCTCCCACACTGTAATAGTCCTTTTACAGTCATATTTACAGATTATTTATTGTCAATCCATAGCATTCTATTTGTTTCTGTTCATATCATATATATTGGGATATTTTTGACAGAACTTGCCACCTTGTAGAATGCGAGCCTAACAAAGTGTTGTTGAAGGATAAGCTTATTTGGCATTTAATTAAAAGCAATCTCCTTGCAGTTTCTGCCTTCATTTCTGTTTATTCACCATGGCAGAAGGATTAGTTATGCACTATAGGCTGCAACCTTATAGTAATTTTCCTAGGAGCAGCCACTCCACCCCCGCCCGCCCGCCTCCGCCCAACTCAAGGAGTCTTAATTCTGATGACATTCTTGATTATCTACTTGCATTTGTTACATTTTTTATTTCTTTACAGGGCAAAATATAGCTAAGATTTCATATTTAAATACCTATGCCAAAGAAAGATGCTTCCTTTTTGTGGCAAAGAGACACCGTTTTTTGGCAAGAGGCCACAGTTTTATTTATGCTTTTTTGTTTTATAAATAAGTCAGCTTTATTTTGTCTTCTTGGGAAAATGTGTCGGGCGGTGGAGTTTTGTAGTAGAAACATATAGTACTGGAAAGGCTGTACTACTTCACAACTCTAACTCTAATAAAGGCTACTATAACAATTAGTGAAGACCTTTTTAAAGAAATTCTCAAAACAATATAAAGTTAAAAAACAACAATAAAAGCAGGTAACAAAATACAACAACTACAAAGACCATGAAAATTTATTTAATTTACTCTGTTTAATTCTGTGAACATTTTAATTTGAAAGGAGAATAATAGCCTTCTTTTTGGGTATTCACAGCTGTTTGTCAACCTGGATGTAAGCATGGAGAATGTGTTGGTCCAAACAAATGCAAATGTCATCCAGGATACACTGGGAAAATATGCAACCAAGGTAAGGAAACAAAAAAGGAAAAGAAAAACAAATAAAACTCAAGCTTCTTTACAAAACTTCAGTTAATTGTTTTTATAGTAGCTATTGTTTGGTCCTTATCAGAATTATAAAGGAGGAATAATTTATACTGCAGAGGTACAGCTTCATTCATTCTCTGGGGCACAGATATTGGCCACTTGATTTAATGATAGACAAGATCAATGGTATATTTTATCAAATGAAAGTGAACAATTGTGGAATCTTTGATATCTTCTCCTTATTTCCATTGGTTTGAGGGCACATCAAAGTCTTCATTCCCAGAGTAGGCCTGAGGATAGGAAACTTTTATTCCCCCCCCCTTAAAATATCCTGATTCCCCCAAATGGAAAAAAGGAGTATTTTTTAAGGAGATTCTACCCACTTTTTTGTAATCTGGGGACGAAAAAAGAGGACTGCTGGCAGGCATATGTCGCTTGTGGGTCACACTATTTTCCCCCTTGGCCAGTTTGAACTCAATGAGAAATTGTATTATCTCTTTGAAACATTTGTTCAAATTGTTGTGGCTTAGTTCAGCCAAGCACAATCCTCCACAAATATTTACAGTTTAAGCAAATGGTGGGAACTTAACATAAATTGCTGTTATCAGCACTGCTTTCTCAAAAAATAAGCAAAGAAATCCATAGGCTAAAATAATTTAAATAGAAGTAAAATTCATTCCATCAGATGAAGAAAAGTGCAACTAAGTGACATGTATGCCTGTTTTTTCTCTGTTTTCAAGGGCTTAAAAGTGCAGTTACACTCTTGAATTCTGATAAAGCTTTCCTAGGCTTCTGTTCTGATGGAAAATGAAACGAGCATTTTAGAATGTCTGACAACTTGAGAAAGTTGGTGCAACAGGAAATGTGTTTCCTGGGAATTATTCATCTTTCCACAGCTTAGTGAATTCTAAATGTTTTTAAAAACTTACTTGTTCAGATATATAAAACTTCACCTGAAAGATTTTTGTGAGACCTCACATTTTGTCCTGGGCTCTTCCCTGCCTTACCCCTCCCCCTCTCCTTCCCCTTCCTTCAACACATCATGTTGTTGCATTTTCTTCTACTTTTGGTAGTATAACTAATGTTATACCATACCCTTCTTTCTAATCTAAGCAAGAATTGCCAAGAGTTTGGGGCTAAAGGAATTCTCAGAACATTGGAGATTCTGAGTGGGTGCAATGGGGCCTATCACAAAACTGTTCCTGTAGCACAGACATGTCAAACACAAGGCCCGGGGGCCAGATCCGGCCCGTGAAGTGGTTTCATGCGGCCCGCGAAGCCATCCTGGAAACAGTGAGGGAACGGCCCCCGCTGCCTTGGCCCTGGTCCAGAGACCCTCCTCCTGCCAGAGACCCTCAGATCTGTCCCACTCTTGCCCAGGCCCCCATAGGCACCCTTGATGCGAACGATGTAGAGCTGGCCACGCCCACCCAGTAGGCCATACGCACTTTAGCCACACCCACCCAGTAGGCCACACCCACCCAGGTCACATCCACCGAGCCCTCTGAGGGCAACCGCAATGCTCATGCGGCCCTCAATGATATTGAGTTTGACACCCTGCTGTAGCAGGTGCTCTCTTGTGCTTCAGTTGGTGTTTCTCTCTAAATTTAACCTTCCACTTCACTTAAATCTGAACTGTTGTACTGTGTATCATTTGTGGGTGCCCCAGTAGTAGAAGTGCTAATCTGTTCAAATAATTTCTGACTCCAGATTTACAAGAAGATTCACCTTCTCAAGGTTTGTATAGCAGCGACTTCTCAGTTGAACATTCAGCTTTTTCAGGCCCATGCTGCAAATTCAGCTAGATTGTCTCTTCCCCTGAACCCAGTCTGGTACTGCTCTTTTAAAGAAAACTGAGACAGTTGAGTGTAACATGCAGAAATGGTATTTCACCTAATAAAGTGCCATGTTGTGTTGCTGAGTTTCAACCATTTGACTTCTGTTATACCTTCTCCTCCATTGTGAAGCTGCACACCTGTTTGCAACCTCTCAACACTGGTCCAGTGAACCACCTTTTTTCACCACTGCGGAAGATCATTCCACATACTTGCCTTGGAGGGGTGAGGACAATCCTTTATTTCAGGTGGTCCATGCTTTCCACCTGCACGGCTTCAATACGTATGGAAACCTCTTTTGCAAACAGGCTGAAAGGATAACAAACGTCTGGCTGCCACAAAGACGCCTGCAATATAGGCAGCATGCAATTAGACTGAGCATTGACACTTCCTTAAGACAGTTACCCTATCCTCCAAACAATTCTCTTCCTCAACAACTTTCTTCCTGTGGTTGTTTACCTGCTCAGAGCTTTTCGGATGTATGCTACTTTTTCTAAGCTCCTTTTTAATTGATAAAATGCTGCTTGCTTATATAAGGTTAAGTAAACATCATAATTGTAGCATTTGTTAATATCTCTGGCAATTTCTCTTCCAGGAACAGTAGTGCTAGTATTAGCGTGTAAAATGCATGCACAGTATAGTATGAGCAATGGCAATAATAATATAACATACAGGCAATCCTGAAGCTTATAGGTTTACTGTAACATCTCTTGACACATTTAAGAAAAAGGTTTATGATTTGCAGAAAATCCAGGATTTGGTGCTCCATCTAGAGATTGAGAAAAACATAAGCAGAAAGTGCTGTACCTGGATAATGTCAGACCTAGCGAATAACAGAAGATAAGAAAGACAACTACTGTATCTAAGATGCTGCAAAATAGGAAAAGTTGAGCTGGAAGAAGGGATAGAACTTCTTTTTGATATATATTAAGCAGGTACAGCAGACCTCTTAGCACTTTGCAATATATTATTCAAGAAGATAATTAGATTATTCCCAGAAGTCTGCTAGCTGTGACAATTGAGCAGGTCCTTGGTGCATTTTTCAGGTAGTGCAACGTACATGGGACAATAGTAATCAGAATCTGAATGCTTATGGGCCTGAAGTTCTAGAGATCTGTTGGGACTATACTTTTATAAATCCCATCTAGCAGGGCTTTCTGGAGTCCCATCATATCTTGAGAATAGGTAGTTCATTTAGAATAATGCTGCATGTTTGATAGAGTTTATTCAGAAAATGTGATTTTTGCAATAGGAAAACTATCAGACAATGTGGCTTGGTAAGGGTTATTATACTGACTGAACTGTCACTCACAAGATTCAGGTTATAACCCATGTAAGTTAATAATTATGAATAATTAACCCCAGTGCTTTTTTGTAAAAGAAAAAGGTGCCGGAACTCACACATGTCATACAACCTGCCTTGCCTACCCTACAAGGTTCCATCCAAAAAAGGTGCCGGAACTCCGTTCTGGGCGTTCTATGAGAAAAAAGCCCTGATTAACCCTAGGATCAATATTTTACCACATCTTCTGTTAAAGGAAATTGTTCTTAAGGTTCTTTAAACATTTTTATTGTTACCTGCTGAATTGAGGGTAATAATAGTTCCTTTGTCTTCTGCTGGTGCACGTGCAGTCTGTAATTATCAGTAGGAGAATGGGACCTATGGTTAGATCTCTTTGGTGGTTGGGAAGATGGCTTTCTTGTCCCTAGTTGAACTTTAGTTTGGAGCATGCAGACAAGAACAAAGAGAAGTTGAAAAGGATTTAAATACTGCAGAGTTGTCAGATCCTTCCACACCTCTGTGGGTGGATCTCAGCATTGATGATGTCTCCAAGCCTGATCCTGGAAGCACAGTTTCACTTCATCTAGCTGATTAAAAGTTTTGATTTTATGGCACCTGAAAAGCAATTGTATTTCATTGTTAGATGCAACTGTTAAATCTTTATTATATATTTTAGCTAGGAACTGCTCTGCAGTGATAGCACACAAAAGCCATTTGCTTTCTAAGAAAAGCATTAACCATTTCTCTTCCTATAATGCAGTAGCTAAGCTTAGCAGCCTGCGCTTTTGAGATTGGCTTTTTAAAAGGGCTGCTTCAACACCTAGCTTTCTCTATATGCTCTTCAATATATAGTTTTAATGATGGCAATATTCCTATGTTATTATTTTAGTACTATCCTTTTTGTGTATAACTGTAGCCTCTGGTTATGAAGAAAAATCTCAGCAACCAACACAAACAAAGCTTGCTAAAGCACTTCTCATTAAATCATTTTCAAAATGCAAAGAAACATGAAAGACCGCAGTGTATTTTTTAAAAAGGTTTTGATAATTAACGTTTTTGTAACTTTTTATTACATTCGATCCAACTTGCTAGATTTGCTTTTTTAGTTCCTATAGTATTCTAAGCAAGATCTTTATGGAACACATTTTCTGATCTTTTTGAAAAATGCAACATGTGTGCCAATTTATTAAAATACTTACACTTTTGTGGCTAAACTAATTGCTGACATGTTTAGCTATAACTATTCCTTTCCTTTATGTACAAAAACCACAGGTATAGTGCCACTGGCTAAAACAGATTTTTTTTTAAAGATAGGGTTATATAGTATAGATAACAATTGCCAGGTTTCAATTAGTTCTGAGAGTTGCAAACTTATATCTGGAATGCTGCACAGGATTGTGAGTTTCTAAAATGTGTATTCAGTGTATTTGCAAGTCACATGGAGATATGTGCATTCCTGTTGCTTTGTCTGCATAGTTCATGTAGATGATCAAAGGCTACTGAGGTCAGTGAAAAAAGCACAACTCAGATTAAAGATTGCCCTCTGATTATTGTATAAAATCCTTTGTGACCTTATGCCTGCCTTAATGGCCTTAAATTATTTCCAAATGCACAAAATAAATCCAAGGCCCGTTTATAGACATTTTTTTCTACTTAAGAAATCCTTACTGAAGGCTATTTTTTGTGTGATTGAAATTTGTAGTGGAGTCTTTGATATTCATATTATTATCATATTGCTGATAAAAAATATTGGATTAAAAATATATCCAATATTTTTAACACAGATCTAAGAAAGCTGTTACAGAATGTAAACAGAAAGGCAGTTTATTAGAGATGTTACAGTGAAACAGTTAAATTTTAAAAAAAGGATTTTTCCCCCTTTAATGAAATTATACTGTGAAACCCCTAAGTCAACTTTTTTAGCCTTTGAATGGAATACCAGTACAGAAACAATGAAGCTGATGTGAAACGCCCTATTTCTAGTGCAGTTTGCAAGATTTGAAAATTACAATTTTAAAACCCAGACTCTGTCTGCTTTTGACTTATTCTCAAAGTTGCTTAACAAAGTCAGCAAAAATATACAATTAATGTTTAATTAAAATTAAGCAAGTAGTAAGAAGCTTAGTAGAATATATTTCCTCTATTAAGATTTATTTTAACACTGTGCAGTAATACTGCCAAAATCATTACATTTGTGTACCAAACCATGTGTACCAAAACTATTTGTCATAACCTACACTTTCTGAATCTGAACAGTATAAAAAATTTAATAAGTTATTGCATTTTGCCTTCAATATATTGTACATATTCATATCTGTTTACTAAATTTGGGTTATGTTGTCCAGTAATGATTGAATTCCTCATGACAACCAATTAACCAAAGTGAACTTTTTTTTAAAAAAAAAGAACATACTACATTGGTTTAACTAAACATACTCATCGAAAGCTAAATGTATGCTTGGTTCTAAGAATAACAGAACTTCCATAAAAGATATTTGATTGGCATTTGTTATTGGGAACATTACACAGAGATAGCAAGCTTAAAACTATTCACTGCCTTAGCTCAGATGATGCTATGCTAAGCTATAATGTGGCTTGTTTGGTATGTATGTATGTATGTATGTATGTATGTATGTATGTATGTATGTATGTATTATTTATTTATTTATTTAATAAATGTGTGTGTGTGTGTGTGTGTTTTCGTAGATTTTCACAGGTATAGGTATGTAGGTCTTGGCTACACAGGAAAAGACCCAAATACGCCAAGCATACATACATACATACATACATACATACATACATACATATATGTATATGTATGTGTGTGTGTGTGTATATATATATATATATATATATATATATATATATATATATATATATATATATATATATCAGCTACTGTAAAGCAGACTTAATTTTCTAAAATAACTGAATTTGAACTTCTGAAACTTCAAATGCTAGCATCTAATGTTTTATTTCTTCCTCCTCATTCTCCTTATATCCTTTTTAGATCTCAATGAATGTGGATTGAAACCAAGGCCTTGCAAACATCGATGTATGAATACCTATGGAAGCTACAAATGTTATTGTCTGAATGGATACATGCTTATGCCTGATGGATCATGCTCTAGTAGGTTAAGTTTTCATTGTTTCAATTTTTTTACAGTGGAATTCCTTGGAAGCAGGAGCTAATTTTCCTTAAAGGACTCTGTTACATGAGATTTAAAAAAACCAAAACAAAAAAAAGAAGAAATAGCATTCCATTTGTTTTATTTTCACAAGATACAAGAGTCACTTTTTATGTGACTCACGATTGTCATATTTGGAATGTAACAACATAGCAGGGATTATGGATGTTTGTTAAGTTGCAGTATTGCTGTCAGAATTCCATGGCCAGGTCTTGGCAGTAATTGATTAATTTTCTGTCACAGATTGGCTTCTTAACTTATCTTGGCAGAAGATTCACATCTCCACTAGCTATAAATTTTTGTTGCAGACAGTAAGAAAAACCATACAAAACAGTTAATCATTGCTGGTGAAAGTACGCAAATTATTTATATACCCTCAATAATGTAAAATTCTTTATTCTTCCTGCCCAACCCAAGAATTAATAGGCTTTTAATATTTAGTAGCCTTGCAGCCAAGCCATTGTATTATATGACTGCCATGTTTGGCAAGAAAATCACTAGCTACTCTCTACCTTCAAGTCTATTCTCTGTCTCTGACTTCTGTACCACCACCACATGACTCACAAAATATTTGTCCTGTCCCTCTTTCTGGCTTTGAGGGATTGTCCCTTTCTTCCATCTCCATTTTTCTTCATTTGGAACTCCCTCCCCCACACACATTTCAGTAATTTTGGTCTCAGGTGAGACATTCTCTATATTTCTCTTATCAGTTATTTCTTTTTTCCTGCTTCTTCTCAATCTTCACCCTGATCAGAATCAGATCTGCCAACAGGTTTAAAAACTTTAAAGCTCAACCAGTCGGGCAATTGTGACTTGAGAGGATATCAGAAACAGAAGTACCAAAAGAGCTGATTTCTACTTTTTGCCAAGAATGTTCTGTGTCCTTATAGCCTTTCCAAATATTCAGGCTTGCCCCACCTGTGCTGAGTGTTTAAAATACACATTACTCTAATTTTTCTTTTCTCTCACCGAGAAAGGATGGGTGGGATAGAAATGTGTAAGTGGCTAGGAAAACGGTTGAGAATTCAGGAAGTAATGGAAAACTGAATACATTTTCAGAGCGATTGGAAGCAGTGAAAGATGAATACAGAGGTACCTTGGTACTAAACTGCTTTGAAACTCATCAGATTTGGTACTTGATACATTTTGAAACCAGAAAATTTTGTCCCGAGACTATTCATTTGTATGGTACTCAACACGTAAGCTAGAACTTGTCGATTTTGGGTGCCTTGTGACTCACTACATTATACCTTATGGGAAAATTTTGTTTGGTACTTGTCATTTTTTGGTACTCATTGGGCCTCTTGGAACCAATTACGATGAGTACCAAGGTGCCACTGTATGTGCTATCACAAGGGATGCTGTTAGAAAGGTTGTATCTGAATTTTTTTAAAGTCACAGGGAGGAAAAAGCCATATGTGATTTCCAACAGCAGTCAGATAATGGCAGTTAACTGAGTGCTTAGAGGAAGCTTCACTATGGGTGTACTTGATTCTTAAGAAGGTGCTAAGTGGTCTGAATTTTCTGGAGAAAATGGGATGCCTCTGGAAGTGGGGAGAACTTGTATGAAATGGTAAAAGAGTAGAGATAGGAACTAAGTTATTTTAAGCAAAGACATCCATGGCTAAAAGGTGTGGTCAGTTTGGTAAACAGTTTATATGGCAATTTAGAGTACTTCATGTAGTAATGAAGTTACTGCTTCAAGGTGGCATTCATTCTCTGTATTTGGACAATGAGTTGAGGATAGATGTTGGTGCTTAAAATACTAATTTCCAAAATTTCCCTGAACTGTAGGCTTTTGTCAGAAATCCAAAGATTTATCAAGCTGTGGTTCTGAAAACTTGTTAAATAAGTGGCAGCCTTCCCCACAATCCCAAAAATACAATATCACAAATGAAATCTATCAAAATCATCCCATGCTTTCCCATGGTTCCCTGTTTTAATGTTCTAGTATAATTTTCCTGTAAGTGAATAGCAATAGCACTTAGACTTATATACTGCTTCATAGTGCTTTACAGACCCTCTCTAAGCAGTTTACAGAATCAGCATATTGCCTCCAATCATCTTGGTCCTCATTTTACCGATCTTGAAAGGATGGAAGTCTGAATCAACCTTGAGCCTGTCAGGATCAAACTCCTGGAGGTGGGAATGCAGAGTTAGCCTGCAATACTGCATTCTAACCACTGTGCCACCACAGCTCTTAATAGTAAAAAGGAAGTTCCGCCTTTCTACTATTAAAATAAATTTGCCTACCGTATTTTAGTACATCAGGATTGGGAGAAATAACAGAGTTTTCTCTGCAATCAGGAAGGAAACATCTCATCAAGGTAATCACAGCAATGTTTCCACTGGCTTTTTCTGTTGCTAAATTGCACTACAATGCTATTTTAAAAATAACTTGACAGCATGGAACATTCTGAAGGATTTGATTAACATATTGATTTCTCCACAGATGCTCTCTCATGTTCAATGGCAAACTGTCAGTATGGCTGTGATGTGGTTAAGGGGGAAATACACTGTCGTTGTCCTTCACCAGGATTACAGCTAGCACCAGATGGCAGAACCTGCATGGGTGAGTAAAAAAATATTTATTTTCACTCTTCCATAAGATGTGGAAATTCTGGGCAGCCTTTCGCAATAAATTTTGTTTGAAGGAGGGAATTTTGGAGATTAAAAGAGCCTTTAAAACAGGGGTATCTAATCGTGGCAACTTAAAACATGTTGGCTGGGGAATTTTGGGAGTTGAAGTCCACAAGTCTCGAAGTGACCAAGATTGGACACCCCTATGTGAGCACGTATCACACTCATGTCAAAATAATACTCAAGCAAAGTCAAATTCTTAGAAACAACAGTTTTCCATTCCTAATATATTAGTGGGATTTTTAATATTCTTGGGCCTTTGAATTCTGTTAATATGCATGTTGAACTTTCAAAGAATTGCAGAAGAATAAAATTGAAAAAATGTTTTAACATTCTTAGTGATATCAGTAGTGAAAAAAAGACTGAAAAAATATGCCATTTTTGTTTTAAATGCAACAATGAATGAACCATTCACAATTGATGTGGGGCTGAAATGACGAAACAAAGAGTCATTCTGGTTCTTGAAAATGTTAAATTACCTAAATGATTTTTAAGAAGTAAAGAATCTTTATGTATTTTCAACCAATCTGAACAGTCATTCAGAAATAGGTTTTGGAAATAAAGAGCATTATAAGACTGAAAGAATATACTAATGTAAAGGAGACCATCAAGTGATCACTGAAATGAATTTGTTCAGTGTAAATACTGTAGGAAATCATTACATAGTTTTAAGTATTTTCTCCATGTTACAATATTTGTCAGAAATAAAAATTGTTTTTAGAAACTGTGGCAGAGAGAGGTATCTGTTCCTAACCATGATGATGCCAAAAGGATGAAACGTGTACTGGGTCATCAAGATGAAATCTCTGCCTTTTTATACTTATGTTGTGATGTAGTATGCAAGAGGCAGACTTTGCTTTGTGATTGTATGGTTCATCTTATGGCTTCCTCATATGGCCGCATACAATTGCAATGTGAACTTAAACTTCAGACAGGCAGATTCTAACTGAAAATTGGGAGAAACCTGATAATAAGGGCAGTTTGATAAGGGACCAGTTTTGAAGGAACCATTCAGTGGGTTCCCTTGATTAAAGAATGTCATCTCTTAGGACCCTGGAAGTGTGCCTTCTTTGTAGCAGCCCTGCTTTCTCCTCCAAAGAACCCCCTACCCACTCTTGATTGGTAGAGACATAAAAACATGGCTCTTTATCCAGACCTTTGGTGAGGAAAAGGGAGACTCCTCACTCTAGCCTTCTTTTATCTTTATTGATTTTATTGTAATTCATTTGTGTGATTGTTGTGAGGAGCCCAGAGTCATTCAGAGTCAGATGGCATACAAGTTAAATATTGTGGTTGGACGCACTGTTAGCCAAATTATATTATATAAACAACAATGTGAAATCAGAGTTGCCAGTTCTTTAGTTGGTATTGGTTTTCATATGTATCAAGTTCTTCCCAAGAATCTAGCATGTCATAATGTATCTGTATAGTATATGTATGGACCAAGGAGTATGGCCTTTTGAAATGTTGTCAATGCAATGATTTTCTAAGTGCTGATTTTTTATTACAGCACCCAGTGTATCAAAAGCCACTGGGACCACCACAACTGATTTATAGGCAGATGTTGTTGCTTGATGGTGTTAATATTATTGTGTTCATACAGAAACTAGATAAAGATCTATCACAGATATTTTCAATTGAGAAGGTAATTGAACTCAGAGGTTAAAATGTCTCCTTTCAGTGTTGTAAAAGGATATGTTATGAATTTTTTTTTTTCATATAGTAATGTTGATCCCTAGAATCTGGTATGCCTGGAGTCTAGAAATTTTCTCAATAAATCATTTTGTGAACACATAGTTCCATTTTGTAATAGTTTCCAGAAACAGTTAATAAAGCTTTTGACAAGCATTGTAGTTTGGATATGAAACCTTCCAATGATTGGTTTGGATTGAATAAATCTTTTCAACAGTCATTTAATGTCCTTGGTTGAACTTTATTTTCGGCATGGAAATCTGCCAATAAAATTCACTTGTGCAACAGGGTAAATTATAATAAATCAGAATAAATTGTGCTTTTGAAGGATACTAGATTTTAGTTACCTCTTCCTAAATTAAATATTTCAGTGTTCTAATTCTTCCTTTATCACTCCTTTTCTAACATTCAGAATTTTTGCACACAGAGTTTAAACTTGCTTTTTATAAAGTTATGCCACATTAGGGATGTGAAATTTCATTTGAAAAGATGGGTTTTATGGAGGAAAAGTAGAATTAGCCGTACATTCATCTTAAAATTGAACTATAATTTATGCACACCGCAATACTACATAAAAAGTAATGCCCTAGAAGACTATTGAACTTTCAGATTATCCAAGATAAATGCGCTTTTAAATTTGAATACATGAAACTCATTGCTACTAATTATTAATGGACTTCTATTTGTAGATGTGGATGAATGCATCACTGGGAGCGTTACCTGTCCCCGATTCAGGAAATGTGTCAACACTTTTGGAAGTTATATTTGCAAGTGTCATAAAGGCTTTGATTTGATGTACATTGGAGGCAGATACCAATGCCATGGTAATGAAAATCATTCATAAAAGAAAAACCATTTATAAACATTTGTTGCACCAAAGTTGACTTGAAGCACTTGAAAAACATAAGTCTGAAAGGGAAGCAGGATTGCTCTGCTCTCCCTATCTTCAACTACCATGGACAACAGGGAAGCTCTGAAGGGACTTGACACCTGTATTTGCCTGAATATTGTCATCATATTTTGTATAATCAGAGACCTCTCTTCTACAAAACTCATAAAACATATTTAGCCAAGTGCATTTGCAACTTCACTTCAGATCTCAGGAACTGTAGAATGCCTAGTTTACGCTCTCTGGCTTTCCACTATAGTTAGTATGCTGAATTATCAAAGTGGATTCACATTTATATACTCTAGAACTAAATTAAGAGGTGTAGGAGGTAACTTCCTTGTCTTCTATAAAATTTATGATAGTGATTTAGGCTATATAAAGGCAAGCTCAGTGCCACCATTTACTGACCATCTGGGCTTTTTCTGCTCAGATCTGACAGACCTGAATTATGAAGGAAGTGAAGAGGAACTTTAAAAAAAGATCCTATTGGAATGGGGTGGGGTGGGTGGGTGAGGCAATTTTTTGGCTGGATTCAAATATCAAATAAAATGTGATTATATTTGATTTTGCATAGCATAAACTGGAAAGCCAGCCACTATGCTTAATAAACCATAGTTCATAGAACTTTTCCCAGCCATCTAGACATGTAGGGTTCAACTCTAATGATCATCAGCCAGCATGGCTATTAATTTCAAGCAGTGTGAATCCATCTTGTAATATGTGGTTCTTTCTTGTAGCTTGCAGTATCATATTATCACAGAAAAAGTCAAAACTCAACTATCTAAAACCTCTGACCTTTTATTATTTTATTGCTTGTAAAAGACTCCTTAAAACATCAGATTCATTCAAGACTCTTCAAATTTGCCTTCCATTTTAATTTTGATTGTTAGAATTTCAGCCTTTGAATACAGCAATAGGATTTATTTCAGTTCTTTTTAAAGAAATTGTTCATTTGAAAATGCAAATGTATGATTGTTATCATTAAAATAGTATTTATTTTCTTTTCTGTTACAGACATAGATGAATGCTCTCTTGGCCAATATCAGTGTGGAGGTTATTCCCAGTGTTACAATACGCTTGGGTCTTACAAATGTAAATGCAAAGAAGGGTACAGAGGAGATGGATTAAACTGCATAAGTACGTAATGATCCTTTTAATCTGGTATTCTGAATCCAAATGAGACATGACCTCTTTGTGAAGTTCATTTTATTTGTGTTCATCTCAGTTTCATTAATACTCATAAAAGAAAAAAGTGTATTCTGAAAGTTTTAAGAGGTTTAATATTAGGGCTATGACATTTGGACTACTTAAATCCAGATAATCACTGTATGGTCATAGGGAAACACTGTAAACTCCAAATCTTTGCTTGCTATCTGGTGGTCACCTGGACATTTGTACTCTGGTTTTGGTAGTCATATTAAAAAGCTGGTGTAAAATGTATTTCCCCAGTATTACTCAGGAATTTAAAAGAGCCAAAAGAAATTCCTGAGCCGAGGTTTCAGCAAGCAAACAACTTTTATTTTGATCAAAATAGAGTTGAGTGGCCACATCTCTCTCCGTGGCTGGTAGAGAGATGAAGGGAACAACCAGGAAAGATGTCTTCCACCTTTTATACCTGTTTTGTATTGGGCTCACTTGTAACACCACGTGGTAAGCTGGAGCAGCTAACAGCTCTCCAGCAACTCAGACTCCCCGTCTCCAGTGCTGCTATTGGCTGCCCCTAGGCAGCAATGGGTTGCTTCAAACCTATTGGCTGCCGCCTAGGGGACAGGCTATAAATTGCTGCAGGCTGCAGCCCAATTCTCAGCTCAGATTCTGCAAGAAATAAACCATGAGCTTTGCTGAACTCACTTGCCTCGTCTCCTTTCCTGCGCAATGAACTCACTACACAACAATACCTTTCCAGAACAAAGAGATCTGGTCTTGGTACTAGGAACCAGAAGGTAAAGAAAAATAATTCCTAGATGATGACTCATACACAACAACCCAGGCTCCACCATAACTCCTTTCCCCCCTTCCCTTACCATGCTCTTTTCATGTAAGCAATCACCTGTACCTAAAGCATGAAACATTTGCTTTTATATAACTAATTTCCCAATATAAAGCACCTACAAAGCTCCTTGCACATAAACAAAGATGATTACAAAGTATCACTACTAATAACAATATTACTAACATCAACCTTAAGCATAATAAAATCCCTTCAGTATTTTTCAAAGTTGGTAAGGTATTTGTAGTGGATTGGAATACTAAGGCTCTGTGATCAGGTAATACTGTGCTTTCCTGGGGGTTGTCTTTTCCATGGTTTCACCTCGCAGCGGTGGCACCGACAGCCCCGTCCAGCTGGCCCACTTTTTCTGTGGCTGAAGGAAATGCCTCTGCAGCTGAGAATGGAGCTCAGGATTGACACGCATGGTGCCCCTCCTCCCCCGGCCTGTATTTCGGTGTCAGAAGCCTTCTGGAAAGGCCTCTGCAACCGAGAACCAAGTTACGGTTCTCAACTGCAGAGGCATTTACAAAAGGCCTCTGACCACAAAATGCAGGCCGGAAGAGAATCCGGAGCTCCATTTTCAGCTGCAGAGGCATTTCCTGAAGGCCTCTGATGGTGAAATGCAGGCAGGGGTGGGGGCACCACAGAAGAAGTGGGCCAGTGAGATGAAGCAGGTGTCAATTCATGGGAGGTTTGGCTGCAACAGTAAGTGGGTGCAGGGCACATGGGGCAGCTCCACTCCCTCACCCCTGCCCTAGCTTGATTGTTAGGCATGTACCTTGCCCTAAAACTAGGCTTATTTTAGGGGTAGGGCTTATAGTAGGCCCACCCCCAAAACTCAACCTAGAGCTAATTTTCATGGTAGCTTTTACTTTCGGGAATATGCATGCCTGATGAATACATCTGAATAGGTATTTTTCAAAAAAAAATTGTGAAGGAACCTAAAAAGAAGTATCTTGGACAGCTCAGCTAATTGCCTTACTGATAGTAATAAGTCTT
The DNA here is from genome assembly GCF_964194415.1 of Vipera berus. Taxonomy (NCBI): domain Eukaryota; kingdom Metazoa; phylum Chordata; class Lepidosauria; order Squamata; family Viperidae; genus Vipera; species Vipera berus. The sequence continues at coordinate 22,273,580 of NC_138209.1, forward strand.
TTACTATAGCCACCAGAAGTAAATTTGAGTTGTGTTCTGTCATTTTTTGAGTTGCTGTCTGTGTTACTAACTCAAAGGAAGATATGTGTGAAGAACTGTCTCTGTATATCTTAGTACAGTTCCAAACTGTTTTCTTAGACATGTTGGATGATTGAAGCATAACAAAATGTAGTCTGTTTGAGCAAGAATTTGCTTACTTGCTGATTTATTTTTGTTGGAAAGTGAGCTTTTTTATCATTTTTTTTATTTTGTAGGCTACTTGAAAGCCCCTTAGATATTATTTTGAAGTGAGTATAGGTTTATGAACTGTGGTCTTAATGATCTTAATTTTATTGAGTTAACCATGGAAATTAATTATACTGATGGTTATTTGGGAACACTAGACCATTTATTTTTATTTCTTTACTGATCAAACTTATTTGTCATGGGTCAGGCGACACTGAACAGCTTATTTGTTATACCTGTTATATTTATAAGGTGAAAGTTGCTAAAATAATCTCTCACATTATCTGTATTTGCATATCAGAGTAAAAAAGTGAATGTACAGACAGTGGGTAGAACTTTAAAAAGGCTAGGTGTGTTTCTTTTTTGTTTGTAAGATCCAGGTATTCGATAAAGGACCAATAAAGTAGCCATGGATAGAACTATCCATACTGGTTAGTCTTCCTTACCTGTTGTTTGTTGTTGTTGTTAGCTGCGAAGTCATGTCCGACCCATCGCGACCCTATGGACAACGTTCCTCCAGGCCTTCCTGTCCTCTACCATCTTCTGGAGTCCATTTAAGCTCACGCCTACTGCTTCAGTGACTCCATCCAGCCACCTCATTCTCTGTCGTCCCCTTCATCTCTTGCCCTCAATTTTTCCCAGCATTAGGCTCTTCTCCAGTGAGTCCTTCCTTCTCATTAGGTGGCCAAAGTATTTGAGTTTTAGCTTCAGGATCTGGCCTTCTAAAGAGCAGTCAGGGTTGATCTCCTCTAGGACTGACCGATTTGATCGCCTTGCAGTCCAAGGGACTCGTAGGAGTCTTCTCCAGCACCATAGTTCAAAGGCCTCAATTCTTTGGCACTCATATTTACCAGCATGCTATTTACTGGTAGCACAGAATTCTGGTTGGCATCCTGTACATGAAACTAATATTCATTAGCTATGGGAAGATATTGCCATGGGCAAATATGGTGAGAAACAGGGAATGTGCCATCTTGGGGAATTCAAGACCATTGTGTTATACCCGTTTCACATTCCAGCTCTGTGGTCTCAGCCCTGGTACCCTCTAAGCAGACCTGGATTTCAGCTGCTGTAAATAAATGCTAGGTTAGTTGAATATAAGGCCTCCGTCATCAGTGATTTAACCATTCATGAGAGGCCAACCCTGTACATACTACTGACCTGTTTGGGAGGTATGCCTAGCTGGGTTTTGGGTGTGGCATCATCCTTTGCACAGCTGGATATTCTGTGCTAGTTCTGCCATTCTTGGATCAGGAGACTTTGCTCATAGTCACTAATACCCTAGTACCCTCTTTGATTAGACTACTGTAACGTGTTATACCTCTGCTCTGTGAGTTACATTGGTTGCCAATTTATTTCCGGGTTTAATTCAAAGTGTTGGTTCTAACCTTTGTGGCATATGGAAGGGTTATCTGAGTGACCATCTCTCCCTGAGATGGCCCCTGCCCATTCCATCAGATCTGGTAGAGAAGGCATGCTATGAGTCCCTTCAGCTAGGTAACTATATTTGGCAAGTTCCAGGAGACAGGTGTTCTCCATCATGGCTTCCATCTTAGGGAACATTCTCCCCTTTGAAGTGAGGTTAGTTCCATCATAGTTAATGTTCTGGAAGTTCGTCAAGACCTGGCTAACTCATGAATCTTGGTAATCCCAGGAACTGGAAATTTGTCAAGACCTGGCTAACTCATGAATCTTGATAATCCCAGGAAGCCGGTGAAACATTTAGTCTCTCTTGTACCTTGTGGTTTTTTAATATATATTTTAATACAATAATAATAATAATAATAATAAGAATAAGAATAAGAAGAAGAAGAAGAAGAAGAAGAAGAAGAAGAAGAAGAAGAAGAAGAAGAAGAAGAAGAAGAAGTAGTTTTAAGGGACCTTGGAGGTCATCTAGTCCAACCCCGTGCTCAGGCAGGAAACCCTATACCATTTCAGACAAATGGCTGGCCAGTCTCTTCTTAAAAACTTCTAGTGTTGGAGCATTCACCACTTCTGGAGGCAGTTTGTTCCACTGGTTAGTTGTTCTAATTGTCAGGAAGTTTCTCCTTAGTTCTAGGTTGCTTTTCTCCTTGACTAGTTTCCATCCATTGCTTCTTGTCCTGCTTTCAGGTGCTTTGGAGAATAGCTTGACTTCTTCTTTGTGGCAGCCCCTGAGATATTGGAACACTGCTATCATGTCACCCCTCACCCTGATATTTTTATATATTCATTGTTTCCGTTATTTCTTGTATGCTGTCCAGAATGACTTCTATGAGATAAACAGCTGTATAAATTTGATAAATAAATATTATCTCAATTTGGCTTACAAAATGTAAATATACTTACAGTAGTAAGTGTCATCACCACTTGTAAGTAGACATTAATTTCACACTTTTGATGGATACTGTCAAGGACGGCAATGGCTTAGATATCATGTACATTTAGGAACAAAGGTAATTTGAGTCAGGGCTACAACCCATTGACATAGTTCAGTGAGCAGACCTATATATCACCACTTTGCTGGACAAAATCATGCAGAGGCCCAAATAAAATGTTGCAGCTATCTTGGAAAAATTGCTTTTCATTCCATGCATAGATTCATGCTTCTGCTCTAAGACCTATTCACTAAATTCATTAGTTATAACAGTTTCGCTTAAGTTAATTTGAGCAATGTATGTGCCAAGAAAAATGTGCTTTCTTCTATTGAACAAATTCCTCAATTTAATTTAGATAATATTTAAGCACTTATGTTATTTGCTTATGTATTTTAGAAGTGTACAACACTGAATTCTCCACTATGTTTACAAGCATATACTTGAATAATTTCTCTTACTATTAAAATGCAGTAGCCTTCAATACAATTCTACAAACTGGTGCTGTCTAGTTTTGTTGGAACTATAGATGGATTCATAGCTAATGGATTCATAGCTGGCTGACCGGCCGTACTCAGCGTGTGGTCCTCAATGAAACCGCATCTACATGGAGGGAAATGTGTAGTGGGGTGCCCCAGGGCTCTGTTCTGGGCCCAGTGCTCTTCAACATCTTCATCAATGATTTGGACGAGGGGATAGATGGGGAACTCATCAAATTTGCAGACGACACCAAGCTGGCAGGAATAGCCAACACTACAGAAGACAGGCTTAAGATACAGGAGGATCTGGACAGACTTAAACACTGGGCGCTATCTAACAAAATGAAATTCAATGGTGAAAAAAGTAAGGTTCTACATTTAGGCAAGAAAAAACAAATGTACAGATATAGTATAGGGGGTACTTTGCTCAATAGTAGTAACTGAGAAGGATCTCGGAGTCCTAGTGAACAATCACTTCAATATGAGCCAGCTGTGTGCTGCAGCTGCCAAAAAAGCCAACACAGTGCTAGGCTGCATTAACAGAGGGATAGAATCAAGATCACGTGAAGTATTAATAGCACTTTACAATGCCTTGGTAAGGCCACTCTTGGAATACTGCATCCAGTTTTGGTCCCCACGATGTAAATAAAGATGTTGAGACTCTAGAAAGAGTACAGAGAAGAGCAACAAGGATGATTAGAGGTCTGGAGGCTAAAACATATAAGGAACCACTGCTGGAATTAGGTATGTCTAGTTTAATGAAGAGAAGGACTAGGGTGACATGATAGCAGTGTTCCAATATCTCAGGGGCTGCCACAAAGAAGAGGCAAGCAAGCTATTCTCCAAAGTGCCCAAAGGCAGGACAAGAAGCAATGGATGGAAACTAATCAAGGAGAGAAGCAACCTAGAACTAAGGAGAAACTTCCTGACAGTTAGAACAATTAACCAGTGGAACAACCTGCCTCCAGTAGTGGTGAATGCTCCAACACTAAAAGTTTTTAAGAAGAGACTGGCCAGCCATTTGTCTGAAATGGTATAGGGTTTCTATACCCTATACCCTGAGCAGGGGGTTGGACTAGATGACCTCCAAGGTCCCTTCCAACTTTACTATTATGATTATGATAGAAGACCTGTTTATTTTGGACTACATAGCCAACTTATGGAAAAAATGCATCTCCTTGACTATTTGACAATCCCATATAGATATGGAAATTGTAGTTAAGAATTAAAGATAAAAAATGATATCCACAGAGCTATAAGCAAGCATCATAATACTTTTGTATTGATAGAAATCCTGTTTTTTTGTTTTTGTTTTGTTTTGTGGTTGCTTTTGTTAGGCTTAATACTGCATCACTTCTTAACTTTGCACATTTCTTGGTTTTTTCTTTCCAGGGATTCCCAAAGTTATGATTGATCCATCTAACCCATACAGTGTATTTAAAAGCAATTCAACTTTTCTGAAAGGAAGCAGTGGCATGACCAACAGAATACCTGAATCTGGTGGTACAAAATATCCTGTCAAATTGCCATATTTACCACATGTAATTACACCAAAGCCTAATGTGAAGACAACAGCAAGACCAACTGTGAAACCAACATACAAACCATATACTAGATTGGCAACACAACCTACCACAACAAGAGCAGCTTTCAGTCCAGTGACAAGATCTCCACCAGTGACAAGTCCTCCCCAACCATCCACAATTCCATTTAAGCCTGTAACAACAACAATGCCAATAGTAGTAACTGAGGAGCCTCTGCCTTTTCCTAGTGAAACTACACCACAGCTGGGACCTACGGTTGACAATAGGATCCCATTTGAGCCACAGAAACCCCGAGGAGATGTATTTAGTAAGTAAGGCTAAATTTTCTCATGTGTTAATGTGAAATATAGTTAATTAACTAGACTAAATTCATAAATGAGCAGGAATAGGAGAAGAGAGAGAGAAAGTGATGGGTTAAGACAGGGGTAGGCAACCTCGGCTCTTTTATGACTCATGGACTTCAACTCCCAGAATTCCTGAGTCAACTGACTCATGAATTCTGGGAGTTGAAGTCCATGAGTCATAAAAGAGCCGAGGTTACCTACCCCTGGGTTAAGACAAAACTATTCATGGGATTAAACATTTTTAATATTGATCCACAAGTTGACAGATTTAAAATTCTACATTATGTCTCAGGGTATTTCTATACTGTCACTATTATTGTTATTAACTACTTTTAAAGAATGAGTAAGAAAGGAATAATAAAAATGAATATATTTATGTCTGGTTTGGAAAAAAATCTTTTCTTTACAAACCAGCATTATGCACTGAAGGATGGTTATAAAAGCACATAATTACTATTTGGAATACTATATCACAAGATCCTGTATAATTTGATATTCTTCTGTTGTTCAAAATAAGATTTCTCATACTGTCACAGTGTAGACACTTTTATGGAGAATAAGGTAATCTACAGCAGCTAATCATGATAGTTGTACACTTCTAATATCAGATGCAATGTGAATATTATGCGATAAAGGACATGTGTTGGAGGATGCTGTTACTTTCATCATGTTTTGCATGTTGATTTCCCACTGACATTGGGCATTTGATCATTGTGGGAATAGAATGCTGGACTTGTAGCTTGTGGTCTATTCTAGGAAAATCTAGATCAACATGTCCAATAATAACAGATGGACATTTGAAAATCAAATGGAATGCAGTGGTATGTGAAGTTTGGCTATGAATTAAATAAACAATACTAAATATGTAACGGGTTAATATTTTGGACCCAAGTTTAATTTCCAAACATGTTTTTGAGAGACATGTTGTTTCATGTGAATTCCCATAACCGTCTTGTGGCTACTTGCACAAGAATCAAAAGGAAAGTCAAGTTAAAAATAACTGTTGATTTCTGCTTTATGGAACGAGCTCATCAGATGGAAGACATTTGGACTTCATGATTCCAATGGTGCTTCTTCATTAGGGAGCATCATTTAGAGAGATGTCTTTAAAAATATTGCAGTACTTTCATGCCAAGTCAGCTTCATGACACAAATGACATTTGATACTTGCATGTTTTGGAATACATGCCAAGAAATATCCCAGTGCTCTGTTTCATCTTTAGCATCACAACTGACGTTAATTATAGAGTTTGTGAGTGTATTTCGAAAAGTCTTCTTTGGTGCCCAGAATAGTAACAGTGCTTAGCTAATAGAATATGAATTTTATTATCTTGTATGGACAAGTGCATTCCTAAATAACTTTGGGAGTGATTTTGGCTGTATTTCAGCAACAACTATTAGCATACTTTCTTAAGACAGTTTTCTCCCTCCCCAGAAAAACAGTTTATTTGAATTTTCCACCTTTAATATATATTGTAGGTATAAGGTCCTCATAAATTAGGAGACAGAAAACACATCAGTTAAGCCTGAGGAAGATGAAGGCATTATCTAAGAATACCCAATGTTTTTGAAACTTAATTCTCTGTAGGAATTATTAAGGGTTCTTTAAAAATTATTTTGCAAACATTGTTACCCACATTCAGGATAGGACTCTGCCACCCAGAGTTGCTGGATAGGAGATGGGCGGCAATAAAATAAATAAATAAATAAATAAATAAATAAATAAATAAATAAATAAATAAATAACTCCAGTGAATGACTAAGTAAGTAAGTAAGTAAGTAAGTAAATAAGTAAGTAAGTAAATAAATATCCAGTGAATGAATGAATGAATAAATGAATAAATAAATAAATAAATCCAGTGAATGAAAAAGTGAATAATATGTAAATTGCACAGTTTTGTTCTGTATTGTTCATATTGTCTAATATCCAATCCTAGCGGATGCTTATTTTTATTTATGACAGAAGAAATCTGAACTACAGTATGATTGGCAATAAGGCACATTCACAAAATAGCTAATGTTCAGGAAAATCTGTTAGAATATTTATAATCCCTACACTGTGAGTCTTCTCTCCCTCCCTCCTGAGGTGAGAATGGCTTCATCACATCTAAGATTCTGAAGGTCCCTCAAGATCTGGTTGTGCCAGGAGGTCTGGGCCCCCTGACAAGGTGAACTAATGAGGTAGCTCCATTACTATTAACATCCCTGCATCTATTAGTCTTAGTATTTTTACAGTTATTTAATGGTTTTAATATTTTTAATGATAATGCTTTTTAGATATGTTTTGTTGTATACCACCTAGATTCATTTGCTTGTGAGATGGATGATTATATAAATTACAGATAGACAGAGAGACAGACAGGAAGACAAACCTATCTGTAGAGCTAAAATTTTGACTCTCTATAAAACATTTTCTGGGCTGAAGTCATTTGATGGAACAGAATAACAATATCTCTCCTCTCCTCCTTCTATTTAACTACACTTGCGTACATAAGTACCTAATAATCATACTATTCCATTTTAGTCTAATATTGGATTTGGACAATACATAAATAATAAATAAGTTGTTGCCTCCCATTCCTTTCTATCAATGTTGACACATCTTAAAATTTCTCTGCCCATTTCCCTCTTTTGCCATGCTGTATAAACATATCAACTGGTTTGTAAATCTTATTTTTAGGGTAGGATAGGTACATGTTAGAGAGCCAGTTTGGTGTGTTAAATCTTCAGGCTAGAAACTGAGAGACCATGAGTTCTAGTCCTGCCTTAGGCACAATGCCAGCTGGGTGACCTTGAGCCAGTCACTTTGCTTCACCCCTAAGAAGGAGGCAATGGCAGACTATTTCTTAAAAACCTTGCCAAGAAAACTGCAGGGATTTGTCCAGGCAATCTCTGAGAATTGAACATAACTGAACAGGAAAAAAAGAAAGGTACATGCACTATATTGGGTTAAAAACAATACACACACACACACACACACACACACACACACACACACACACATTTTGTCTCAGTATAATACATATTATAGCCTGTGGAAAGGCCTTTGAGAACATATCAAGTTGGAACAGGTTTGGAACTCACAATTTAAGTTTCTGACTACTTTTCTGAATCTAAGCAAATGTTTTCCTTCAAAATGAAAGGCAGTGAAATTAACTGTACTTTGGCTTCTGAAAGTGCTTACAACTGACAGCAGTTTATCTTTCCAGTTCCATGTGAGCGAGCAGATGATACTGCTTCATAATGGTTAAACAGTCAAGTTTGCCACTTACTATTTAGCCAGGCAAATAAAATGGTGCAACAAGGTTAAGCTTGGAAGAACTGGAAATGTTTTAACTTATCAATTGATTATGTGCCCTCAAGTCAGTATTTAATATTTAATAAGCATATGGGTAGACGTCCACCAAGATAATCTGTTCCCATCCTAGGTTTTCAGTTTTCCTAACAGAATACCTATCGCTCTGTAATTATACCCATGTACCTTGTTGCTGATCATTCTGTTCTTTCTCGTCATCAACTTGGTAATAATCAGAATCAAATTTCATCTTTCATCTGTACAGGTTCTTGAGAATTGGGAATATCTTCTAAAGTATCTTGGATGTTGACATCTGTACTATACAGAATTTCACTAAGTTTCCATCCTGGTTTTTTTTTTTATTCTTCTTCTTCTCCTCTGAATCATTCACCTTGTGACCCTTAGCATACCAATTCAAATAATAGGTTTGCTCTTGCCTCTAAAAAGAAAGACCATATACCTCCTCCTTCTTCACTGTCTAATATAAGTGCCTGCTTACTTTAGCTAGGCAGTTGGGATGACCTTTACACCACAGGTGAAGTCGCATACCAGCTTTTAGTTTGGGTATATACTCCTGGTGTTTTTCATTCATACCCCCAGAAACTCGAATACCAGAATGAGGTGACATAGCAGGGCTTGAGGAAGGGAGGGCTGGTATGCTTAGAAATCCATTAAGTTGCTCAGAGATGGAAGAATGCTTAATTAATTAATTGAGGAAATTCTTTCAATGAATCCACAGAATGTTAACCAATAAATCACTCAAATTCACTCTGTAGTCTTCTCTTTTTTATGTATATCTAGGTATTCTTTACCTACTGCGGTATTTAGTGCAGAATCATGGATTCTTATAGCCAAAGGAAAAGTTTTGTCAGAAAAGGCTTCATTATATACGTATCAGCATAGGCTTATTGTCTCTACTGTTTGTAAGATCTCAGGCATGTCTGCTGAGAAGTTAAAAAAAAATCAGTCGAGACTGTAAATCTGAAAGAATTACAACTTTAATGCCAAGGATTCAACTCTCAGTTTTTTGCTGGTTTCTCTGAGAAATATTAGTTACACAGCACAAATAGTTTGGCATTTAGAGATATTGATATGAGTAGTCTAAAGCTATAATAATTGCATGTTATTCTTTAGTTGATATACATGAAATCAAAGGACCAGCTGTACAGTCTGCACGTGAAATTCCTTTCGTGTTTTGGATTACATCAATTTGTCAAGCTTTCATGTGGCAAACAGCCTAAGGCATTATTCTTTCAGAAGATTTAGATCCTTTTGTAGGCCTAGCTCCAAATTAGGAGGAACTTTGAGATAAAAGTTGTGGACATTGAAAGGTAATTTTAAATTTAAGTGTGTTAATGCTATTATAGTTACAAACATTTTTTCCCCAAAGTAAATGTCATAATGATTTAAATGGCAAAGATGTTCTCTCTAATTACCTGTACTATGCATACTACTAGCCTCTTCTATAGTATTGTCAACAAGAACTTAGCCTTAGCAAGCATATATGGATCTTGATTCCTAACAAAGTCACAAAACTCATGATAATCATGTATAGGGGTATATATTACCTAGGTTATTTTTGCTATACAGGTAATTCTTGGCTTAGAACCATAATTGGGACTGGAACTTCCATCTTTAAACAAGATGGACCTTAAGTGAGCCTTAAGTCACACTAGATTTTGTTACCCTTTTTCCCATGGTTGTTAAATGAATCGCACAATTTTTAAGCAAATATCAGAATAACAGAGTTGGAAAGGAGTTTGGGGGTCTTCTAGATGTTAGGAAAAAACTGAAAACAGAGCAGTTTCACAATGAAAGCTGAAACAAAGATTTGATTGAAATGAACTAGCATGCTAAAAAGCTGTTAGGAAGGAAATGCAAGAGAGTCTGAATATGGTTCTCTCTTTATAGTCTTCTTTATGAGTCATAGTAGTTGGCTGTGGCCTCTATAATTATTACTTAGCTCAAATCCTTGTATTTCTTACAAGCTCACCCAAATGGCTTTTGCAGTGAAGCTTGACAATAGGTTGGTAGGTAATCTATGTAATTATCTGTGGTTGACTTCCTTCTCTATTTTATAGTCTTTTTTTAATGGCTTGATGGTTTCCTCTTCCAGTTCCCCGCCAGCCTGGAGTGAGCAATAATCTCTTAGAAACATTTGAAATTGAACAAGGGATAAGTGCCAATGAGGATGAAGCAAATGATGATCCAGGTAAGCAGTTTGTCCCTTTGGATCTAGATATCATTCTAGAAGGCACTCTAGAAACAGAAAGCATTACTGTTTATTGTTTACTACTTTCCTAACAATATGTGTGCCACCTTAATACTTATGAGTACAAAACAGCTGTGCTGTAAAACAAGAACTCTACTTTCTAAGAAAGTCATTCCTTGAATTCTGAGGAAAGTAGTAGAATAAATCTAATGAAATCTACAGAACTTTATAATTTGCCCCAAGATAACAAATTTTAACTAAATTGGGTATCCCATACTTTTCTAAAAGCAGAAATGAAGAGAAGCACACTGTAGGAAAATGGCTTAGAATTCCTTAGCCTTCATCAATTGATGCACTAATAAAAGCTTCTCCTTTTTCCAAATGTGATTGATATATTCTTTACATTGCTTGTGTGAACATTGACTCCACATAATAGCCACACACTTAGCTTAGCCTCTACCAATCTAGTACCCTTACAAAGTATTGGAATGCACATCCCAGCATGTTTATAAAGGAGAGAGTTAATCTGTCTCAAATCTGAAGGTCTTTTTATTGATTTTGCATCTCTTTTCTGCAGGTGTTCTGATTCATACTTGCAACTTTGATGGTGGTTTGTGTGGATGGATCAAGGAAAGAAATGATGATTTACATTGGGAACCTGTTAAAGACTCCTCAGGTATTGATTTCCTTCCATTTAAGATAGGACTATCTGATAAGCAAAGAATCAGAAATAAGAAAAATCTTGGCATATAGTTTCTGGCAATTGATTTATTTGGAGCTGAAAAGTGTTTCTGTTAGAATTTTGTTAGAATTTGTTAGAGTTTTGTTTCAGCTTTCCTGTGTATATAAATTTTCAGGGGCCATTTTCATTGGACTATTTCTTGAATGGGAAAGTTTAAAAAACAGTGTGTGAACTACACAGTAATACATCTTAAAACAATTTCCTTGCATATTTATTCAGATTTTTGTTTCTAAATCATACTAGCATTTAGTTATTTTCTTTATAATTGACAATTTTTCATGAGAGATTATAGCTAAATCTAAATCTGTATAGCCTATTGTGTAGCTGAAGCTTTAGAAAACTACTTACTTATAATTTGTGATTCTGAATATGGATTTATACAATTAGTTGTACTGAGACATCTCAAGTCACTTGAATAGGGCTTGGACCAAAATCACTTTGGGAATTACAGTTAGATAATATAGCCACACTACAAGTACAGTATGTACAGTATACATGGAAGGTTAGTTAAGATGTTAAGCCTTTTAATGCTATGCCTTTGTTTTGTTATTACCACATTTGTATAAAAGGTATACATTCTTTAGAGAACTTTTCTAACTTGAAATATTAAAATAAATTATATATATATAAAATATTGATAACATACTTTGGTAGACTTTTGAATTCTCATCAGTGAAATAAATTACTACCTTTTTGACTCATTCCTGTCTTCCAGTTCTCCTCTAAAGTTGATAGCTTTTGCACAACATACTATTTATCCTGTCATGAAGAAATACATGGAAGATTAACTAATGGCAAATGTTAGATATATTTCTGGAATAATAATAATAATAATAATAATAATAATAATAATAATAATAATAATAATAATTATTAATTTTATTTGTATACCGCCCTTCTCCCGAAGGACTCAGGGTGGTGAACAGGGCAGTACATGTTAAAAGACAAAATACAAAAATTAAAAGAGATTAAATAAAATGCCCACAACTCTTACAATAGGTTAAAACACATTAAAAGTAATAAAAACCCAACCCCATCCCATCAGGCCAGGCCAGCTTGTTCGAAGAGATACGTCTTTAGATCGCGCTGGAAGGAGCGCAGGTCGGGCGCTCTAGATACTTTGGCTGGCTCTAGATACTATGTTTACAGAAATTGGGATGATTGTTGCACAAATGGACATGTTTAAAGTTATCTGAAATCTATGGATGTAAACCTGCACATATCCAAAAGAGAAAGTAGAAGATTTACTGAACTCTCACTTCCTCAGAAACATGAATTGTTCCAGGCAGTAAATATTTTAAGATTACAGTTTCAAATGAAAAGCTTTTATCTTCTCTCTTAGGATAAATTATGTGTGGACATTCCAAAATAAACAATGGGAGTACATAGAATTAGTCCAGATTATTAATACTTTGGTGTCAGTTGCAGCCCAAGTTTTGTTTGGGTAGTATGATCCCCAAAGTGACCTTTCATCAATGGAAAACCATCAGGATCAAATATAATTAAAGAATATTGATGAGAAAATATTTTTTTTTGCAAAAAAAATGTTTCTCAAGACCCAACATTCAGTTATTACAGCTTGAAGATAACAATACTTTCTGAATTGGATAGAATATCTTCTGCAACATTATAGAAATATGCAGGTGACAGCACTCATATATACAGTATGTTATGCTAATGCTTTTTCAGATCCAAGTCATTTCTTCTATTATTTTAACTAAATTATATATATATATTTATGGTGCCTTCAGGGTAGACCATATGCTGGAAATGTATAAATAATTTAAAATCAGTCAAATCAGTGCTGCCCTCACATTACTTGCAGTGCTACAGCTGGGTGGTCAGTATTAGTCTTTTGTTGCAGCCATAAATTTAATTCTTTATTATTATGTTCTTTTTCAAGGACATGTTGAAATGATGTGTTTTCTTCTCCCACTTTGTTTTAAACAGGTGGACAATATTTATCTATTTCTCAGCCGAAAGGGAAGGCAGGTCGATTTGCCCGCTTGGTTCTCCCACTTGGCCATTTAGCTCGCTCGGAAGAGCTGTGCTTATCCTTTAGGCATAAAGTATCTGGGTTACACTCTGGTTTGCTTCAAGTCTTTTTAAGAAAGACTGGCATTCATGGGCCAGCAATTTGGGGAAGGAACAGAGGTCATGGTTGGAGTCAAACGCATATAACATTGAAAGGACCTGGCATCAAAAGTGTGAGTACAAATCTGAGATCTAAGGGGGAAAAATAAACAGAAAGAAAGAGAGAGCACAATATTATTTATATTTAGTATATTCAATAGAGTTACATTTTCTTCTATTAATCTCTATATGTGTTACAATTTCTTCAATGAGTGTCTTGATTGCTTAATGTTAATTATCAAAATAGAATCTGCAGAGCACCTTTTTCTATGACCACCATAAAAATTAAATCATCTAACATCTTAACCGTTATACTACTAAAGATCTTCCCCACGCTCCCCAGTATTGGATTAAATTCCCTGTTGCATTGTTTTATGGATTGAGCTTGAAACATATAAAGCATGTTGTCTTCCCCAGATTCCTCAAAACATTGTTCTTTCCACAATAACCATTTTTCTTCAAGTATTGATTACATTTGAAAGCATTACTTAAATTGCAGTTCCCCACTTCAGTTGCAAGAATTTGTAATTTTAAAATCTGGAACACTTCCCCTGTGCCCAAAATTTGGGTGGCATGAATATTTGTGGTATGATAGAATGAAGGTTATAATGTGAATTTTAAAAATCACTATGTGCCCTATTGAGAATACTGTATTAAATAGATAAAAATTCAGGTTGTACCTGAAAACACTTCTGTGGCTCTCAGCATAAAGAAACATTTGATAGATAAGAAATAATAAGCAAATATAAATGGCTAACTTATCATGAAATATTAGAAATTTGTCAAGGGGAATATAAAGTAAAATCAAAAGAGGAATTGATGACAGAGGGACATTTGAAAATGGTTTTTTATTTACAGTTAATATACATATTTAAAGTAGACAAAAAGGAGTTTATCATTTTGAATATTGTAAGACAGAGTTTGAAATGAAATTGGGTACAAAAGATGGAACTGGAATTTTTAAATGTATACAAGTGAAATAATGATGAAAAGAATTATAAAGGGAATTAAACTTTTGAGAGTAATATACATATGGAACAATGGGATACATAAGTGGTTGAAAGGATTGAAATTTACATTATGCTATAATCTTAAAGAGAATTTTTACAAAATGATGTACTGCTGGAATATGTTAGTGGAGAAATTCTCTAGAAGCATAGAAATATATGAAAGCATTTCAAATACATGTTGGAAATGTGAACAGCAGAGACATTTTATCATATGTGGTGGACATGTAAAAAAACTACAATATTGTGGATTGAAGTATATAAACTGATTTGGAGGATTTAAAAGGTTAATATACAATTGAGACCAAAGGTCTTTCCTTGGGACCAATGGACTAACAGATGGAAAAATTAAGGGAACCTTGCATATGATAACTGCAGCAAGATTACTGCATGCATGCACATGGAAAGATTTGGCAGTTTGTTTTAAGGTTATCCTTTCAAGTAAAATCCCATGTGGATCTCCATGAATAATTATTGCAAAATTATTTTGAGTCTATCAGCCAAAATAATTGCACACAACTTGTAGTTTTTATTCAATAATATTAACTTATAGCTTCTTGTTAAAGTCAAATCTTGTCCCTCTTTGGATGTTAATGCTTTATTGGCCTCTTTCCAATTCTCTGGCATCTTTTATCCTTGTAAGATTAATCAGGCTTTGTAAAGGTTGTAAAAATTCATCCTCAAATCATTTATAATAAGAACCTGATCATCCATCTGGTCAGACACCTTTCCTAATTTAACCTTTTTAGTTTTAGCAACCTCCCTTATTGTTATATATCCATTCATAATCCATGATTAACTTAAAGCTAAACCTGAATGAATGTACATCAGAAGTAAATGCAAATATATTTTGCTCCTTTTTAAGTAATGCTAAAAATATTCCATATTTCTCTCAACATCATATAATAAACTAAAGGAACAGCAGCCCATAAGCTGAAAGTTGCCAAGTTCACACATTGCACTTATCCAAAATGTAGTGTTGCTTAGTATAATTTGTGAGTATAATTGTTGTGCCATAAATCATGGTTCATAGCTTGGTGTTATGTATAGCTAAAGTCATTGTTACTTTTTAAACAAGCAATAGCTTAACATGATACATGAACCTAATCAGTCTCATATGTCTTTATTTTTTTTCCTCCCCTCAGGTTATTTTTAAGGGAGAAAAAGGAAAAGGAAGAACTGGGGAAATTGGGCTGGATGATATAAGTTTGAGAAAAGGCCGATGTTCTCAGGTCCATTAGTGGCACAGATGGGCGAAGAGAACAGACTTTCGTTGTCCATACCTATTATTTGAGACATGTAAATGATTGATAACTTCTCCTTTGTCTTTGTGAAATCACAGTGGATCTCCAGATAAATAATTCAAATTTTCTGTAATAGTAAAGAAAGTTTAAACAGATGTTGAAGAGGCCATTAACATTGCCTGTGCTTTAAGAGGTTCTGAATGTAGGATAAATACACGTCCTTTATGAAGAAAAGACTGCCTAAATGTTATAAAAAAGAGTCAACAACTGAATTCATGTCTTCTTTGTGTTTCCCATTGGCTGATTATGGCTCATTTTGTGTCACAAGCTAAAGATGCAGCTGTTATTGTACTGCATCAGTTTTTAAAGAAGAGTATTTTGTGTGTCTCTGTGTGTATGATAACATGTATCCCATTATCTTATTATAAAAGACAGTTAAAGAATAGCACTGCAACCCTTAATATGGGTAGTGCTGTGTTATGTATAAATATGTATTATGATTATTAATGTATTTATATATGTTGTATATTTGCAAACTCTAGTTGTAAGGCGAAATAGTAGTTGCGCATGTTACAGTTAAACCAGCGAAACAAGCTGGTAGTCCAATATATAAGACCCAGCAATTGTCCTGCCTTTCAAAACTAAAATAGTAGAATAGTTTACATAATTGCAAAAAAAACTGTATAATGTAAGTATTACCAGAATCAGGAGAATTAGACTCAGCAGTCCTTTTCTGAAAAGAAAAGCATTCATGACTGATATCAGTAGCACAACTTGGCCTTGATGGATTTTTTTTTTAAAATATAGTCAAGGAAAGTTTGGCAGATAGAAATTTTTCCTCTCTTAGTCAGAAACTATTAAGAAACAAAATAGGTTTTGGGGTTCATAAGCAAAGAAATGCAGAATGACTTTCCTGAACATAGAAGGAGGGTTGCAAAACAGATCAATTTCAGATTTATCAAAACTCCGTCTTGCACAGTAGAGCATAGAGAAAAAAAATCCAAGACAACAAAAATGCAGTAGAATGCAGTAAAATGCAATAGAAAATCCAAAGAGAGTTTTGAATGGCTTAGAATTTGGACCTTTTAGTTCTTATTTACAAAAAATGGAAAATTTAAAAAGTTTCCCCATATGTTAATCTCCCCAAGAAACTATCCAGGTGGTGGGGACTGCCACGGAAAATCCTCTTTTTCATTGCCTCAAAGTGAGTAGATCTTCAACTAATAAGACACAAAACAGGTGACCAACATATCACATTTTATAAGTCAAAAATAATTTAACTTAATTTCAACTTACTCCATATCTGAAATTACTTCTTACTAATGTGTGATTTCTTCCTGTATTTCTCACTATATACCAGAGGTCAATAATATGGCACCCTAAAAGGTATTCAACCATCCTCTCACCCATTTAATTACATGTATTTATTTCTAGAACTTATTAAAGTCTCTTGAGTTCACAGGGGCATTCTTTGATAAGATTGCAGGATATTTAAGAGTTAAAGTCATTGAAATTTTGCAGTTATTAAAAATTTGCAACATTCAGACTAAATCAGTTATAGATATATTTTTGACAGAAATAATGTTTATTAAGGCATAGTACTTTGTAAAGAAGCACTGTAAAAGTAAATTGATGGCCTTTAATACATTCCATTACAGCCATTGAAACAGTAACATCTTAGACCAGGTATGTCAAACTTGCATCATCATGTGACATGTCATCACGTACCGTATTTTTCAAACCATAAGACGCACTTTCCCCCCCAAAAAAGGTGGGGAGGAAAACGAGGGTGCGTCTTATGGTCCAAAGGTGATCCATATGGCCAGCCCCAACCTCCGCAAGGGAGATTGCCAGGAGCACGAATCGGCATGTGCTGAGAAACGCCGATCTGGCGCTCCTGCAATCTCCCTCGCTCGGTTTCAACTTCCCTTGCTACAAGAGAAAGCAGGGTGAAACGGAGCGAGGGAGATTGCCAGGAACGCGAATCGGCCGGGCCACAGGGCCCCCTCTGCGGGTACTGCTCTAATGCAGAGAGGGAAGGACAAAGAGGGACGGAAGGAAGGAAAGAAGGAAGGGACAATGGGGGAGGGAGGGAGAGAGAGAAATAGAGAGAGTGAGGGAGAGAGAGAAGGAGAAAAAAATAGGGAGGGAAAGAAAGAGGGAGAGAGAGAGAAAGGGAGAGACAAGGAGAAAGAAAGAGGGAGGGAAATAGAGGGAGAGAGAAAAATAGAGAGGGAGAGAAAGGGAGAGAGAAGGAGAAAGGGAGGGAAGTAGAGGGAGAGAGAAAGGGAGAAATAGAGGGAAAGAGAAAAATAGGGAGAGAAAGGGAGAGAGAAAGAGGGAGAGATAGGAGAGAGAAAGGACTACCTGTACTTTATCATTTTTTTCCTTTTTTGGGGGCGGGTCAAGTTTTTGACACCTTGCTGGGTGACTGGTGGTACTCAGACATTGCCTTGTCCTAAAAGTGTTACAATGGATGAAAAGGTTGAAAAGCCCTGTTTTAGCATACCGATAGTATTTGGTTCAGAATATTTTTTTCTTGTTTTCCTGCTCTAAAAACTGGGTGCGTCTTATGGTCCGAAAATTTTTTAAGACTTTAAAAAAAGTAAAAGCTGTTAGTTTCAATAGCATCATATTACAAGATTATCAAGCATAAACCTCTAAAAATGATAAATGATCCTCTCTACAAATATAACTAATGATTTTCTTTGGAGTTAGAGTTGTAATAATAATAATAATAATAGTAGTATACTACTTGTAATCAACTTTAATTTATGAAGACATGGTGGCCTAGATGTGGAGCTTTTGCCTCACAATCAGGAGATTTAGTTCAATCTAGGTAGTGGCAGATATTTTTCTCTCTGGGTGCAATGAGCTATTGTCTGCTGTGAACTGCATAGGCATCAGGAAGGGCATCTGGTAAGTAAATGCTCAAGCTCCATTTAGTAGCCTCGAACCCCCCCCCCCATGCAAGGGATTACATGGTCATTAAAAGAAAAAAAATCATTTTAAATTTATATATCAAATAAAACAATAACAAAAGCTACATGTTTGTAAACTGAAACAGACTTTTAAAGTGTTTTCACATGTACAGTTCTATAGAAGCTCCAGAGATCACAGATTTATTGCTACACACTACAATTTAATTTAATTTAATTTATTATCATTTCTATACCGCCCTTCTCCCGAAGGACTCAGGGCGGTGTACAGGGCAAGAATAAAACACAGAAATTTACAAAAATTAAAAGATAATTAAATGCATGCCCGATTAAAATACAATTGATACATAGTAAAAACCCCAATAAAAATGATAAAAAACCCCACCAATCCCCCCTCAGGCCAGGCCGGCTTGCTCGAACAAGTATGTTTTCAGATCGCGGCGAAAGGAGCGCAGATCGGGCGCCGTCCGGAGCTCAACCGGTAACTGGTTCCATAGCTCCGGGGCACCCACAGAGAAGGATCTCCCCCTGGGAGCCACCAGACGGCATTCTCTGACCGGTGGCACCCTGAGGAGGCCCTCTCTGTGGGAACGCACAGGGCGCAGGGAGCTTGATGCCGGCAGCAGATGTTCCCTGAGGTACTCCGGCCCCATGCCATGGAGGGCTTTGAACACCATTACTAGCACCTTGAATCTCACCCGGAAGACAACTGGCAACCAATGCAGCTCACGGAGCAGAGGTGTCACGTGGGAGTATCGGGAGACTCCCAACACAACTCTCGCGGCTGCATTCTGTACCAGTTGGAGCCTCCGGGTGGTCCTCAAGGGAAGCCCCATGTAGAGAGCGTTGCAGTAGTCTAGACGAGAGGTCACGAGCGCGTGAGTGACCGTGCATAAATCATCCCGGCTTAGATAGGGCCGCAACTGGCGCACCAGGCGAACCTGGGCGAAAGCCCCCCTAGTCACGGCCACCATGTGATCTTCCAAGGTAAGCCGCGAATCTAGGAGGACTCCCAAGTTGCGAGCCCTATCTACGGGGGGTAATAATTCACCCCCCATAGAAAGAGATGGAATATCCGAATAGACCCGGGATGAAGGTATGCAAAGCCACTCGGTCTTGTCGGGGTTGAGTCGAAGTCTGTTCCTCCCCATCCAGACCCGAACCGCCTCCAGGCAATGGGACATCACGTTGAGGGCATCACTGGGGTGGTTTGGGGTAGAAAGAAAAAGCTGGGTATCATCAGCGTACTGATGATACCCAACTCCAAAGCCACGAATGATCTCACCCAGCGGTTTCATATAGATGTTGAACAGGAGAGGCGAGAGGACCGACCCCTGAGGAACTCCACAAACGAGAGACCTCACGGTCGACCTCTGCCCTCCTGTCAACACCGACTGCGAGCGTCCCTGGAGATAGGAGGAGAACCACTGTAAAACCGTGCCTCCCACTCCCAATCCCCTGAGACGCCGCAGCAGGATACCATGGTCGATGGTATCGAAAGCCGCTGAGAGGTCTAATAGGACTAGAACAGAGGAATGACCCCTGTCCCGAGCCCTCCAGAGATCATTCACCAGCGCGACCAATGCCGTCTCCGTGCTGTGCCCGGGCCTGAAACCGATTGGTACGGGTCTAGATAATCCGCTTCATCCAGGACCAAAGGGAGCTGATGCGCCACCACACTCTCAACAACCTTCGCAAGAAAGCGAAGGTTGGAGACCGGACGAAAGTTGTTCAATACAGCTGGGTCCAAGGCAGGCTTCTTGAGGAGGGGCCTCACCACCGCCTCTTTCAAGACGGCAGGGAAGCTACCCTCACTCAAAGAAGCTGATATAACTGCCTGGAACCAGCTGCGTGTCCTCTCCCGGGCTGCATAAACCAGCCAGGAAGGGCACGGGTCCAATAAACATGTGGTGGAGCTCAGTCTCCCCATAATCCTGTCCACTTCCTCCGGAGTCACAGAATCAAACTCCTCCCAAATGATATCGACAAGACCACCCGCGTCCTGATCGCCAGACTCTGCCCAGTCAGAGTCCAGACCGGTCCCAATCCGAGTGATTTTGTCCGACAGATAATTGTTAAACTCCTCGGCACGACCCTGCAATGCGGAAGAGATGACATGCAAATCTGAATTAAACTAGCGGTAGTCAGTGGATTTGCATATCTGATAATCAACTATCACGCTGCAAAAATAAGTGTTTTGTCCTTTTTAACAGAGTTGAAAACTGCAGTACACAAAATTCATTATGGTGAATTAAGAATATGTTAAAAAAACTTAATATTTCCTTTTGTTAAAAATGCTTTTATAGATTCTGGCCAAATACTTCTGTTATTCCTGAATTATGCTGACAGTATTAAATAACACATTCTTTAAATTATGCCATGATCATGCTTTATGGAAACTATATGCATTTTTATATTTTCTAAAGCTTTGCATACAAATAAATTAATTAAATAAGAATGTATACTTTTTTGATTACTATTTTCCCTAACTTTCCAATGGATCTACTCAATTCCACTTAATGGGCTACTATTGGAGTGAATAAGATATAAGCTCAGCTAGGAATGTCATGTTTGTGTTGTAATATGTACGCAATTCAAGACGGTGTTATGATTCAGCTCTGATACACTTCATCATCCACTTTAGGCTCCTCTTTCAATAGGCAGACTGTTAACTATTTTCTAGATGGGAACAAATCCCCAATAAAGATATGGGTTGCTGCTTCTAACAGCAATGAATTGAAAGAGATTTGAATAATGGCTTTTGAAAAAGTAAAATGTAATTCATAGAGGCATGAATTGCTTCCATATTTGGTTGTCCCGCTTTTAGAATAATAGCAAAAAAGAAACTCATAAATCTCTAGTGAGTCACATGAGCACCATGTGCAAAGATATCTCATGGCTTCATGTTTGGAGAAATGCCTTCCCTTTGAATGCATATATTTGGTTCAGTGTCTGTTGAGTTGTCAAAAGATTTTCTGTTGAAAATTATTTTCTGGAAACTTCTTGTGACAGGTTAATGCATCATAAAAATATTTGTCATGCTTGGATTTCATAAAAGCAACAATCAAGAATTTTCATTTAAGCTATTCTTTCTAAGTTGTAGGTATATTTCTGGAGGTATACAAGTAGAAAATATCATATATATTTAAGGAACACAGTGTTGTGTCACACAATATTTATGATAATTTATACAGACCTATCTGACTCACCATATATGTGGTCTAAGAAAGAGGATGTTACTTGCAGCAGATGGGTTTTTTAAATCATCATTAATGAAGGTGAGAAAATGCTCCAAACCAACAAATTGATTCAGATGCACATCTGAATCTTTCATCTATATTTAATTGGCATACATTCTTTTTTGAAAAATGTTAGTATTTTAAACATGCCTAAAGTCCATTATTAATGGCACCTAGGTGCAACTGTATAATAACTTATCTATCTTTTCTTCTTTTGATTACTGTCTTCATAATTGTCAAAATAGTTTTCTGATACAACCTATTAAAATGATATGGTATCCTTGTTTACTCATGTTTTAATCAGTTTTAGACCCATTCATAAATTATGAACTAACACAGAAACTTTATACAAAACAATATATCCGGTACTAAGAATTTCTCACCATATGCAAACACAATCTATAAGCGTGGATTGGTATTAAATACATTTGTTAAATCTGGATTATACATGAGTATTAAAAATGGATTCAGTTCAAAGAATACATACGCCCATGCGCATAACCACATAACCTATCTTGCCTTTAGGTTATCCAATACATTGAGATCAATATCCTGATGTTCTTATTTCTTTCATTGATGGGAATAAGGCTTTAACAGAACATAATTTCACTTGTTTTATACATTGGGGGTTTTTTGGATGAAGGTTACAACCAAAAAATACCATAAAATCAACAGCATTTCTTAAATTGTACTTGATTAAGCTTTGCCTTGCAGTAATGGGAGGTTAGTTCTTCAACTGCTCTTCAACTTTTAAACCTTTTGAATTAAAATCCATATGTTTCTATCACAGACTATTTTCTTCTTCCTCAAGTATTGTTTGAGAAGGTACTGTAAGGGCTACAGGGCCATTTGCTTAATGTTGCTTTGACCTTTGCTCAAGATGATGAACACGATGTTATTGTGCTTTGGAATGAATATGATGAAGAAGAAAGATGGAAAGTGGATTGAATTGAGGATGCACTACTTTTGTCTTTTTAAAGGTTAGTGGATGTTTTTAGAATGATATTTTATATCCAAAATGGTAGAACAAAGTGTCATCAACTTTTAGTCATTATGAGATGGAGAGGATTTGGGAGAGGCAAAGAGAAAGGTTTCATGGAGTCCCAAGTTGGGTTATTTTGGATATAGAAGAAATACTGCTGTGCACTCATGAATATTCTCTCTTTCCCTGCTTCTACCTCTCTCTCCCTCTCTATCAGAAGGAAATAAGAAAAAAGGAAAGGAAAGAGAAAGGCCTGCTATAGAGGACATATAAATTTGAAGAAATAAACTCCATTTACAGCAACATAATATAAAAAAATAAAATTAAGATAAAATTACTAAAACCAAAAAAGTTTTATTTTTCATAATATTGGATTGGTTTGTGAACTTGCCCTGCTGATACAAAAGGGCAACCAATTTAAGTGAAGCAACAAGTCTGATAACATTAATTCTAATAGACATTGGCTGCAATGGTTTTCTAAAAATTGCTAATGAGGCTGTTTCCTCAGGCATTTGTTTCCCAACTGTATATTTTAAGATTTAAGCTTAAGAATCATGATCTGAATAGGCTTCAGCATGCTGAATGCTATGTGGGGCTTCAGTTGACATTTATAAAGAGCTTATATTTCTTAAGTGTTCTTTTTGCCATAATCTCAAACAAATAGTCATTGCTGTAACACACGTTCTTTCAGTCAAAACTCTTAAAAATATGTGGGGTTGTAGGCAAACATGCTTTTTCATTCATTTCAATATCCCCAAATCAGGCTGAGATTAACTGCAAGAAATAAGGAAGATTAGACTTTTTTCCCAGACTGCTAAAAAAGCAATTTTTTATTGTTATGAGTGAACTTTATGAATTGTGAGGAGCCAAATATTGGATCATTTTGCTTTACATCCAAAATTCTGACACTTGGTTACAATTTTGCATGATAGCAACGCAGGAACATACAGAAGTGTAATCACATTGTGATATTCTGAGAGACAAATGTAGTAAGCAGCAGAAATGTCACAGATTTTATACATGGCAAAAATGAATATATTGTAGCTGCAGCGCAAGTCTTTCTACCCTACCCTTGCCCTAGTTCACAGGTCTGCAACCCGTGGCTCCGGAGCCGTATGCGGCTCTTTCAGCTGTCTCCTGCGGCTCCCAGTCTTCTGCTATGTGTAGTAAAAAAAAAAGTGGGACTAAAAAAGTTCAACCAATCAATTCAAATATGCAGGGTAGGTGCATATCTCACCTTGGCTACACTCTTCAGTCAAACCCTGTTCTGCGCATGTGCGCATGTACGCGCATGCGCACACATTTTTTGCGGCTCCCAGTTTTTCCTTTTGTGAGGGAACCGGTTCCGAGTGGCTCTTTCACTGTTTCAGGTTGCTGACCCCTGCCCTAGTCCAACTGAGAAATTGTTATGAGCCAGGAAAAACAATTTGAAAATCTCTGTAAGAAATTTCCTTGGACAGATGACATACTTAATATTTAATATTTAATGGGGGACATGGGCAGTATTAACCACATGGTATTTCCCACATAACCTTGCAGAATAATCTAGCATACTTATAAAAAGTGTTATGTAATTCAAGCTAAAGGCAGAAAAGAGCCTGGGTAGCAATTTACATAAAAGCCAGACACATTGACTTTATTACAGTATTTATGAGCCCCATTAAACCTTGACTGAATGAAACCGCCACCTCCATCTACCATTTTATCAGCTTTGCCTTGTTTATAATTGAGATATTATGGCTGCTTGAACAGCAATGCTGGTTTCTAATTTCTTCAGGGGAGAGCTATTAAATTAATTGTGCATTAAAACATTATGCAGGCTGTGAGCTGTTTGCAAAGTATCAATATCTTTGCAGGATTGGTGGGGTTTTGTGACTATGGCCTTAATTTAATTTGGACAATTAAACTGAGGCTAAAAGGGAATATACAAGAGAATAACAGGAAGAGTTGAATTTCACTGTTCAGTTAGGGTGAATTATTAAGAAAAAAAGTAATTTTGAACTGCATATTTCTCTGCTGTCCTTGATTAGGTTGTATGCATGGAGTAGAGGCAATATATTTTGTAACTCAGAACATTATGAAGGTTAATAAGAGCACAACATTTTTGATCAACAACCATACATGTCTTATTTATGTACAGATAAGAAGGAAAATGGATGTGAACATTTTTAAAAAGCAGGAAATCCTCACACTTTTCTTAAATTATTAACCTAATCCTGCTCTACAGTCCATTTTCTCCAATATTTTCCAGTTGTGTTGCTAATTGGAAAAGTTACTTTTTTAAAACTTTTCTAAAATCAGCAACAGCGGCTGAGGAGTAAATGGAATTAAATCAAAAGGGTGAGAAATATGCTTGCTCTTTCTTGGCACGTGGATAACACAAAACCATGCCAACATTACCATTACCCTAGACTGCTTTAACATGGGGGTGCCCTTAAATGTTATTCAGAAACTACAGTTGTTCAAAATGCAGTAGCTTTTTATTGAATTTGAAAATGAAAAATGAACAAGTTAAATAATGATAACATGGGCAAAGAATTTTGGAAATAACATAGATTTAGAAAAATGGCAAAACTTGTGGGAAGGAAATTATAAACTGACAATGTCAACTTCTTATAAAGAAAACCTATATAAAATGTTTTACAGATGGCACTTGCCACCAGCAAAGTTAGCAGAAATGTTTAAAAATCTGTCAGATAGATGTCGGAAATGTAAATATAAGTCAGATACTTATTACCATGTATGGTGGACATGTGTTAAAACAAAGAGGTACTGGACAAAAATACATACTTGGCTAGAAAAGATGTTGGGAAAGCATGTAGATTTTAAACCTGAACTTTTTTTACTAGGTATAATACAAGAAAAGATTGATAAACAAAGTATATACTTGATTTAACATGTGATAACAGCAGCAAGAATCATATTCACACAATATTGGAAAAATGAAGAAATACCACCAGAGGAAGAAATAATTTAAAAAAAATACTAGAATATGCAGAAATGGACAAACTTACTATGAGGTTGAGAGAAAAAGAAGAAACAGAATACTTTCAAACTTGGGAATTATTTTATCAATGGCTGGAGAAAGGAATAAAGGATTAGGAATTAAATTTGTATTAGTGAATGCTAAACTCAGACAACACGTTTGTTGAATAAATACTACTGAAATGTATGAAAAAAACAATAACTTTACAAAAAAATGCAGTAGCTCATACACTTCTGAAAACATGATGACAATATCTAAGAGCAGTTTTACTGACCCTGCATTAGTTGCCAATTAGTTTCTGGGCTCAGTTTAAAGGGCTTGGTACCCAGATACTACATGACTGTCTTCACTTACTGGTTTTGGCCTGATTAAATCTACCAGGAAGAAGCTTCTGCAAAACCTACACTCTCAGGAGATTCAGGGAGCTGAGGCAAGCAGGCAAATTTTTTTTGTTGCTCATGGACACTGTCGAATGGACTCCTCTTGATCAAGCTAGCTTCCTCTTTGCTGGTCATTCAAAACCTCTTGAAGACCAACCTATTTTAGACAATCTGATTTGATTTGATTTGATGTTGCCATCTTTTCTAGCTTCTTCTATCTGTGTATTGTCACCATGTTGTGCTTTTATTTTATGTTGAATATGTTTTATAGTAAATAGTATTTTCTAGGTGGGCCACCAAGAGTTGTTTTGACTGAGGTAGCCTGGAAATGTTTTTAATAAATGAACAATCAAACTAATGCACTGCAATGCATATGAGGTAGCTTTTGAAGGCAATATGGAAGTTGTGGTAGCCAGACAGCTGGTGCACAACTCCACCATTGCAAGATAACACTGATTTCATTCTTGCATTGGTTTACTAACAAGCTTCTGTGTCCAATTCAAAATTATTGTCTACAAAGACCTATTGCAGGAGATTAATGGATTACATCTGCGTTATTCAAATTGATCCTCTCCATCTAGTCCAAATATATCAAGTGAGTCTGCCAAAAGACCTCTTGCTCACAGGAAGCATAAGAGCTGAATCAGATGGCAGATTTGATGTGTGTGGTGGCTCTATAACAGGGGTGTCAACTGTTGGCCCATGGGCCGGTTGCATCATGCAGAGGCCATGCCCAGCCTAGCTCCGGCAATGCGAAAAAAATCACAATAAGGCGCAACATGTCACATGACGTAGCGAGTTTGCTCTAATAATAACTTTCCCCAGAAGTATATGTAGTGCTTTTTTCTTAAATTCCACAAGGTAGTAAAAACATTCCACTGTGCCACTGATGCTAATCAATCATAATCATTTCATTTTTGTATTATAATTTATTTCTATAATTTTCTGCTTTTCTGGCTTTGTTATATACTGTGTAGAATCTTGTGATTGGAGTAGTCTGTAAATTAATAAATGGCTATGTAACTGAGGTATATATGCCTTCAGATTCTTTTTCAAGGCATATATAGTTGTGTGATTGATAATATCCAAGTTATCAACTAAGGGAGAACTTTACTTCTTGGTGTTGAAAAAAAATTCCTGTAAACTATTGTAGCTTGAAGCTCTGAAAAGAATTTGAATTCTGGAATTACATGGTGTCTAGAAAATCTCATTAATGTAGTACTATTAGCAGGAAGCCCAGAAAGGGCACCTTAACATTTGAAACATCAATGCTACTGAGTTATACTGCAATATTTGCAAGTCAAAAATGGTGGCAAAGTCAAGATGCTGCTAATGAAAAAAATGCTGACCTTAGTCTTTTCCATGATCTTTTCACTTTTACATATACTAGAGAATGTACATAATTCTTGGTCCCATGTCAACTGAACCTGTGCTCTTTGAAAATTGATGTATTTATCTGCATACTTTAATCAGAGACAATTTTGCTCTCTACGATATAGCATTAAAGAATGTTGCTTTATTAATTTCAAATAAGGATAAACGTTGGGTATTCTGTGGCAGAACATGCATCATTTTGCCATCATTTTTAGGATACCTTTGCTTCTTTTTTTCAATAATGAACTAAAGTTAGTGTTTCAATGTAACCAATAATAATAAAGCCCAATATTGTAATAACAATAATTAATCATTGACAGCAGTAATACAGAGCTGACAGAAAGGGCTAAGTGAGCATCCAGAGTATGGCATTCAACCTTATAACAATGGCACCAAGAAAAGCCTTTTTCACATCCCAATCAGCTGCACCTCAGTAACCATCTGCAAACAGAAGTTCTAGTATAGAGCTGTTCAGTGTTTTAAGCTGGTAGATGCCTGAGGTCTGAAGACATGAAAGTTAATGTGAAGAACTCAGCATTGCCAAAACTATCACTGCAGGTAAGAAATGTGATTTGAAAAGCTGCTATCGACCAGTGTGAAGGATAAAACTTTAGTGTTTCTCAACCTTAGAAAGTTGAAGATGTGTGGATTTCAATTTCCAGAATTCCTCAGCCAACACACACACACACACACACACACACACACACACACACACACTCTTCTTAAAAAATTCCAGTGTTGGAGCATTCACAGATTCTGGAGGCAGGTTGTTCCACTGATTAATTGTTCTAACTGTCAGGAAGTTCCTTGTTAGTTCTAGGTTGCTTTTCTCTTTGGTTAGTTTCCATCCTTTGCTTCTTGTCCTGCCTTCAGGCGCTTTGGAGAATAGCTGAGATATTGGAACACTGCTATCATGTCACCCCTCGTCCTTCTCTTCATTAAACTAGACATACCCAATTCCAGCAACTGTTCCTTATACGTTTTAGCCTCCAGACCTCTAATCATCTTTGCTGCTCTTCTCTGTACTCTTTCTAGAGTCTCAAAATATTTTTTACATTGTGATGACCAAAACTGGATGCAGTATTCCAAGTATGGCCTTACCAAGATGTTATAAAGTCATATTAACACTTCACGTGATCTTGATTCTATCCCTGTTAATGCAGCCTAGCACTGTGTTGCCTTTTTTGGCAGCTGCAACACACTGCTGGCTCATATTTAAGTGATAGTCCACTAGGACTCTAAGATCCCTGTCATAGTTACTACTATTGAGCAAGGTACTACCTATACTATACCTGTGCATTTGATTTTTCTTGCCTAAATGTAGAACCTTACATTTTTCATCATTGAATTTAATTTTATTAGATAGCACCCAATGTTTATGTCTGTCAAGATCCTCCTGTATCTTAAGCCTATCTTCTGGAGTGTTGGCTATTCCTGCCAGCTTGGTGTCGTCTGCAAATTTGATGACTTCCCCATATATCCCCTCATCTGAATCATTGATGAAGATGTTGTAGAGCACTGGGCCCAGAACAAAGCCCTGGGGCTTTGTAGATGGCGTTCCATTGAGGACCACATGCTGAGTACGGCTGGTCAGCCAGCTACGAATCCATCTGGTGGTGATGCTGCCTTAACCCACATTTTTCTATTATCAAGTAGTAGGTTGTGGTCTACTTTATCAAATGCCTTATTGAAGTCCAAGTAAATTATATCCACAGCATTTTTCTGGTCCACTAATTTTGTCAGCTGGTCAAAGAATCCAATAAGATTTGTCTGGCATGATCTGTTTTTGACAAACCCATGTCGGCTTTTGGTAATGACTTTGTTTGCCTCTAGATGTTTGCTGATTCATTGCTTGATTATCTTTTCCAGAATCTTCCCAGCTATTGAGGTCAGGCTGATAGGTCTGTAGTTTCCTGGATCCATTTTTCCCCATTTTTGAAGATGGGAACTACATCAGCTCTTTTCCATCCTCTGGTAGTTCCCCAGTGCTCCAGGATCCTTGAAAAATATAGTCCAGTGGTTCTCAGATCAAATCTACCAGTTCCTTCAGGCCAAGCATTTATGTCCCTATATGATTTTGAAGAAGTGTAAAAAAGATTTATTAAAACTTTTATGCACAAGGCTGTGTATTTAAAAATTAAGGGTTTATTTTTGCAACTCATTACTTTAACGTGTGTTACATCTGATAGGTTCTGCTTGATCCAATGTTTAACAATAACATCAGTTTTCTGTCCTTGGGACAGGTAGAATTTCCTGGATGTTTGTTCTGGCATGAGTAACCAACTTACTTTCACAGGGCTGTTAAATAAACAGGAATTATTTGTTGCAGGAAACCAACTTGTAGGTCCTGTCATTCTAACTTCTCACATGGAATGTCAAGTTATCTCTTTAAAAGTTAATTCCTTTTTTTTTTTAAAAAAAATCATGAATAGAAATAAAATAGCCAAACATTCTGCTAAGGTATTATTACAATATCTCACCTCAGTACTTGCCTTCCACTCCAAGATTACTCAGCTGTCAAAAAAGAAAGACATTCAACAGCTTTTATATAAGTCTTTCTGTTCAAAGCTTGTTTGAGTGACTAGCTCAATACCAATTTTTTTTGCTGTTTTGCTAAATCTAATACATCTCCTTTTTAGTGTCATCTTTTAGCCATCATCCACAATGAGAACACATGAGACACTTCCACAAAATACCACTTTCACTCCCCAATTAGTCCAAAGCAATTTAAAGTGGGATATAAATTGATTTCTTCCATATAACTTTGGGATTATGAGAACACAAGTCAATCAGTGCTTCTCTCCAGCTGGCTATTAAGAAGGCATGGAAATTATAAATACAACAATAGAACTAATATAAAATATATTTTAAAAAACCAGTAATAATAAAAACAATGTCAAGCAACTGACGTCCCCAAGATGGATATCAATAAAACTCATCGAGGATTGAAAGCCCAGTGAAGAGTAATATCTTAAAGGTTCTCCTAAAAACAAATGATATTTATGGTCTTTTAGAGGTACAGAGTTCTAAACTATGAGTGTTCCCATAGAGAAGGCCTGTTGTATTCTTCACACAGTCCTAATTTCTTAACAGGCATTCCTAATGGTCACTGGACACGAAGATTCAGTTCTGGCAATAGTGCCTGATGTAACTTGGTGTAACTTGGTGTGAGACCATATAAAACTTTCTATGTGACCCAGAGTTTTAATGCAGTGGTGGGATTCAAATACGTGACAAACCAGTTCTCTGTGTGGATGCCGCTTCTGGAAGTCCATTTTGGGTCTGGGCAACAAAAAATTAGCTACTGGTTCTGCCGAACTGGTGCAAACTGGCTAAATCCCACCACTGGTTTAATGTAATAGCTTCAGGGGAGATGTTGTGAAGCAATAGTGGGACTGACCTTCTAATAATTTTGTTTATGCATTCTGGATCAACTTCCAGGTTGTCTCTAAAAACATTTCCATATTGTGTAATCCATTGGAATGGTAATTAAGGCATGAGTTACCTACCCCAGAACATCCTGGTCCAGATATATAGTTCTAGAGCAATAAAATATCCTTTCGGTCCCAGACTGACATTTTCATTACCATTGCATGCATTAATTTGCAGTCATCCTCATCTAAGCATTTCTAATGAAGCCATCATTCCTCTGGAGTAAAAAGATACTTGAAAGCTGGAAAGCTATGAAGATGGCAACATAGAATACAGTATTATAAATTTTGACAGGTGTGTTTCACCATTTTTCTACCAATGTGGAAGGTTACAGGGGTAGCTGAAATGCATAAGAAGGGCTTATAATTTTTAGGTAAAACACAAACTTGTTAGGTTATACATCAATTTCTTTCCCAATGAATATAAAGGGGAAAGCAGAGGAAATGCTGGTCAATCCATCTGGATGATCTTAGGCCAGTCACTTTCTCTCAACCTCCTAGTAAAGAGGCAAATCACATCTGAAAACTACACAGAAGAACTATACAAGAATGAGCTTAATATCCCTGATAATCACAATGAGGTGGTCACTGACATCGAGCCAGACATCCTAGAATGTGAAGTGAAGTGGGCCTTAGAAAAGCTGAGCAGCAACAAAGCTAGTTGAGGTGACAGTATTCCAGCTGAGCTATTCAAAATCTTAAAAGACGATGCAGTAAAAGTGCTACACTCAATTTGCCAGCAAATTTGGAAAACTCAACAGTGGCCACAGGATTGGAAAAGATCAGTTTACATTCCAATTCCAAAGAAAGGCAGTGCCAAAGAATGTTCAAACTATCGCACCATTGCACTCATTTCTCATGCTAGTAAAGTTATGCTTAAAATCCTACAAGCTAGACTCCAGCAGTATGTGGACCGAGAACTACCAGAAGTACAGGCAGGATTTCGAAGAGGCAGAGGAACTAGAGATCAAATTGCCAACATACGCTGGATCATGGAGAAAGCTAGAGAGTTCCAGAAAAACATCTACTTCTGCTTCATTGACTATGCTAAAGCCTTTGATTGTGTGGATCATAACAAACTGTGGCAAATTCTTAAAGAGATGGGCACACCAGACCTTCTTATTTGTCTCTTGAGAAACCTATATGTGGGCCAAGAAGCAACAGTGAAAACTGGACATGGAACCACTGATTGGTTCAAAATTGGAAAAGGAGTCCGGCAAGGCTGTATACTGTCGCCCTGCCTATTTAACCTATATGCAGAGCACATCATGAGAAAGTCAGGGCTAGATGAATCAAAAGTTAAAATTAAGATTGCCGGAAGAAATATCAACAACCTAAGATATGCAGATGATACCACTCTAATGGCAGAAAGTGAAAAAGAACTAAAGAGCCTCTTATTGAGGGTGAAGAAGGAGAATGCAAAACTTGGGTTGAAACTTAACTTTAAGAAAACCAAGATCATGGCATCTGGCCCTCTCAATTCCTGGCAAATAGATGGGGAAGAAATGGAGGTAGTGACATATTTTATTTTCCTGGGCTCCAAGATCACCGCAGATGGGGACTGTAGCCAAGAAATTAAGACACTTGCTCCTGGGAAGGAAAGCCATGGCAAATCTAGACAGCACACTAAAAAGCAGAGACATCACCCTGTCAACAAAAGTGCGTATAGTCAAGGCTATGGTCTTCCCAGTTGCAATGTATGGCAGTGAAAGTTGGACCATAAGAAAGGCTGAGCGCCAAAGAATTGAGGCCTTTGAACTGTGGTGCTGGAGAAGACTCCTGCGAGTCCCTTGGACTGCAAGGCGGTCAAACCAGTCAGTCCTAGAGAGTCAATCCTGACTGCTCTTTAGAAGGCCAGATCCTGAAGCTAAGACTCAAATACTTTGGCCACCTAATGAGAAGGAAGGACTCACTGGAGAAGAGCCTAATGCTGGGAAAGGTTGAGGGCAAGAGAAGAAGGGGATGACAGAGAATGAGGTGGCTGGATGGAGTCACTGAAGCAGTAGGCGTGAGCCTAAATGGACTCCAGAAGATGGTAGAGGACAGGAAGGCCTGGAGGAACGTTGTCCATAGGGTCGCGATGGGTCGGACACGACTTCGCAGCTAACAACAATGGGATCTCTTGGTGATTTATGTTTTAAAAGAATTGCATATAGCCCTGCTTAGCTTCTGGACACAGATACGGTCAACCTAGTACTTTCCCTTGATGCAGCAAAATTAGGTAGCCCTGAAAAAGTTTGGGTCAAATCTTCTTTAAGCTGAACTTGATATCCATGTAAAGAGTTTTGGCAAAAATGTGGAAATGATTTGAACTAATTATTTTTTCAACTTCCCTGTCTCTGGTAGTTTCCTGCCAAGATAGCAACTGGGCCTGTCCCTGCTTAGGTATTTGGGAATGTAATAAAGATACGAGATGCTGTCTTGAAACCAACTCGAACTCCAATCATATTGTAACATTTTTCACGTGTCTTTTCCTGTGCTTTAAAATCTTAAATGTTAAATAGCCTAATAGATCACAAATCCTGCATGTGATTAGAACCCAGGTGGTAAAAAAACCCCACAACTTAAACAGACAAACGTGTTCAATGTTAATTTTATTTTTCTGAGTTGTCTGACTAAAGCCCTGCTACATTAAGTATGTATATTTGGAGGAAAGAAAAAGAAAAGAAAAGAAAAGGATGAGAATTACTGATAAGTCAACTACTTAGCAATTATTTTTGTAATGCTTTCTTTAAAAGAAACCTCAAATCTTTGCTGTCACTATTTCCAACATATTGAAACAAAACTGGGCTTTGCCTGTAGGAAATTCTGAAGGAGATGCAGTGGACCATCTGATTATTACTAGATTTTTTTTCTCATTTGCCTCTTTTAAACAAAACCTAAATAACCTGGTCATCTCCAAATTTTGGAAATCTAAAGTCTGGGTTTGGGAGATAAGTTTTAGCAACCCAAAGAGAATTTAAGTTTTTTTCCACTAGCCATCAATATTGTCTAGCTATTCATAAAAGAGATTTTCTTTCCAGCTTTCTTGCAGCAAATAGAAAGAGTGCATTGTTCTTGGTCAGCTAGTGTATAAGTGATCTCTATTCGCTTCCTTTTTGAACACTCCTGATCTAATTAATAAATCACGAAATAACACTGCTAAAAGGGAAGCAGGAATCGGCAGGCAGTCTGAATATCACTATTGTTTGACTCTAAAAAGCAACCTAAGTCTATGGATGTTTCTGATCCTGCATGCAGAATTTATATGGCACACACAATATCACAGAATCAGATTATGACTGGGAAATCTGTACACAATTCTGAAATTCACTGAAAGATTTAAGCAACTAACTGCCTCTTGTAGCATCTTAAATGTAGAGTTGCTGTGAAAACAAAATGATGAAAAAATACAATCTCTCTTTATTTCTTGGAGCTTATTGAATTTATAGCATAAAGTAGGGCTTGTGAAGCTTTAAAAACTGCTTTGCAAACCATGCTCAACCCCCCCCCCCCCAACCCAGGGCTCCAGAAAGAGAATCCCAGAAATAATGCAAAAATACTCTGATGTTAATTATCTTATTGCTGTGCCTCAATTAAAAAATATAGACATCTATGGAAGGGCAAGAATGGGCATAGGATGAGCCATGCACTGCAGCAGAAATTCCACTCCTTGCATATTTTTACTTGTGACACAAGTACAAAACAGCAAAATTAAAAGATCATGATGCATGTATAATCATTTGGGGATCGTGATGGTTAGAAACAGATTCCTATGATGAATAGCATTACTTCTAGATTGTACAGCATCTTACTGAAGTGGGTGGAACTGAAGATTTACAAATTAAATTACATAGCTCCCTTGCTGTCTATCTTGTCAGCAAGACCTAATAGCATTATTCACAAGAGAAGACTTGATATACTAGGTCATTTTCTACTTTAATGGAGTCCATAATCTTCTAGCACTGCCTCACTCCATTCTTCTTAGGATAAACTGATCAGCATCTAAATGAAAGCATGCACACAAGTTTAATATCAGAAATGTATATGCAACCATTGTACAAACTGTTATTGTCCTTAAAGTGTTTCTTTGTGAACAAAGAGACTTGATTGGAAGCTTAACACAATTTCTTAAAAATTAAACAGTGACCTTCTTTGATTATTCTTTGTCTCCGCAGCATTAGATGAATGAAAAAATTCTCTCCTAAGGCTAATCTTTCATATACCTGAAGAAGCAGACAGAAGTTGTGAAACCCACAAGAAGCTTTATCATTAATCCAAAAATATTTTATAATCAGCCTAATCAAATCAAATCTTTATTATGTTATAGACCAGCATAAGAAGGATGGGGTACAGTCAGTTAAAAAGCATAGAAAATATATAGTATATACACACACATAGAAAATACACACACACACACAAACACACACACACACACACATATAAAAGCCTAAAAATCTAAAAGTTGGGAAAATCTAAAAGTTGGGATAGGAACATTTGATGGGTATAGGAGAATATAAAGATTAGCACCTGGAAGATTATATCTATCAAAATACAGACCATTCTAGTTTGTCAAGCTAGGTGATTATTAAGTCTAGTGTATGGTACAGGTTATCATCCAATAAATTTTAAGTAGTGTTGCACAGAATGTAGTAACAATGGTATGTTGTAGAATGGTTGATATCTGAAAGCAGCAGGGAGGTGTAGAATGGTCTTATGCACTCTGGGTATTTAATGGATAATGGTAAGATGAGACTAGTATGAACGTTTCTGCAGTACAGACAATGAAGGCTCATATGCGCTTTTGTTTTTATATGTCCAGAGTCACAGGGACATTGTCTCTCCAGGTAAGGAATATTCCGGTATCAGTTTTCAAAGCCAGCTAAGGGGAGGTCATGACATCATCTCAGAGTAAAGGCCCTCCAGTGTTTAGATATTTTGACTGTAATTCAGAATGCCATAGAGGAAGAATTAGTCTCAGTATTATTTTTACAATAGAGGGACTTACAGATGGGGTTAAATCCTAAATTCTTATTATGGTGTCTATAGGTACTCATGAAATTAATCCCAGGCTATCTCTTACGTTCTATGTACAACCTTATTTTATTTCATTTTTTAAACACTCTGGTAATTTAAAATGAATGCTAGCATTCTGAAGCACCACCTCAAATATCCTCTTTATTTTCAAGAATGCTCATGGTATCTGAATATACCCTAGCTGAGGTCTCGGTGGGGGGGGGAATGACATCCCAGTCCACTGTAGTATTTGAAGGAATATCTACTTGCATAGAAAAAGCATGAACATGGATGCTCAATGATAGAATGATATCCTGGAAGGTTACATGTATTTGTGGGGAGCAATCTTACTGTTTTGTCTTCTAATAAAGATGTGTGGAAATGTCAAAATAACAACTGACCGTGAAGAAATCGAATGAAAGATTAAAGTTGTGAAGATAGTTCAGAAATAAAGCATCAAATCACACTCGGTCACACAGCTGAGCATGAACTGAGTATAGAAAAGAAAGACATCAGCCTGGCAACTAAATGCAGATTATTTCATGTTTTTCAAAAGCTACCTACAGTTGGATCATGAAAAAAGTAGACAGGAGGAAAATCAACTCATTTGACTTGTGGTGTCGGAGAAGGCTCCTGTGCATTCCTTATACAGCAAGGGTGACAAACCAGCAAGTTACTGGGGTGTATAAAACCAGACACATCACAGTAAGGCCAAATCACAAAATTCTGCCTTACTTATTTCAGCTATGTCATGTGATCAAATTCACTGGAAAAGCAGTTATGCTCAGAGTAGTCAGTGGTAAAAGGAAATGAGGCTGCCCAAAAAACATAGTGGCTATACACTACCCAAGCTAACATCAGTCAGAGAATAAAACAAGTGAAAGAAACCACACTAGACTGCTGGTCCATAGAATCGCTGAGAATTAGGCACGATTAACAGCATTGTCAGCAATATGTAAAAGTTAGTCTGTAACACAGACATTGTATAGTCCATGACTTTTGCTTAGTAAGTTTAGCAAATCCAGCTTATTGTGATACACAATTCAACAAACGGTGCTTGAATATAATGTGATAATCCAGTTTGTCATCTTCCATGAAAATTAGTATGGAATAACAGATGTACATATCTATCTATGATATAATAGAAATAAATGTGACTGTTACCACTCCAAATAGTAGCTTAAAAATGTTGATTCACAGATACCATTGATTGATTAATTAATTTATTACGTGCCCTCAGGTCAGTGGTGACTGTTGAAGACCATATTTTTTCCCCATAATGATCTGTCCTTAACCTGGTCTCCCAGGTCTTCCAATAGTGCACCTGTTGCCAATATAACTGAGTCCAGCCATCATCCTTCTGGCTGTCATCACCTCTTCTTTCCATTTTTCACAGCATTAGAGCCTTCTCTAGAGAGTTAGATCTTTACATAATGTCTCCAAATGGGATAAAAGATGAAGCTAGAGCCATTAAAAATTGCCTTCTTGTAGTACCCACTTGATTATGTACTAACTTGACTTGCAGGTGTATTGATAGCAACAGCATAACAAAAGGTTTCAAAGACTGCATGGAATTTGAGCCTAGTCTGCCTCAATTATCTTCTCAGCCTACAAAAACTTTGCAGCCAGCTCAAATCCTCTTCTTCCGAAATAATGTTATCAAATGTCAAAATCTCTTCCTATTTTTTGTTTGCAGTGTGTGTATGTGTGTGCGGGTGTGTATTCTAAAGTGACTAAACAACTATAAAATGTGCCAGTCTCAGAAATAGGAGCCCATAATAGACTCACAAAAGAAAACAATAGCTGTATTATTAATAGCATCATCCCAAGGCTGACATAGAGAGTGGAGTTCTTACATCCCACTTATGCAGAGCTCCACAAAAATTTAACAGCTGTAACTTATCTCTTAAAGAAGCAGCAGAGAAAGTGCTTGGGACAAAGAACTGTTAATCATATCTTCTAATGAGATCAAATTTTAACTTTTAGTTCTTAGGAGAAACCTGGAGATCATTATGTGGCTGATGAGCAGTCTAGAGGGGATTGGACTCTTATCATTTCAAGTGCCTTTTATGTGTGAGAGAAAACAACAACTAGACAATAGAAGTGGAGCAAAACCTCTATTGAAACTTTGTAGGAAATTGTCTGTATCCAATTAATTTATTTATGAAAGTATCTAGGTGCATCTTTCATCCTGTAAACTATTTGAAAAATAAAGCAATAAGGCAAATTTTACAAACTAACAGCACATTAAGAGTAATATGTACTCTTAAGAAGGTATGTTCTATACTCACTCCATTATCTCACCTGTCTAAACAAAGTTGTCTGAATACATATAACAAATACATTTAACTAAGTGCTAAAGTTCATTATCTGAGTTCCATCAGTCAAAAACCTTTGTTATCAACCTTCTCATTTTTCAGTGAGAGCAACAGATCATTGCATATGGGGCCAGAAGAAAATAGCCCATTAGCAATATTGTTCAAATCCTTTATGTTATGATGTTAAAGGCGAAAAACAAATTGTGAGCCATAGACATTGATGACTGATTTATAAAAATTACAAGCCCGTACAGATCAATTAGAAAAACTGGAGTTAATACAAAAATAAACCTTGTCTGCTGGCCTGGATTCATTAGAACCTGGCCTAGCTTTTTAGACCTTGGATGAATGCAAATACACTAACTATTGCTTTTATTAGGGGAAAGTTTTCCAGATTTCCATGTGAATCTGAAAAAAGAAGACGGCATTGCTTTAACAGTTAACTTTAATGAGGGGTGCCTTAAGACAGCATCAACCTTTTTTCAGATTCATGACAATGGTCAGAGTTCTTTAATGAATAGCAAAGTGTTTCTGTGCTCAAATGATTTCTCCCAAGTAAATTCAGAAGCATGCCTAGTCTTTATAAATATTCCACAGTATTTTTATTATTCCAGTGCTGATTCAGATAACTGCAGCTATGTAATTTCAGAGTATTTATCAGACTGACCAGATTTCCATTTTGCTACAGGCTAAAGGTAGGTCTCCTTGAAAAAGAAACAAATCAACAAAATGACAAAAGAAGCACATTTTAAACGTTTTCATGAACAGGAGTATTTAGATATTACATGTGTACAAGTTTAAAATAAATAAGTAAATACAATCAATAAGCATCTGTTGGAGTCGTAGCCAGGGCTCTTTTTGTCATAGAACGCTCAGAACGGAGTTCCGGCACCTTTTTTGGATGGAACCTTGTAGTGTAGGCAAGGTGGGTTGTATGACATGTGTGAGTTCCGGCACCTTTTTCTTTTACAAAAACAAAACAAAAATAAAAAACTGGTCGTAGCTGACAAGTTGTCACAGCAGAGTATTTTAAGCACTGAAATTTAGAAATGATGGACTGGAGTACCAAAACCTCCATATGGAAAATTATCCTTAAAAAATTGAGTCTAGCTTGTAATTTCTTGAAACAAAAGCAATTATAAAGAAGAAGCACCAGTAAAAGAAAAAAAAACCCTGAGAGATATATTAATATTGTTACTAGGTAAAGGTAAAGGTTCCCCTGCACATGTGTGCTAGTCGTTTCCGACTCTAGGGGCCGGTGCTCATCTCCGTTTCAAAGCCGAAGAGCCAGCACTTGTCCGAGGACGTCTCTGTGGTCATGTGTCTGGCATGACTAGACGCCAAAGGCGCACAGAACGCTGTTACCTTCCCACCGTAGTGGTCCCTATTTTTCTACTTGCATTTTTACGTGCTTTCGAACTGCTAGGTTGGCAGAAGCTGGGACGAGTAACAGGCGCTCACTCTGTTATGCGGCACTCGGGATTCGACCCGCCAAACTGCCGACCTGATCGACAAGCTCAGCGTCCTAACCCACTGAGCCACCGCATCCCTCTAATATTGTTACTATTTTAGTGTTAATATCTATTCACTTATGTCAATGGTCCCCAACCTTTCTGGCTCCCCAGATTAGCAGCAACAGTGATGGCAGCAGCAGGGGAAGGGTATGGATTCATGTGCACAACCTAGCTCCTGGTACATACACAAATAAGGCTTCTCACATTTGCCCACCGCTTGCAAGGCCCGGTTCCCAGTGGGTTATGGACCAGTACTGGTCTGCAGACCAAAGGTTGGGGACCCCTGACTTGTGTGATACATCCATTGGTGGGATTCAAATATGTGAACAACCAGTTCTCTGTGTGGATGCCACTTCCAGAAGTCCATCCCGGGCAACCAAAAATTAGCTAGCAGTTCTGCCGAAGTGGTGCGAACCGGCTGAATCCCATCACTGGATACATCTATTGGAGAATCTTGGAATCTGAGAGTCTAAGGGTTAGCTTTCAATGCTTCTCTGAATAAGGAAGAATGGGAACTCTATTTCTCAAAGTTCACATGTCAAACATTTCTACTGCCGTTAGTCCACCTAGCTCAGAATTATCCACACTCCCTAGTAGTGGCTATCTGGAATTCTGAGTACGATATTTTTGAGGCCTACTGGAAACATCCATAGATGCTGAAAACTGAAGAGCTGTGGAGGACCTCAGATCTTCGATATGCAAACACCTGTGCTCTACTACCTTTTCCTAGTTCCTAGATTTGGGAAAGGAGACTGTGGTGGTAGGAAAAAGTGGTTTAGAGAACTCCAGAATGTGAGTAAAGTTTTCTGTCATTTCTCACTGACCATGGCTTTGTTTAACACTTTCATAGTCAACATGCTGGTACCATTTAGTTGAAAAGATATTAAGTTACATTCCAATCTGTCTTTCATCGTTTAGCTTTTTTAAGAAAAATGGTATTTGTCAAAATCTTAGGTTTTAGGACAGTTTTCTTCTCTACAGCTTTTACTTTAATAAAGATAATTGCAGTTCCTTAAGAATGACTGCATTGTAGTGATCTGTAAAGTTCACAAAACATACAGAGTATTACTCATCAGTCAGACTTTTGTGTCTCAGGAAAATACATTGTGTTTAAATTACAAGGCATAGTGAACATATGCATTGACAATATAAAAATAGTAATTAAACACACTGGCTGTTTCTCAGTAC
Organism: Vipera berus; assembly: GCF_964194415.1. Classification (NCBI taxonomy): domain Eukaryota; kingdom Metazoa; phylum Chordata; class Lepidosauria; order Squamata; family Viperidae; genus Vipera; species Vipera berus. The sequence goes on from NC_138209.1 coordinate 22,314,505, forward strand.
TTCAAAATCAAGTGATCCAAGATATGGCCACCAGAGGAAGACATTTCTTGAAATAAAATAAATAAATAATAAAAAACACAACTACTTGATGTTAAGGCAAGCCAGCAGTCTAATCATTTATTTTCAGAGTAACATAATTTTTCCCTATATTTTATTTTACTGATTGTAAAACAGTGGTTTAAAAAGGTATTATATTTTCTTTTTTTTAACTTCATTATGTATCTAAATAATTCCAGGTTACAATATTCCCCCATCTGAGTTTTGAAATGAACTTTCATTTTCAAAATAGTGGATCTGGAAGAGGGGACAAATACCAAGCATTTTTTTCAGTGCTTATCCTTACAACTGCTTCCTTTTAAAATAAATAAAATCCCAAATTATTCTTTCCTTCTTTCTTTTAGTTCTCAAGGAGAAAAACTGGTTCAGTTGAAGAGGAAACTGCATAGACACATGGTTGACAACCAAAAATGTGACCAGATCTTCCACTCAGTCACAAGTCACCTATAGCTATATTTCTCAATAAACTATGAATCCAAGGAATGATCTTGGATTCACCTTTGTACAGATTCACCTTCACACAGAGACTAAGGACAGATTAGAAACAAATCCCTTTACCATTTTCCAGTTAATCACACTTGAATAAATTTATTCTTTAAGATTTCAAAGAGGATACAAGTTTCCAGAGCCTACCACAAAACAATGTACCATTTCATGCAAGTAAAAAATTGCCAAACAGTGACTTTCAAACAAGGAACAAATTCCTTTCCCTCATTGGACTTTGTGCCACTATTTGATGCATATATCTGCAGCCAAAAGCAGCTTGTCATGAGGATCTAGAGACAGTCACAAAATGGTCAGCTTCAGTTCAACAACCATTCATAAATTCATGAAGAATCTGTTGTGACAAGAACAATTAAGGCACAAAAGAGTTTTTGATAGCTTGATGTGCCAAGAAATGCCAAGTGAAAATAGAAATGTTACAACTATAGATGCTCTTCAATAGTAACAATACTGCTTCCTAATAACTCACTAAAGTATTATTTAATGAGATTTCAGTCTCTGATAGAGTGCAAGAGTATTACTATGCTAACTCCCAAATTATGGATTATTGTGTATGGTGGAAAAGTTAGCTAACTACACTCCACTGCCATTTGAAGTGGATCTATTAAGAACTCCATCATAGCTAGTAACTTACTTACATACAAGGCTACTAATTCTATTTTTTTCTCTACAAATGGAGAAAATAATAAAATTAATTATTTTATTATCATTATTTTTTATTATTGTTATTTATTTTATATTTGCAGGTCCGTCTGCTGCCAGGAACGTTTTCCCATCGCCCTGGGCACTCACACAGAAAGGGCCCCCTCAGCCAGACAATGTCGGCTGGCGACCCCCAGGGGGAGGGCCTTCTCTGTTGGGGCACCTGCTTGGTGGAATCAACTCCCCCGGGAGCTCCGGATGGCCCCAGACCTTCGGTCCTTTTGCCGTGACCTTAAGACATATCTTTTCCAACAGGCCAACCTGGACTGATGATAATGGGGTTTTTAATTATGATTTTAAATGTTTTATTGGTTTTAGTGAGACTTTGACACAATTTAATTCTTTTTCAATATTTGTATTTATTTGTATTTTATTGTTGTTAGCCGCCCTGAGTCCTTCAGGAGATAGGGTGGCATACAAGTCTCATTATAAATAAACAAATTAATTAATTAATTAATAAAACTTCAAAACTTACATTCAGGAAGTAAAGATACAAATTCAACACATTTATTTAGCATATAGTATATCATACATAAGGGACATGGTGGCTCAGTGGGTTAGGATGCTGAGCTTGTCGATCAGGAGGTCGGCAGTTTGGCGGGTCGAATCCCGAGTGCCGTGTAACAGTGTGAGCGCCTATTACTCATCCCAGCTTCTGCCCACCTAGCAGTTCGAAAGCACATAAAAATGCAAGTAGAAAAATAGGGAGCACTATGGTGGGAAGGTAACAGCATTCCGTATGCCTTTGGCATCTAGTCATGCCGGCCACATGACCACAGAGACATCCTCAGATAAGAGCTGGCTCTTCGGCTTTGAAACGGAGATGAGCACCGGCCCCTAGAGTTGGAAACGACTAGCACGCATGTGCGGGGGAACCTTTACCTTTTTATATCATACATACATGGAATACATACACACAAACACACACACACACACATATATGTATATACACACACACACACACACACACACACACACAGAAATGTTAAAATGTTAAAAATATATATACATGTTAAAAAGATCTATGTTCAAATACCAATGTCCAGGCCATCTAATCTTTGAGGTGCAGATGCTTTATATGGAAAAAGTCAGATACTGGGCATGTATGTGCCCTCAGCTTACAGCTGGTCACGATAACAACAACAGCAATAATAATAATAAAGTTGTAAGGGACCTTGGAGGTCATCTAGTCCAACCCCCTGCTCAGGCAGGAAACCCTATACCATTTCAGACAAATGGCTGCCAGTCTCTTCTTTAAAAAATCCAGTGTTGGAGCATTCATAGCTTCTGGAGGCAGGTTGTTCCACTGATTAATTGTTCTGTCAAGAATTTTCTCCTTAGTTCTAGGTTGCTTCTCTTTTTGGTTAGTTTCCATCCATTGCTTCTTGTCCTGCCTTCAGGTGCTTTGGAGAATAGCTTGACTTGCTCTTCTCTGTGGCAACCCTGGAGATATTGGAACACTGCTATCATGTCACTCCTCATCCTTCTCTTCATTAGACTAGACAAACCCAAAGACCACTCTCACAGTTGCTACTACTGAGCAAGGTAGCACCTATACTGTACCTGTGCATTTGGTTTTTCTTGCCTAAATGTGGAACCTTACTTTTTTCACCACTGAATTTAATTTTGTTAGCGCACAATGTTGAAGTCTGTCAAGATCCTCCTGTATCTTAAGCCTATCTTCTGGGGTGTTGGCTATTCCTGCCAGCTTTGTGTTGTCTGCAAATTTGATGAGTTCCCCATATATCCCCTCATCCAAATCATTGATGAAGATGTTGAAGAGCACTGGGCCCAGAACAGAGTCCTGGAGCACCCCACTACACACTTCCATCCATGTAGATGCCGTTCCATTGAGGACCGTACACTGAGTATGGCCAGTCAGCCAGCTACAAATCCATCTGGTGATGATGCTGTCTAACCCACATTTTTCTACAATGTGATCTACAATTTGACATGGGAGCTTACAGTCACACTGAGGGGATGATACTACACTTAAGACATATCTTTTCCAACAGGCCGACCTGGACTGATGATAATGGGGTTTTTAATTATGATTTTAATTTAATCTTGAGAACAGAAATACTATTATTAATCCCCCATCCTTTTATACAAAGAAGTAAGACACTTGAAGTTTAACAGAGTACAGAGAAGAGCAACAAAGATGATTAGGGGACTGGAGACTAAAACATATAAGGAACGGCTGCTGGAATTGGGTATGTCTAGTTTAATGAAGAGAAGGGCGAGGGGTGACATGATAGCAGTGTTCCAATATCTCAGGGGCTGCCACAAAGAGGAGGGACTCAAGCTATTCTCCAAAGCACCCAAAGGCAGGACAAGAAGCAGTGGATGGAAACTAATCAAGGAGAGAAGCAACCTAGAACTAAGGAGAAATTTCCTGACAGTTAAAACAATTATTGGTGGAACAACCTGCCTCCAGAAGCTGTGAATGCTCCAACACTGGAAGTTTTTAAGAAGAGAGTGGACAGACATTTGTCCAGAATGGTAAAGGGTTTCCTGCCTGAGCAGGGGGTTGGACTAGATGACCTCCAATGTACCTTCCAACTTTATTATTATTATTAACATAAATCTGTGTTCAGTTTCTATCTGACAAATGTGAGCTTATGAAGGCCCAATTATCAATTATATTTTTCTCCAAAATGTAATGATTAATGAATAATTTCAGAGTGCTCTTGATGGCTGCACTCTCAGCAGCTCCAATGAATGTTGGGACACTCCTTCCAACTATTTCTAAAAAAAAACAACTCCTTCATGGAGGAGGCAAACATATAACTATCTTATCATGCCTCCACTTTTAAAATTTGCAAGGCAGCAGATTCTTAACTATTCAACTGAGAATTTGGTGACATTGAATCCAGGCACAAATGCTACAGTAGAATAGAATAGAATAGAATAGAATAGAATAGAATAGAATAGAATAGAATAGAATAGAATAGAATAGAATAGAATAGAATAGAATAGAATAGAATAGAATAGAATAGAATAGAAACTGGAAGGGACCTTGGAAGTCCCTTGCTCAAGCAAGAGAACCTATATTATTTCAGACAAGTGACTGTCTAGACTCCTCATAAAAACTTCCAGTGATAGAGCGCCCACAATTTCTGGAGGCAAGCTGTTCCACTGGTTAATTGTCCTCCCTGTCAGGGAGTTTCTCCTTAATTCCAGGTTGCTTCTGTCTTTGGTGAGTTTCCAACCATTGTTTCTTGTCCTTGTTGTGATTCAGGGTCAGCCTGTGGGTCCGGCAGCCGGGTCGGATGACTCGGATGACTCAGACGAGGGGGAGGAGGAGGGTGTTGAAGACGAACTTGCTGATGATGGCTTGGAGGCTTCGCAGAGCCCCCAGCCAGGGCCCTCTTACTTGGTGGAGACTCAGCTGCGCGAGCCCGACAGTGCGGATGATGATGACCCACAGCTGGCCCTGTTCAAGGACGCCCGACGCAGGAGGCAGTCAAGCAGGAGCAAGCAGAGAAAGGCTATGGGACTTCTCGGAAGGAGGCACAGGGAGGCCACGCCCTGAACTCTAATAAAGGGAGTGTTTGGGGAAGGGCTGGTTGCTGAAAGCAACCGCTCCGTTTGAGGATCAAAGCTCCGGTATCTTGTTTCATGTTTTGTTGTTTGTTTGTGTAATAAACTTGGCAGACGTTTTCCAGCCTCAGACGCTTTCCAGCCTCTGCCGTTTGTACAGGGGTTGCCTTTCTGCAAGGCCGGTAGCAGGCTGGTACAGAACAGTCCTGCTCTCTGGTGCTTTGGAGAATAGTTTGATACCCTCTTCTCTGGGGCAGCCCCTCAGATACTGGAATACTGCTATCATTTCACCCGTTTCTTCTTTTCTTTAGACTAGCCAAACCCTAGTCCTGCAGCCGTTCTTCATATGTTTTAGTCTCCGGGCCTTTGATCATTTTAGTTGCTCTTCTCTGAACTTTTTCCAGGGTCTCAACATCTTTTTTGTAGTATGGTGACCAAAATTGGTTGCAGTATTCCAGAGATGGACTAGGTTTTTATAAAGCGGTACTAATACTTCATGTGATCTTGATTCAATGCCTCTGTTTATACAACCCAGGATTGTATTAGCTTTTTTGGATGCTGCTTCACACTGCTGGCTCATAGTCAAGTGATCATCCACTAGGACTCCCAAGGTCCCCCTCACAGTTTTTGAGCCAGTAGCTTTCCCCAATCTGGTGTCAAGATATGATGGACTAAAAATCAACTAAAATTATGGTGGTTGGAGATAATAGAGATATAATCCAGTACATCTTGAGAAGTCCAGTTTGAGGGAGGCTGTTGCCAAAAAAGGGAATAAACTCTGAAAAATCAGTATAATGTTTGATTCTCATGAAACCAAGGGACTGAAGTGAAATTGAAATATTTAGAAAAAAAGAAGAGCTAAACAATTACACACTCGTGTGCTACACCATGATTTTTAACTATAGTTTGTAGAAGATGCTGGGTTTACATATAATATTAAGCCATAACTAATGATTCATAAACTCAAGTGTCTAAATTTATGCAAATTATTAATTGTTGATACCAAAAAATGATCCATGGAATCTCTGCATAGTGTATGGTTTAGAAGCTATACAATTAAACCACAATCTCCTTTTCTTTTTTCTATTTATTTACAGAATAGAATAGAATAGCTCCAGGAATTTCAAGTTAACATAAAATTTGGAGATTTGTCAAATTGGAGAAAATGGCTAAAATGAATGTAAATTTAAAATAGATATTTGTTAAAATTTGCACCAGTACCTATCATCCTTCAATATCTAGAATGCAGGAAAATAAATAGGCCAACTACAAAGGATTGACTAAAGATTATTCTGAAGGGTTGAAGCAAGCAATTCCACCTAGTAATAGGAAGGTAAGGAAGCTAAATCTTTTAAATATCCTGGGTTCTATAATAACCACTGCCCCTGTTTCCCCAGATACTGACAAGTAGGTTATTGTAACTAATATTAACAATTATCTACTAGAAGAAAGATTTATTATGCTACCTTTGTGCTCAGTGGCGCCAGAGTTATGTTCTAAAACTGGGGGAAAAAAGATAAATTTTCTCCCTAAAGAGAAAGATGGAATCAGTGACTCATGCTAGAATCAGCTTATAGTGTTACTGCCAGGTAACTGCATATTCACTAGAAAAACACGTCCTTTGATAGTTGAGGGAACATGCTTTGGAATACCTGGAGGACAAAAGAGATATCCAGCTCTATTTTGCAAAAGAATTATTTTAAATCTTATTTTTATATTTAGAAAAGAAAAAGAATCAAAGGCATCGAGGTAAGATGCATTGTATATTTTGGGTTATCTAAGTTCAGCCAGCACCATTTATCTTTTGTAATGTTTAAGTGACAGGAATGAAATCACAGATTTTTCCAGCTGCCGGGTTTAAACTTTTTAGGTCACTTAGAGTTAGGGTGGTATTATATTTAGAGCAGACCTATTAAAACTAATATACTTCATTTAGCAAATTTCAGTAGATTTATTCTAAGAACGATAACATTTGAATCCTGCTTTATATGTTTTTCTCCCCAGATCTCTTTGGAGATGAAATAGCATTTATACTTGCTTAGGCCTTAGAAGAGGCCTAAGCAGTAAGACAACTGTCAACAGCAGGCAGTAATAAAACATGCTGAAACTTTCCCCAAATAGCTTTGCATTTTCTAAGCATGTTCCTAAACCATTCCAAAGCTTTTTAAAAAATGAACTATTGAATGGGTATGAAATAGTTTTTCCTTGTCTTCATTCTAACTTCTACTGGGATGGGATGTTGGTTGATGAAGGGATAATTTTCTCCATTTTTCATATAACTGACATAATGAAACATTCTGAAGTTCCTTGTAAAGCTTGTTTACTATTTAATTTTTATGAACATGGCTTGAGGTTAAAAAAGTCAAGATGGCAGTTGAGGCAGTTTTATTTATTCATTTGCATGCCACCATTATTATACTGACAAATAACTCAAGATAGTGAATATATCTAACACATCTTCCCCTCCCATTTTCCAGAAAACAACCCTGTGAGGTAGATTGAATTGACAGAGTGACTGGCCCAAAGTCTTTCATGGCTAAGGCAGGACTTGAACTCATGGTCTCCCTCTTTCTAGACTGGTGTCTTAACCTTTAAACTAACGTGGCTCAAACCCCCAACACTCTGGAAGTGGAGACATCTGAGTCAAATGTATTTATGATGCAATAAGACAATTTATTACTTACGTGTCTTTTATATCAGGGTTCCCCAATCCCTGGGCTGTGGCCTGTTCAGAACTGGGCTGCACAAGTGGTGGGTGATTGTGCATGAAGGTCCACTTATGTGAGCAGAGCACTTGCGATTGTGTGCAGAGCTCCATTTGCGCTGGTGGAGGGTGTGCACGCCTGCCACTCACACAGAACCATATATATAATGTCTTCATCTCAAAATGTAGATTCAGAGCATGTTAATGATGTGTGCAAAGTTAAAGAATGGATGATCTGAAAACTTCCACCATTCAACTTCTCTTCTGAAAGAGAATATTGATTATCAAAGTCTCTATGAAAAAAGTAAAATCGGACTCAATTTAGGGTAAATATTTGCCATTTTTATTTTAATCTTATTTTTTGATGAAGTATTTAAACATAAGTAATATGTGCGTGGGAAATAATGTTTACCATATCCAATGGTACTCTTACATGTGTCCCAAATTAATAAAATGAAAAATTATACCTGAAAAAAACACCCTAATGACCCTGTGGGAGAAATGACCTTGCATGAACTCTATTTTTTACACTGCCATTTAGATTTTTCAAATCATACTGAGGGAAGTCAGCTCCCCGGAGAAGGAAATATTAAAAGGGCAGAAAAATATATTTCCTAAAAATAAATTGAAGAACCAGGAAAGCATGCTGAGTTTTCTTAATAGTTTCAGGTCTCCTTCCCCCCAAACAGAAAACCAGTTCTATAGAAATGCAAATGTGAGCCATCAAGAAGGTTGGAGCTAGACGCTTAGGAAAGACAAAGACATATCCACAACCAGCAAGATTCCTAGAGGGGCCCACTTAGACTCAGGACACACAGGAAATAGCCCCAAACAGGAATTGGAAATAACTCCAAACAATAGAGTCCAGGGGGTATAAAATCCCACTACCCACATGTGGTCAGTCCTTTTTTCTGGATCCATCTTCCTGTCTGGCTTTCCTCTGCAATAAACTGTAACCCTCTTCCCAAAGCAGTCGCCATGTTGTTTATCCCCGGCTTGGATGGAACTATGATCAAGACTTTTCTTCCAACAATTTATTCTTCTGGATTGTAAAAGCATTCCAGTCCCTTAGTGAGAAAATTATCTGGTCAATTTCAATTTTTTGCACTGATGAGGATTCAGGGAACACACACAGAGAGACACAGTTCTTAATTAGCAAAGCTAATATTTACAGAAACAATATTTCAAATGTAACAGTAAAAGTTTATTCTTTTACAAATAATTTTCAAAGCACAATATATTTAAATTTAACAGACAAGGCTATTTCATGACACTGCTGCACTATCACTGCTGCACTATTATTTGTTAAAGTTGTAACAAACGAGAGTGAAAGATGTTTGGACATATTTCTATAAAAATATTCTGTAAAAGATTCAACAAGCAGGTTATGAAAGCAATTTCTAGTTCCCCCCCACCTTACTTGATTTTAAATATTCCATGGTCCTGATAAACTAACAAGTCAAACAAATTAATTCTTGAACTGAAAGAATTATATCTTAAATGTATCAGTCATTCAAATGATATTAATTCATGTAATTTCAAACTCATAATTTGAGTTAATAAGTGCAGATTTTATATGTAGAACTGCTGTTTTTTTTCCTCTTGCTAGATGGACAAAGCTCAAATAATTGAAGCTTTCTTAGAATTACACCATTTTAATGCTTTATAGCAGGAGTGTGAAACTGGCGGCCCGCGGGCCAGATCCCACCCCCACTCCGCAAAGGCAAAAACATCACGATACATCACGTGATGCGATCAAGTTGAGACCCATGCTTTATGGTTTCTTCCAGCCAAGCTAAGTTCTGTAAAAAATGATACATTTTTAAAAAATCCACTCAACTGAAAAACCACTGTAAACAGACACAATATTTGAGGCATGAGCAGAATTAAAATGTTGTTGTACTCTTAAGAGGTTTTTTTTTCTCCATAAAGCTAAGAGACACTTGAAGCTTTTCTGGTCATATTTGTGGAGAAGGAACTGTTAGAAGACCTGTTGTCTTGATTTTGTTTATACCACCATCCAAAATGCAAATTCTTGGATATTTTATTTTCACCAGATGAGCTGTGAACTGAAGTAGAAATATTTTACATTAGAATAATGTATATATATTGCTTCAATACAGGCTGTCCTCAACTTACGACAATTGAGCCCAACATTTTTGTTGCTAAGTGAAACAGGTGAATTTTGCCCCATTTTACAACCTTTTTTGCCACAGTTCTAAGTGAATCACTGCAGTTATGAAGTTAGTAACACAGCTGTTAACTGAATCTGGCTTCCCCATTGACTTTGGTTGTTAGAAGGTTGCAAGAGGTGATCACATGACCCCAGGACACTGCGACCGTCATAAATACAAGTCAGTTGCCAAGTGTCTGAATTTTGATCATGTGACCATGGGGATTCTGCAATGGTCATAAGTAAGAAAAATGGTTATACGTCACTTTTTTCAGTGCTGTTGTAACTTCAAACAGTCATTAAATGAATGATTGTAAGTTGAGGACCACTTATGTGTAGCTATATAAGAAAAACTAGGGAGAAGGCTTACTAAATCTTCTGCATTCTCCTATTATCAAAGAGCAATCTTTACTTACTATATTAATTTCGAGTAATTTTTATGTTTGTTTTTTACAGGAAATACTACAGAAGCTTTACCTACTTTTTCCAAGCTGAAGTGGTTGAGTTTTAGTGGTAATCCTCCTCCACCATCCTACCATCACCTCCTTTATCCATACATAGCACTTGTAGAGCAACAGTGTGTTGTCTCATGTATCCCTTGAAAATTATCCTGAATGTTTAACATTTGCATGCTTAGGTCTGGAGAACTGAATTTGAAGATCCATATTCATTTCTTTATTTGACTGATTTCTATTTATTCTATTAGAATATACTAATGATTTATTATATTTAATTTTTATGTACGGATTTCATTTATTTATATCCCACCTTATTTTTTTAAATAACTCAAGACAGTGAACATATTGTACCAGTGAACACACTGTACTGTACATTCCTCCTATTTTCCTCACAACAGCTTCTCTGAGGTGAGTACTGAGAGAGATTGATTGATCCAAAGTTATCCAGCTGCCTTCATGTCTAAGGTGGGACCTCTACACTCAGTTAAAAGCAGACCAACATATTTGTTTTCAGAGATGAACGTGTAAATGGAGAAACAACACAAATATTTTCCAGAGCAATGAGAAATGTTGCTGACTTTCAGATTTCACCATGGGTCTTATAATTGCATTAGTAGACAACATGTGTTATTGTAGCAATTATGGTTTTTTTATGTATATAATTTTCATTAAGTATGTTTAGAAAGTTAAAAGATAAGCACCAAGCAATACAAAAAGAAATTAAAAAAAGTACTGAAAACAATAGAAAGAAAAACAAGACAAAACAAAAATACTTAAGATATTTTTTAAACATACATACTTGATATAGTTTTCCATTTTCTAAATTATATAATATGGTTCTTTTATTGCCATATTAACCCCTTACCTATTATATTCAAGAAAATAGTCTTAATTTTTACCTGAAAATAGTGGTTAGGAAAATTCTTCATTTGCTTAATAAATGGATGCCACAGAATGCCACAGAATGCTACTCAAATTCATTATAATGCTGTAATAGGCTCATGCAGGAATAGGTATCCTTTACATAGCTATTTAATTAAAACATTACACAACAAATGCTTTATACTTTCTCTGTAATGCACCTATATGAACAGTCTTTTTAGAATTTGGTCACATAATTCAGCTATGATGTCAATTCATTTTAACTCATGTTCTATAATATTTGTAATGCATATAATAAACAAAATCCCTATGCAGAGCGGACAAAAGTAATACATGTCTATTTAAACTAACAACAAAAATATTTTGACAATTAAAAAGGAAAAACAGTACAAAAACTACTGTAAATCGATGGGTTTCTTGATTTGAAAACCAGGGATTAGTTTGCTTTAAACAATAAATGGATAATTTCGTTATGTTTCATAACAAATATTTTTGTGTTGAACAAATACAAGATAATATCTATTGGTCCGTGATGAAAGCTAAAAGAAACATCCTTTCAAAGGATTTCATGTAGGTCTTTGGAGACTGGAGATAGAGTACATGATCTATATCTAGCTGTTACTTGTATAGGCAAGTAATATAGCTGATAACAGTCAGAGTTAATTGTTCTTAAAAGCTTTAGTGAAGAAAAAAGCCAAGGAATCTTGGCGTCCCTCTTCCTATTCAAGTGGGGCCAAATCAGTACAGGATAAACATAGCAAGACTTTGTGGCCAATAGCAAGGACAGCTTCAGAAATTCACATTTATACAGTAGGGGTACAATACTGATAGGACAAACTTAGAGCTTTTTTTTTCTTGTTCATTTGGTGAGAAGGTCATTCCTGACACCAAAACTGTCAACGAAGGGTCTATTTGTGCACACTGAACATCAATATTTTAGGTCTATTTCATAGAAAATCAAATATATATATATATATATATATATATATATATATATATATATATATATATATATATATATATATATATATATATATATATATATATATATATATATATATATATATATATATATATATATATATATGTATATATATATGTGTGTGTGTGTGTGTGTGTGTGTGTGTGTGTGTGTAAATTACTAACAAAGAATTAAAGGGAAAGGTTCCCTCGCACATGTGTGTTAGTAATTTACACAAATATATGAATTGTCCGGTGTGACTACTGCCTGTTTGATAGCCTTCAAGATAGGCGGAAAACAGGAAATAAAGATTTGCCCCATGTTTGGGGCCTAGCAAGGTAATCTAAATAGTTAACATTTGAAACATATATATATATATATATATATATATATATATATATATATATATATATATATATATATATATATATATATATATATATATATATATATATATATATATATATATATATATATATATATATATATATATATATATATATATATATATATATATATATATTAAATTATGCAGTTAGCAAGTCACATTAAGCAATAATTTGGTATTGCAGAGGTAAGCAAGAAAGGCACCCAGTTGTAACAAGGAATGAGGGATAAATCACAGTATATATTTAATTCAATAAATTTCTTATTGCTATAGGCAATTCTGATTGTTAATGGCTGAACCATATTCTAACCTTCTGCTCTTTTTGCAAGTCATTCAGAGTTAGAATTTAGCTACAATCCCTTGTTTTGCATGCTGAAGTGAAACTGAATTTGGGACTGTTTTTCTTTCTCCTGGATGCTCATGAAAAAAGAGGAAAGGGAAGGCACTTAGATCGATATTTCCCTGATTTTTCATATACCTCATGGTTTAGCACAGCATGATCAATCCAAGATCTACAGGCTCCATGAGCTACCAAACAGCTAGTAAAGTGGCCCCACAAGATCGTAAACTGTCAAAAAATTGTCATTTTTTTACTGTGGGCACACTGGTACACATTAAAGTTCGATTGCCTGCTCTCAAAAGTGTAAACATACATAACACACATATAAACATGCTGTATACATACATATGTATCCTTAGCAATTCTAAACTTGAATCCCAGGTAGATACATTTAAAATCCAATAAAACCTTTTTAACCACTAACACGCTCCATGACCAGAGCGCTAAATATCACATAGCTATAAAAGCGAGTTCTTCCAGCTATTTGCTCTTACTTCGATGATGTCAGCAGAGGACTGACGAAAGCTCAGTGGTTAAAAAGGTTTTTTCTTCATCCCAGATATCAGTAGCGTTTATTGGATTTTAAATATACATATGTATATACCTACACCCTAACATATAAAGGTAAAGGTTCCCTCGCACATGTGTGTTAGTCATTTCCAACTCTAGGGGGCGGTGCTCATCTCCGTTTCAAAGCCGAAGAGCCAGCGCTTGTCCGAGGACGTCTCCGTGGTCATGTGGCCGGCATGACTAGATGCCAAAGGCGCACGGAACGCTGTTACCTTCCCACCGGAGTGGTCCCTATTTTTCTACTTGCATTTTTACGTGCTTTCAAACTGCTAGGTTGGCACCCTAACATATAAATACATATAAATATTAATCACTGTCTGTCTTGAATACGTAGTGGAAAGAGGAAGCTTGAGAGTTCACAAGGTTAGCTTGAGAGCTCACAAGGTTAAATTTTTAACATAATGTCATTTTTAGTGATAGTTACTTATTATATATGTTATATGCAGCCCAACACAATTCCTCTTCACTCAGTGAGGCCCAGGCAAGCCAAAAGGTTTGGTATGCTTGGTTTAGCATATCCCACATATTCTCTAAGTTCTATTTATCCAAAAGGCAACAGCAATTGCTGAGGTCTCATAAAAGCTAATGAATCTTGTGCTGTGTTGTTGCTCTTTTGCAATGCCTAAGTAACTGACGGAGCTTTGACAAATGACCCCTTTAGAACTCCTGAAGAGATAATGAGCTATGACTGCCATCATGCTGGGAGACACAGCAACGAAACTGATGAGAATCTGTGACAACTGGTCAAATACGGCATTTGCTAGCTGGGTGGTCTGGAGCAGGGAAAAGAAGTACTTGAAAGGGTTGATTTTTAAAAAAGGCACCTAATTGAACATTTTGACAAAAGAGTCAGATCTTACAATACAAATCTGAACTTGGATGAATGCACATGAAAGAAACAGTTTGTATGCATGCAGCTTTTTCATATTTTCATATATAACTAGACATGGGAAAAATAGCACTAGTATATATTAACAGAAATACTATTCCATAAAGTAGTAGACTTAATAAATCAGATCTATGCTTGATCTAAAATACTACCCAAAAAAGGAAAAAGAGAGGAATTGAAATTTTTGTGCATATACAACGTTCCCTATTCAGATTTTGAGGGTTGGGTGGTGGGTAGGAAATCACTTGCATTTTTTTATCACCTAGTTTGCACATGGATGAAGGAATATATGCTTTAACATGTAAAACTGTCATCATAGGATACATTTTTCACATTAGGGTATTTTTGAATTGGTATTTGCTATTATTGCTAATTTACAGTATTTTAATAGTCTTCATCCCGATGTATAATGATTTATAGAATACTGAGTTAAATAATTTAGAACCTAAACAGCAGCAGTAAACAGGGAAAATATGTCTTTATTTCAATTCTATATTGAAAGGCAAATTAAAAATCAAAAAGTTAAATGAAAAGTAGGGTCAAAGGTGAATGTTCTCTAATTATTGTTGCTAAGATAGTCTGTGTATCTGACCGGCAGCCAAATTTTTGACAATTAAAAAGCAACAGAATATGTGAATAATCAAAGAGACTAAAATCAGAATAGAGATAGGTCATTTTCCAGTACTGTTTGATTTCTTACATTCAAAGTCAGAACACAATCCTTACAGTTATTCTTTAACAAAACAAAAGTTAAAGGGTTATTTCTGGCACGTATTACCTCTGGCTGAAGGGGAAGAGAGAGAATCGTTCCAAATATTTACATGGATTTCACTTTAAGTTTCACATTTATTTATTTATTTAGAGGGGAGGACCTTAGTTTTCCATTGCAAAATTATAGTAATAAAATAGGAGAACTTTCCATTATAGGTGTGCAGAGCAGAGGAATTTGAGTTTTGCATAAATAAAAGGGTTTCCTTGAACCCATATTTAAATTATACCATCTTTGTAGACACAAAAAAATATAAAAATTATATATTTCTCTTCAAACCCTCTAGATAAGCTAAATTACAGGTAGAGAAGGGAGAATTTTACCGCCAAGTGTTCTTAACTTTTTCTTCCTCCAATCATATAGCTTTGGGGGAGAAATATTGAAATAATATATTGCTTGCTAGGTCTTTTTTTCTTTAGGAGGGAGAAAATGTAATTATCTTATGGCAGCCTATGAGACTACAGGGTGTAGTAAATGTATCTATCAACTCTTCATCCTGTGATACCAGCAGAATTTGAATGCTTTAAATTAGTTTTCACTTGTAATTCATTAAACCCAGCACTTATTCCTTGTCTAGAGATTTATTTCCTAAGCCACCATGCCATTCAAGCCTACCATCATAAGTTATGCTGAACAAAGAAAAATGAGTTGCTAGCTGCTGGGAAGGGAGGCAAGTATAGCTAACTACTATAGCTTCCTAGTGCCAGATAGAATCAGAAAAAACATCAGGTGCCCTTTCTTACAATTCTGTGAAAAAGGAGGTGGCCCTTTTAACTTTTCTAAACTTCTGCATTATCTTTGGCACTGAATGTTACTAGACTTTCAAGTGGGTCCTCTGAGCATAAGGGAACAGCGCCAAAATGTGCCTTTTCTTTTATTTCATAGACAAAGTAGTAGCTTATTTATTTTAATGTTGCAGAGTTTACTAGCCTTTGTAGGCCATATTGAGCAGTACTGAATGAAGATGAATTCAATTGAATTGAATACTTTATTTGGCCAAGAGTGGTTAGACACACAAGGAATTTGTCTCCAGTGCAGAAGCTTCAGTGTACAGGCAAAGGAACAGAAAAAGTTCTCTATCATAATAATACCAATAAGAGGGCAGAGTAAAGAAGACAATAGAGCCATATTATATGTTTAAAGTCACATAGAGCAGGGGTCTGCAACCTTGGCAACTTTAAGACCTGTGGACTTCAACTCTGTGGAAGACCTGTGGACTTCAACTCTGTGGAAGACCTGTGGACTTCAACAGCTGGCTGGGGAATTCTGGGAATTGAAGTCCACAGGTCTTAAAGTTGCCAAGGTTGGGGACCCCTGACATAGACTATAGACAGTGCTATGAGAATTAGGTGTTCAGCAGAATGATGTCATGAGAAAGAACTGTCCTCCCTGTGTCTAGTTGTTTTGGTATGTCCTGAAGGGAGTAGTTGAAACAGTTTGTCTGCATACATCTTCTCAGCCCTCCTTTTGACCCGTGCAATATACAAGATTTTCTGTGGAAGGCAAGCTGGTTGCAATTGTTTTTTCTGCAGTCTTAACTATTTGTTGGCATCTATACCTGTCCTGTTTGGTTGCTGTACAAACCAGATATTTATTGATCTGGCCAATAATTTGAAGTAAATAGCAATTTTATTGATTTAATACCATTTATGTGTGTCTATGTTTTTAAGTCAGTGCTGAGACCTGGCAACTGCCTGGACTAGTCCTTGCAATTTTCTTGGCAAACTTTGCCTCCTCCTTCGTTTGGCAGAGAGAGAGAGAGAGAGAGAGAGAGAGAGAGAGAGAGAGAGAGAGAGAGAGAGAGAGAGGGAGGGAGGGAGGGAGGGAGGGAGGGAGGGAGGGAGGGAGGGAGGGAGGGAGAGAGGGAGGGAGGGAGGGAGAGAGAGAGAGAGGGAGGGAGGGAGGGAGGGAGAGAGAGAGATTTATACTTTGATGCAAATTAGCTGACTCTGGAAAGTGAACAGAGCAAACTAAAAGTAGAAAAGCTCAGCGTTAGAACAAGGCAATAAGAACAACATAACAGATGGACACTCCAATTGGACTAGAGCAGGGGTAGGCAACCTTGGCTCTTTTATGACTCGTGGACTTCAACTCCCAGAATTCCTGCTGGCTCAGGAATTCTGGGAGTTGAAGTCCACGAGTCATAAAAGAGCCAAGGTTGCCTACCCCTGGACTAGAGCTATAAACTGTAGCTGTGTTGCAGTGAAAATGTGACTGCCATACAATCTTTCTTAGCCCTGTCCTGTTTTCTTCTTTTTTTTTTTAAAGTGGTCATCATTACTCTTACACAATGGTTTAGCTTTCCTACACCATACAGATGACTGGAAAACTGGTTTCACTGCTTTTCCCCATCTGGAGGTGGGGGGTGGAGATAATGCAAGTTTTAAGGTTGAACACAAGACAACTGTACGGCTTCCAAATGCTTCCACAAGTTTTCAACTTTTGTTTTTCCAAGTGAGCTTAGAGGGGGGGAAAGAAGCAACAAAGGAAGTATCAATAGAGTTGACTATATGTTACATATTTATTTTTACTTATTTACATAGTCAACTTAGGATGCTTCCAAACTAGGCTTTCATTTCTGCAATTATGCTGCCTCTGTCACGGATAATTTATAGAAGAGTCTCTTCTATTTTAACCCTTCTCATGTCTTCTAGCACTTTTGCCTAATTCCACTCTCTCTCCTGCCCCCTCCCCTAAAAGAAAGGGTCAGGAAAACATATTTTGAATAGAAGCAATTGTAGCCCTGTTTAGAAACATCCATAAAGCGCTGGCAGAATGAGAAAGACACAATGTTAAAATAATACAATTCAATTAATAACTTCTGCAATTGCAACTCTCCTCTACTTAAAATCCAATTAATTTAAATTTAAAATTCTGAAGTATGAAATTAATCTAAGCAAATCAGGAAAGCTTGCAAGAACACTGCTATATAAATTTATTATAAATTTCTCTTTCTGAATATGCCAATATGCTTTTTCATATATAATTCAGTTCAAAATACTTATATAGGTGGTCTTACAACAGTTCATTTAGTGACTGTTCGAAATTAAAATGGCACTAAAAAAAGTGACTTATGACTATTTTTCACACTTATGACTGTTGCAGCATCCTCGTGGTCATGTGGTCAAAATTCAGACACTTGGCAACTGACTCACATTTATGACGGTTGCAGTGTCCCAGGGTCATGTGATCACCTTTTACGACCTTCTGACAAGCAAAGTCAATGGAGAAGCAAGATTCATTTAACAACTGTGTTGATAACTTAACAATTAAAGTGATTCACTTAGCAACTTTGGCAAGAATGTTGTAAAATGGGGCAAAACCCATTTAACAACTGTCTCACTTAGCAACAGAAATTTTGAGCTCAATTGTGGTCGTAGGTCGAGGACTACCTGTACATAGTCATGTATCAAAAGCTAACTGTTTTACGGCTTTTAATTTTGTGCGGCAGTAGATGACTCTAGGAAAGAATAATTGAACATTTAGAACAGGGTGATAAAAAGGATAGGAAAACACCTGCATTTTTATACATCAATATAGTTTATGTATTGTCTTGGCCTTGAGGCTTTCTGGGATCATGCTGTCAAAACAGGTTATTCTTTAACTTTTTATAATAAATTCAAAATTAGATAAAATATTACAAATCAACAAGAATGCACTAAAGAAAGGGATAAATCCTGAATTGTTGATTTTACATTTACATTTTATAGAATATTAATACAGATAAGCATTTGAATTACTTATCTAAATGTTTCCACTCATCACAATATATTCAAAAGCCAAAGTTTTGGAACCAATAGCAAACTAAGTATTT
The DNA here is from genome assembly GCF_964194415.1 of Vipera berus. Lineage (NCBI taxonomy): Eukaryota > Metazoa > Chordata > Lepidosauria > Squamata > Viperidae > Vipera > Vipera berus. Next base: position 22,333,259 of record NC_138209.1, read on the forward strand.
TGATGAATCTTCTCCCAGCCAGTATCATCAATATTTAAATCTGGAATCACTTGATTTGGTATCTGGAATCACTTGATTTGGCACATAACAATCTTTTGAACAATCTGACCAATAATGATCTTTTGAACAATGAAGCAGAAAGCATTAATAAAGTTTCTTAGATGTGGCTTGGAATTTAAAACAAGTGAAAGAGTACAACTCTACAAACATCAAGGTAATGAGTGAGATAAGTAGTAAGGAACAAACTATGACAAAAATGCACTATTTGTTCACTCAAGATAAAAGGAACATTCCCTAAATTCTCAACTGGTAAGGAATGTACCCCTTCCACTCCATAATTTCAAGTAGAAATGGCAGGTATAAGAGTTCAGCTTACAAGCAGTTTAAAGTTCCTATTAATCTAGGTAGATGGAAAATATGATAAGAAATAAACCTACCATACAGTACAGTTAAATATATTATTTTAAATTTGAGATCTAATTTATGGATTTATCTCTTTTCTTTAAAAGTACACACATTTTCAAAATAACCACTCTCCTCTTGCAAAGCACAAAATCTTATTGAAGATAGTAGTACCGTAAGTGAATTTTGTAACATTCATTACATCATGTGCTATTTAGTTAGAATGAAAAAGTCTATGAGTCTTTTCTTAATAGGCTAAAAATACATCATCACTATTATCAGAAGAGAGGTCATCAAATACTATATCTCCTTGTTATCATTCAGCATTTCACTTACAATATACTTTTATGATGCTTGTTGTATGACTGTAATTGCAATACATATTAAATAATGGAAAAAATAAAGCACCTGCTGTTTGTATACTGTTTCTCATCTTAGCCTTCCATGATTGATTTTAACTCATATAAACAATGAGACAAATATAATTTTCAAAAAATCTCCAAACCTTTTTAAATCTTTCACCAGATTTTCCCCGAATAATAATGTTTTGTTAACTGCAATAACTAATTGACCTGGCCAACTCACAAGATTCATGACTTCCATTATGCTTCAACAGATAACCTATGTCTGAAACTTTACAAAGCTGTTCATCCCCTTGGGGACTTTTATAATTATATAAAAATTAACGTTCCCCAAAAACTAAATTATGGATAATTGAAAATAAGAAAACACAACTCAATTTGTAGAAAAACTGTGGCTTCAAAAAATCTGTAATTGTACAAAATGTGAAATATTTCAATTTCTTGTAGCATGTTCTTTTCCACTCTTTGATGGATTTCACTTACTGGTAAAAAAACAACAAAAATAATTGTTTTGGTTTTCCCATGCTCAGCTATGAGACAATGTTGTTCTATTTTCTGATTCTAACTCTGGGTTATCTCCACAATAACTCCATGAGACTGGGTTGGTTCCAGAGTTGGATTAGCTGATTTGGCACACACTAATGAATGCTGCTATGTGTATCTACTGTGTAGTATTGTTATTTTGGGCCACTGAGTCAATAATTTTCCACTGAAAATGCACCCTAAAATTAATTTCCCAGTACATGTGATGCTATGAAACAAATAATTTTCTTTAGTTATCAGCCAAGGAAACAGTTCCCACATGGAAAGGTCACCAAACATATTTAAAAATCAATCAGTTTCATAGAGGCAAAGAGATATATGCTGAGGCCAGGAATGTGTCATCCTGCCTTATTTCATTGTCAGAATTAAAAAAGAACACATACAGTTTGGGGAGATGAAATCCCATCAATTATAATTCTAAAAATATAATACACTAACAAGCATTCTAATGCAATAGTAAAATAATATAACCAAACTATTTAAAAATGGTTCCAGTTAATGACTTAGAAACATACCATAATTTTTACAGGGCAAAATAAATGAATGGTGATAAAAAGTTCACACTCCCTAATCACTAACAGTTATAAAAACAGGGTAAAGGTAAAGTTCATTTGTTTAATCTTCACTATATCTGGAATGAGCTTGAGTTCAAGAACCTGTTGTTTTTATAATCACAGAACAAAATTTCTAAATATTACTGTCACCAGATTAATGAAGCTAAAAGTTGGCTATCTCTTTTAAAAGAACACTTCTTACTGAAAATCTTATCAGCTCAAACCAGAGTCCCCTTATTAGCTGATTTAGCCTTATAACTTAGAAAATAACTAATGTCCTAAATCACTTCACATAGAGCTTAGTGTATATCCAGTCAATTAGTTCCTAAAACTGCACTACAGATATTGCTATGGATGGACAGTCTCAAAGGCAAAAATCTATTGTGACACTGGGCAACTTACATTACTAGCTTTGTAACATGTAGATAGGGGTACCCAATCCCCAGTCCATGGCCCAGTACCGGTCCACAGCCTATTGGGCTTCACAAGTAAAAGGTGAATGCACAAACCTCCATTTGTGCAAGTGGCAGGTGCGTGTATAAAACCAACCCCTCTCCCCGCCTCCTGCAACGGAGCCCAAAGGTTGGGGACTGCTGCCTTACATGGTAGTTCTGAATTGTTTGTGATAACACTCAAAATTCTAATTTTTCAGGAAATATGGAGCTGTTACAAGAACACCTAAGGGAAAAAGAAATACTGTACTAACAGTTTTAGAAAATCCCAAAATATGTATAAATCTGCTGTTCCTTTAGTGAAATGTGCACAAGTTCCTCGATATATACATTAACTGAAAACAAGCAGCATTTCAATGCAAACTACCAAACAATGTAGGCCTTGGTCACACTGCTGGGAAGTATTGCTGCTGAGTCAATAGAATATGCACAATTATTATATTTTCTTGCATCCATGTTTTTTATGGGCTATGTCTTGTTTTGTCTTTATGCTATAATTGTGATTGTGGATGTTTTATTTCTTGTTTTATATGCAGTTCATATGAAAATTGGCAAGTTGTTTGATTGCCCTGGGGCACATATTTGCTGAATAAATAAATCAATAAAAGAATTAAAGAATTTTAGTAAGGCAATTCCTTAACAATCCCCCTATATTTTTTAAAAAAATCTTTTTAATTTTTCTGCTCCTTCACAAATACTTCATTGTGTTTTTTCTGTATTTTACTACTTTTTATATATATTTAAAACATAAATATCTTGAGACTTTTTTAAAATAAAGATTGTTTACACTGTAACGGAAAAAGCTAGTGAATGTGAATGTTTCTTTTAGCACGATTTACTGTTATATATGGTATCAAGAAATCTCCCTCTGTTCTGTATTAAATGCCTTGAATCATTCGGAATATGTCCCTCCATCCCTTAATTTGTTCTTCCCTGCCAAACACTAATTGCTCCATTCATTTTAATAGCTGTAACCACAAAATCATAGCCTTTAAATTCTAAAATATTCTGGTCCTTAGCCAAGTTTGGGTGCAATTTGTTCCAGAGATCCCCAAGTTTCCTCTGGAATCAGACATCCAGGGAATCCTACTTTGGAAGATGTGATTTGAAATAAGGCAAATGTGTCCCAGGATAATATTGCAGGATCCAATCTGGCTCGGTCACTGGGACCAGATGTTTAATCTTCTGAGCTGGATTCCATTCTCAGGGAACTTCTTTCTCACCAGAGAGAGAAGATGTGATTGCTAGGCATTAGCAATCTGTTGAAACAACTAAAAATGACAATTCTTTTACCCTGTCATTCCCTATGATTTCCTTACAATATTATCATTTTGGGCAAGCAACAACTAAAATGGAATAAAACACTGCCTTTTTATTTAACATAGGTTGGTCTCTTTAGCCCGTCCTTGTTATGAAACATTGCATATATTTTAGAGTGTAAGATATCCTTGAATGGAATAGTTGAGTTGCCTGTTAATCAAATTCTGATATATTTCCCATGAGAACTGAACAAACTATTAATTTACCTCTTAATAAATAAATTATTAAATTTCTACAACTTATTGTAGATGATCAAAGTTATAGTCCAAATAACCAGGCTGAAAGGATGACCTGGACATTTTAAAAAAGCATTTGAAATTTCAATGTTTATGTAGGTATTACTTGATTTTTTAAGGTGTGCAAATACGGTAGTTGATGGTAGATTTCGGGTACACATTTTTACATCTGTAAGTTGTCTGTAAAATTGCAGTCCAGGTACTGTACTATTTGCCAATCATTGTTCTGAACAATAGATATACTTTCTCCCCCATCCAACTTACCTGTGCTGCATTCTTTGGCACATGTCCTACTATCACCACAACTCTCCCTTTAAAGCTCTGAAGTGTGGAAGTAGCAGGGCACTGGATGAATTCTCCTTCAGCAGTGAATGCTGATCCAAATGGGATATTGATACTTCCTGGTATATGTCCACGGTTAAAACTACATAAAAAAATTTTTAGTTAAGGAAACTGAGAAGGAGGACCATGAACAAGAGCAAAACTAGAAATCTTATAAATGCTGCCATTTTATTTATGTATTCAATTTCTATAACCACCCAACTCAGCAAGCAACTTTGGGCGGCTCACAATTCAAAAGCATATATTACAGTTAAAATCTTAAAAACATTTTAAAACAATAAAAAACACTAAAAACATACCAAGCATCAGACTGCAGTGTTCTCCTGACAACTAATGACCTGGGAAAACTCTGGAAGGATCCCCATCCCATTCTGATTGTCTCCTTAAAAGCAACATTTACAGGTAGAATGGTCCATCAGGACAAAGATGGGAAACTAAATTGTAAGCTATTCAGTGCCGGAATTATTCAGCAGATATTGGTTCTGGTTTTCGTAGAACACCAGGTAAGGGAAGCCCCAACAAGACGAATTCACCCAAAGTTTGCTTCAACTAGAACTATTTTTCTACAAATGATAACTAGAACAAAGGAGATTGTTACTCTAAAATAGGAGTAAGGAACTCGGCTATAAACCTGGTGCTTGAGACTTCTTGTAGGACTATGTAACTTAGATGTCCACCTCTCAAACTGGCCCAAAGGTATTCAACATCATCATATCTTTGGACAATCTGATTGTCCAAAGTTTTCTCTTTCTTCCTAATGACTCTGCTGTCTTCAGCAGATTTGGTCTGCTCTATCTTGCATGGTTTCTTCTGCTTTTCAATTGGTAAGAATTCTGAAGCAGTTCTTTTTCTTTAAATTATGCAGCTTCTCTATAACCAAGTAAAATTATTACGGAGTTCAGGGTGACTTTTCAGAGCATGGGAGACAAAATGAGATCCTTAGCAATTGAGACAATGTTGAAGCCCAGATAAGGACTCTGGTCCATAACTTTCCAACTTCTGTATTAGGATCTTTAAGATGTAATCCCAGAAATACTGATAGAGAATAAATTCTGTGGGTAATAATGAAGGTTCCTTTTCAATATTCATGCATAATATTCACTCTCCTCTGTATTTGTGCAAGGAATGTGTTTTTAATACATATTACTAAATCTGATGTGTTTTAAAGATTTTTTTAAAAAAACAGCTACAGTTCAGCTTGGTATTGAATAGTTATTAATACAGATTTTAATATTTTAATAAAGTTTTATTAATTGCATATCATTTTGCATTACTATTCCTATCTGACTGTAAAATATTATAAACAAGACTAAATTAATACTGTTGTTGGAGCTAAACAAGTTCCAATTTCATCTACTGAGTACAAATGGTTGGTTTGCCTGTTAAAAATTAAGGTAATAACTTTCTATTTAAGTTATTGCAACACTATGATAATTTTTAAAATCCCTTAGGAAGGCTTACAGCTAATCTAGGATTAATACTAGTTTGAATACCTCTTAAAACAACTTGTATAAGCAGTTCCATTTGGATGACTGTCAAGATTATACCATGAGAAGCATAACAGCAACATTTCCTTGAGGTCAACAAAAACCTGACCTATCCCACTAGTTAATTTCATTAATTTCACCTAGCTGGAGGGAATAATTATCTTATACTTTGGACTACAACAACAAAATATATAAATAAATCTACATCTTTATCATTAGTAGTATAATAGTGATAAAAAATAGGATAGCCTTTTCTGACAACTGTATAAATATATCCTCAAAAAGAGAAAAAACATTTATGTTGGGTTTCTGCAATTGTTTTAGCAGGTCACTGTGCATGTGTTTGAAGTATTCACTCCAATCTTAAATAGAATGTTAACCATTCCAGTAATGAGCTGATTATAAGTAGCAGAAATGTATGCAACAGAACTAAAGGCCTGTAAAGAATTTTGCAGAGATCCTCATCAAAAACAATGAAACACGACTGATATTTTTGTAACATATTTTTTTTTAAAAACCTGCTGAATATTGCAAAAGCATACATCACTTAAATGTTACGTTATTTCACTTAAATGCTACCCTGCACGGTGCCAACTTTTAACAGAAAGATTTCCCTTATCTTGGAGAAAAAAATAATTCACTACAGCTTATACCTGTAATATAAATCAAATTATTTTTAGCCTAGCTTCTATAGGAATTTATATGGGAACCACCACTAAAATAAGAATAAATGGAAGCTCCAAGTTGCTAGATTTGGCCTAATTTTCCAATCAATTTGTTATTAATTATACTATTTTTAAACATACTGTATCAAAATTTTTAGGCATGAATATTGGGTGTATCAAAGTACAAGATGATGAGCACAACTAAACTCTAATCACCAAAGTCAGTGACACTGGCTCAAGAATAATGTCCAAATTATTTGACTGTACAGTTTGGATACGGGCACACCATATCTGGGTTCCAAATCTCTATGTGAACATTAGAAGTAATAGTATGTGGGAAAGATGTTGGGAGATATGAGGAAGAACCATAGACTAGGCAACACTCAGATAAGAGCAGCTGAACCGGCAGAAGGAATGGGAAGTGGCAAACATCTCAGGGGTCCTAGGGACTGTAAAGGCAATGGGGAAGGAGATATACTTTCAGACTTGCAAGAAGATACTGTTAATGAAAGCTTACAACAAAGATAGAACTAATACTCCTAGTTCTGCATCTTGCCTGGAATACCTCAAAGGGCTGAGACTAGATGAAAGAATAGACAAATATAGGACAATCAGACTTCCATCTAGTGGTTGACTAGATATGTGCAGTCTATACATGTTATCCTACAAAAACAAGTTTATGAGCTTTGGAAATTGAATCTCTTTCTTCCTTTCCATGCAATTGCCTAAAATTTCATAATGCTTCATCAGGCTGAATACTATTTAAACAGGCTAGAGTCTGTATGGATTGACCTTTAGCCTTCTGTTATAGGCAAGCTTTCAAGTGAATTAAGAGGCTCCCAGATAAAGCTTTTATTGTGATATGAACTGCTTTTTTTTCTTAATGGAGTTTTATTTTAATTTCAACTGAATTAGGTGGCTTCCAGATGAAACTTTTGTTGTGAAATGACCTGATTGCCTCACTGGAATCTCTTATACTAGGGACACAGTGGCTCAGTGGGTTAGGACGCTGAGCTTGTCAATCAGAAGGTCAGCAGTTTGGCGGGTCGAATCCCGAGTGCCGCGTAACGGAGTGAGCGCCTGTTACTCGGCCCAGTTTCTGCCAACCTAGCAGTTCGAAAGCACATAAAAATGCAAGTAGAAAAATAGGGACCACTACGGTGGGAAGGTAACAGCGTTCCGTGTGCCTTTGGCGTCTAGTCATGCCGGCCACATGACCACGGAGACGTCCTCAGACAAGCGCTGGCTCTTCGGCTTTGAAATGGAGATGAGCAGCGGCCCCTAGAGTTGGAAACGACTAGCACGCATGTGCAGGGGAACCTTTACCTTACTCTTATACTGGTAAAATTAAATTACTCCTAAATCTGGAAACATTTTTAATTCTTTTCAGACTGTATTACATACGCAAAATTATAACTAGGATTCTGGGCCTAAGAATCTGTAAGACAGGCCTGTTTTTGAGAATAAAAAGCCTTTTGCCTTAAGAGCACAAAAGAATTTTTTCCCACTACTGAAAGCAGCACTTGGCTTTCAAATGAACTCCAGGGAGTACATTCCCAAAAGTGGGAAGAGTTGATAAAATTAATTAACATTTAATTTGGGTTAACTGAACACTGCTAGTATGATTATTCATCATATCTAATTAAGCATAATTCATCAGAAAATGGGGAAGTCTGAGGGTTCCCAAGGATTGCAAGTTGTAGATTCTTGTTTTAAGTAAAACCAAGATTCACAGTTAATGAGAAAAAAAACAAAGTGATCTCTGTGAACTGAGAAATGCCTTCTGTGCTTGGGATATAGTTCTCCACTGACTATGGAACTAAACTCCTCTAAGTTATTGCTTCTTTTTGTAGTACTTCCTATTTTGGATATATTTCACTGATCTACTAAAAGCCGACCTCTGGGTTTAACAGCAAATCTTACAGATGAAATGTTATTAACTTTACACACCCACTGCCTTGGCAAGAAAAGCTGCCTGTTAATTTCAACAAAGAGTTATTAGTAGCAGAACTGCTCAAGTTTCTGTGAGATTTTCTTAACATGTCGTGGAGGCAAAATTAAAAGCTTTCCTTATAAATGAATCTGGCTTAAAAAGATTAAACTACTTCAGGAGAAAAGCTTCAGAAAACTAAATGATGAAGATCCAACAGATTAACATGGTGAAGCTTGGCCTTGCAAACCTCAACAAACACATGAAATTAATTAATATCTATAAAAAACAGTTATCCTTGATCACTGTTGTTTTAGTTAGATAGTACAACATACTGAGGGTTGGGTTTTGGCTTGTTTTCAAGCCATAGCAATTCTGTTTTCTAATAAAGGTGTGACTAAGAAAAGGGTGTTTAAAATTAAAAGTAATTCAGTTCTAAATGTTTCTAAGTCTCTAGCAGTAAAAATAAAAGTAGCAGTTCTAATTAATGATACCTGCAATAGGAAGACATAGGATTTCTAATTGGGTCTTACTGAAAAGCAGATCTGTAGGCACTGAGAAGATACGTTGAGTAACGGAAGCTATGTTGGATAAAGGAAAACTAAGTAATTCTGTGTGTGTGTGTGTGAGTGTGTGTCCTGATAGAGAGATAACAAAAAATCCAGAATCTAGGGGGAAAATGATAAAAAATAGGATTATCATTTTTCATAATCCTTTTCAATAATGTGAATTGCCCAAGAGTTTCAACAACCATTGTTGCAGAGAGTGAGGGAAAGCAAACCTGTTAGCTATCTATAACTGGCACAGAAGGGAACATAAAATCTATTGGTAGTACTACAGTTAAGTGGACCATGTTTTGAAACTTCCAATAGTTAGGGAAAGAAAGGAGATCTTATTCTACATTAAGCCAATGATTTCCACATTAATATTTGCACATCACTATTTATGTATTTATTTTTCTATCACATTTACATAGCCACCCAACTCACACACAGTGACTCTGGGCTACTTCTCAACCCAATCTATCACACAAGGTTAATAGTGTGGAGATAAAACAAAACCAAAGAAATACATAATTTGGAGTCTGGAGTCTGTGATGTTTTACTCTGTTGCAACTCTCTAGCACTGCTGATATTAGGATGGTTAATTCTGTGTCATGCTGATACGTTTGCTTTGATTTTTGTTGTTGCTGTTAAAAATGAACACAGAAAAAGATGTTACTAAGAAAATAAAGGTAGATTGTTTTCTTACTGATGTCTGATTTTCTAAGTGCTGAGGTTTCCCCCCCACACACACATAATAGATTAAAGATAGTTCAGTCCTATGATTTCAATCACTAATCTTCCTCCAATTAGTGGGAAGCTTTTCTCCCATTTCTCATAAAATACTTTTCAATCCAAAACTGTGCCGAGGACAAAAACAGTGAGAAATTATTAAGCCATGACTTTCAGCATAGAAGGATACTCCTCACTGTTCCGAATATCAACAATAAGCAACTTTGGTTTGCTAGACTTTGTCTTCTTGGTTGGCATTTTAGAATGGCCAGGTCCTGTCAGGTCACAGAGGTCAATCAAATCTTCAGCTGAGATCCGTGGTGACACTTCAGATTTCAGATCATTTAATTGGATAGAATCCCTAGACTTTTCAACAAAGAAAAGAAGTGCAACAAAAGTTATTATTTGCATTGACCATTTCTAAGAGTTTGTGAACATTCTGTAAGGAAATATGTTTCTCCAACTATCTTGCAAGCTATATGTCATGGCTGCCACTCTTCTCTAACAGCCTTTTTCTGGAGGGGCGGCATGTCATGGCTGACATTCTGCTTCTTGCTTTGCATAGCATCTTGCCAGCCTGACATTTGCAATGGAGGAGGGGAGAAATTGGAATGTGGGTGATTAAGGGGGTGCTGGGATTGAAGAGATGTTGGCTCTGACTGCATGTCGCACCAATCCAGTACAAAGTCAGCAAAAGGAATGCAGAGATGAGAAAGGTGTGAACACAGGTCCACGTCCAAAACAATCTGAGAACATTTAATTGGACATTGACTGATAATAGGAGGGTGGCCAGGGAAAAGGGGAACTTGATTGCATAATTTTTGCACTAAGCCAACAGATTCTGCCTGCTCTAATCTGCAACCACTTTCTTCTCAGTAAAGTATACTGTTGGGAAAAAAATGAACCAGGAATCTTTCTTTGCTAATTAAACTAAGTGGGATGGAGGACACTATGACTGTTCTACCTTTCAATTTTATGTCACAATTTTTCTCCAAAGTCCATGGATGCCTAATAAATCCAATATCTCCAACTTTTAAAACAATGTTAGGCAGCTTCCATTTAAACTACAGATTTTAATTGCTTTATAGCGTATCATCAACATTAATTATGTTACATTACATTAGAGGTCCCCAACTGTTTGGGCACTAGGGACTGGTTCTGTTTTTCCACAGACCGGATGGGGCATGGTTTTGCTGCTGCCTGCATTTCATGGATGGGTTTTTGCTTGTTTGTGCGGACCGGTTGCTGGCATGCTGCAGCCTGGTACTGGTCCACAGACCGGGGGTTGGGGACCCCTGCATTACATTACTCACAGTTTGCAGATTTACTGCAGCATATTTGTTAATTTGGTCAGTCAATCAAAGTGGTTTAACCAAGACTTGAGCCAGTAGGTTCCTTCAGAAATAGTAATTATCCAGATCTTAAGCAGGAAAACAATTCAGAGCAATAGTATCTTTTTTGAATTCTATTTGTTCTATCATGCTGAGGTTCAACATACACACCCAAATAAATTAATTCTAGAGGATTATTTTTCTTTTAGGAAGACAGCTTATTGTATATTGTACTGTGATAGATATTTGTGGTGTAGAGAAAACTGAGGCTTTGCAAATGGAATTTGTTTAATCTATACATACAAAGAAAATGGCTTGTCTGTCCTTAAAATTTATCCTAGTATTGCAAAGACTAAAAAAACTGGCAATAATGCCTTGAACACATACATATTAATTCAACCTGCCTGTGAATTTTAACAATATAACCTTGGGCCATATTCCTCTGGAGGAGAAGGAGAACTATCTGGTAAAAACAATTATTAAAGATGGCTTGGTGGGTACAATTTGAATTTCTTACATTCCTTTAGTTCACAGGCCACATGGGATCTACAACACATCAGAGTATGATCTGAACCAAATAAAAATGCAACTTGAAAATATTTAACAAAATAAAGATACAATAAAACCTGGATATTACTAAATAATAATACATTTAGTTACCAATCATCATCAAACTTGTGAGTAATCTTGAACATGTTTGCTGCCTTGGTTTAACCCAGCCTTGGCAACTTTAAGACTTGAAAACTTCAATTCCCAGAATTCCCTAGCCATCAGGCTGGGGAATTCTGGGAGTTGAAGTGCACAAGTCATAAAGTTGCCAAACAAATCCCATCCGTCATCATCAGGCCGGAGTATTCCTCCTGCTGCTTTCAGGAGCAATGCGTGGTCTACGCATTGCTCCTGAAAGCAGCAGGAGGAATACTCCGGCCTGATGATGACGGATGGGATTTCGTCGAAACGTCGCCACAACTTTCTGAAGATGAAAGGAACGCGGGAAGAAACCCGAGACTCTAGACCTACACATACAGACACCCGCGAGAATCTACGAAAACATATATACATATATATATATATATATATATATATATATATATATATATATATATATATATATATATATATATATATGTGTGTGTGTGTGTGTGTGTGTGTGTGTATATATATATATATATATATATATATATATATATATATGTATATATATATGTATATATATATATATATACATATATATATATATATATATATATATATATATATATATATATATATATATATATATATATATATATATATATATATATATATATATATATATATATATATATACATATATATATATATGTAGATCTTTGGTCATTCGGGTTTTTCCCCACGTAGAATTGGAGGTATCAGGACAACGTTTCGACGAAATCTCATCCGTCATCCTTCGTTCTTCTGGGAGAAGTGTGTGGTAGTGGCTGTTTTTTCTTCTTTTTTAAACTGCCAGAGGGGGTGTGGTCTGTGGGTGGAGGTGTGCTCTGATTGGGTGGGGTGGTGGTTAGCTGTGTTCTGATTGGGTGGGAGTGTGTTTTGAATGGGGGCTGTGTTCTGATTGGGTGGGGATGTGTTTTGAGTGGATGGGCTGGTCTCAGCTGCCAGCCTTAGACCTGAACTGGTGAGTTGTGCTGCTTTTGTTCGGCTCCGTGTTTGTGGTGGTGCCATGTTTTTATAGTGGGTGTCAGTTTGCTTATTGTGTGGTTTGGAGGGGTTTAAAGTGGCTGATGTTGCAGCTGTAGTTAGGTTTCTGTTTTGTGGTTGTGTGTCATTATCGTTGTGGGTTTGGATTTGCTTTTTGAATGGTTGTGTGGTGGTGATGTCATGTGATGTTATCATGGGTTTGGGTCTGGTATCATTCTTGGTGGTTGGGGCTCGTCTTTCAATCAAGGCGGGTTTCCAAATGGCTGATAGGCCCCCTAACCTCTCGCCTCTCACAGACCACACCCCCTCTGGCAGTTTAAAAAAGAAGAAAAAACAGCCACTACCACACAGTTCTCCCAGAAGAACGAAGCTGAAGCCACCAGCCTGAGGATGACGGATGAGATTTTGTCGAAACGTTGCCCTGATACCTCCAATTCTACGTGGGGAAAAACCTAAAAACCCGAATGACCAAAGATCTACCCTCACATAAATACCCACACCCACATAGACATACATAAATATTGAAAAGAAACAGACCAATTCATGACAATGTTTTTTACGTATTGGTTAGCTCTAGTTCCTATTTGATTTTAACATGTTGGTGTATTAATAAAAAAGTGTAGTTTTCTAAATCAATATGCACTATGGTTTAGTGATCCCCATTTCTATTTGAGCTGACACCACTGCTGGTTGTCTACATTTTGGGAGAGGACCATAGTTCAGAAGAAGGAGACACCACTGAATATTAACATTCTCAGGCTAAATTCTTGAGATTTCCAAATGAAAAAGTAACAAATCTTAAGTTCATTGGTGATCCTAAAAAAATAGCAGGAAGACGATAAAAGCAATGAGTTAGTTATTTAGTTGGCCAAATATATTGGAACAAATGGTATTTAAACACTATGTAGAGGGTTCTTAGTGTGTCTTTATTTTGTATTCTTTAATGCAGTTGTAGAGGTAGATACACAGAAGAACTTTGAATAACTTGTTCAGAGAAAGTATTCATAAACTGTGAAAAAGCTCACTTATTTAATCGCTATAAGCAAATTTTACTATAGTTACCTGAAAAATTGCAGCTATTTTAAGTGTACTAAGCCCAAATTATTTCCCACTTAATAAGCAAGGTAGCCACTTCAAGCATTTCTCATGAAGTATGGTATATACTTCATATGAAGAAACAAATAGAAGAGAGTCCGCTGCTGAAGCAGTATTTATTTTTCATCTTTATCACCATTTGCTTTTCTCTGTGGTGGTAGAGTTCAGGGGTTTACTTTAGGAAGTGATTAGCACACTGAGGGAAGTTCTGCTCATGGCATGAAAGGAATTATAAATAATAAATCACATATCAAGCTGGTAAAATTCAGAGTTGGTTTTGATGTAAAAAGAATTGTGGAGGATCATTGAACATATTATGCTGATAGGACTGTTATGTGCAAAACTCTCATTGCCTGTTACGTCTGTTTATTAATTCTGAGCATTTTGCTGGACTTGGAACTGTGTGACTAGCAAGAGTGTACTTGCTCATGAGAAGAAGGCAAAATGCAATAAAACTGGTTCAGAATTTTTCCTAGTAATAAAGTATATCTCCCTATTATCTCCTTTTATAAATGAGGTTATTGCATCACTCAGATGACAACCTCAAAAGGAGTGAGGCAGATTTTTATGAGAAAATAAGGGGCTGGGGACATGGAGATATATCAGTGATTTTGAAAGATTTATGGGTGTGTATGTATATGTGTGTATACACACATACACATACGGAAATATATTATGGAATGATATATTATGGAATGATTATATTATATTTAATATATTAAATATATCATGGATTGATTGTGCTATTTGCTAAGCTTGTAAGCCGCCCTGAGTCTTCGGAGAAGGGCGGGATATAAATGGAATAAAAATAAAAAATAAATAAAAAATAAATAAATAATTTCCATCAATCTTATAAAGTATGTTCCTCAGGCAAATCAAAGATTTTACACAATCATTAAATGTTAATTGAAACCTCTTGATACTGAACAAATAGAATAAGTAGCAAATCAGCTCTAAGTTGAAAAAAATGCACTACGTGGCCCAATTTACTTGTTTAAACTTAATTAAACTAGATTAGATTAGACTAGATTAGATTAAACTTAAACTAAACTATTGAATCAAAGGTGGAAAGATGTAATGTTTAAGTCTTATTAACAGAATCAAAACAAGACAAAGAAAATTAGCATATTTCTAAATGGATAGAGACAAAATTGACAAAATTGTTTCCATCAGATGCTTAGGTCATTCCCTTAACAATATTTTTCCAAAAGTGTATTTCCATTGGTTAATGAAGGGGACAAATATGGTATACCACTTCATACTAGTAAACACATAAGCCTATTGGAATGAGAAATAGTGCATTGGCAATAATAAATTATACCTAAAATAAAATATAGCCTTTTAAAAAACATTTTTCAAATTCTTCAGGAGAGGGGAATTAGCTCTTTGGGAGACAAAAAGCTTACTCAGAAGCACTATGATGAGGCCTATATAATCTTGAACCACAAAAGCAGTAGGAAAACAAGGATGGGGAGAAAAGCTGGCACTAGATGAAATACTAATGCTGGCACATTCTTCAGAGAACATTTAGGATCAAAATGATAGTGAAATATAAATAAAGGTCAGATGACTAACCAACAGTTTAAAATGCTTAGTGAATTAGGGAAAGCGAAGTGCCACTTTCTAAAGCTATAGCTTATTAAAATAGTTTGCTCATGTAAAACAGAGCTTTCTTTCAGTTTGTAAACAGTTAGAAGCTAATATGAATAACGCAGGTATGTGAAAAAAGTGAATGTATGTTAAAAACATGCCTGGTTATTGAGTTTAATTCAAGCAATTCCCTATTTCTCATTACTGTACTACTCTATTCCAGGGAAATGGAACATGCACTTTATAGTCATGAGTCATGCTTCTCCTAAGTAGGCTGCAAGAAATCAGTAGGACAAAACCACGGGGCCAGGGGAAAAACACTAAAATTGCTTTAATTAAATGTAATTAGTTTTACTATTCCCATGTATTTAACATTTTGTCTTATATTTCATTGAAACCACAATTTGGTAACAATTTTAGAGTTGCTCAAGACTCTGGATGGCTGCATGAGACCTTAACTTCTCAAACTATCCACTCCTGGTTTAAACTAATTCTCCTCATCACAGGAGTTAATGAATTAACTAGATTGTGGGAATTAATTAACCAGACTGTGCTATATTTATTAGAATTTAGTACCTTCACTATTATGTATTCTGTATAAAGCAAAACAAGTGATGGGATACTGCGTGCACACAAACAATATGAACTGTCTAAGCTCCTTTGTCATTTTTTTGAACTGTGAATTCATATTTAGAGGATCTGCACTACATAATAACTCAGATAAGAATGTTCCAAAATTTAAGACTTTTGGCCAAGAGTCTTGCTCATGCTGTGACATAGCATATGAAAAGGGTGAGATATTTCCACCTGCCATAGCAGATCAAAATTGAGGTACTATCCTTAAATTTAAGCAGGCAAAATGAATAGTGGAGGTCTGTATTCAGAGATCACTCACCAATCCACAGCAGTAACCAGCTTTTCTTTAATGTAATTTCCATGGTTCTTGTATATGGGTGATTAACCATATAGTATCTGTTACCTAAAGGCAGGTAGCCTTGGATAATATGAGAATGTACTGCACGCCAGAGACAACATTCTTTCAATCAAAATCTTGGCAGTATCATGCCAATAATACCTAATATTTGCAACCAGGCTGATGGCTTAGTGAATCTCAGGAAGAAGCATATACTTAAAAATGCTACTGATACAATTACTGCTTGAATCGAATGTTCTGAAAGCTGAAAGTGTTTTGCCAAATCATAGACACTGTTATCTAATTGAATAAACACCACAATGGAATTGGAAAGTCCTGCTTCTGTCTAGCATATACAATGAAGAAGTGTGGATATGAGAAGAAAGACACAGAAAATAATCATCTTTTGATGTCAAGAGCATTTAGAGAGTCCTGTAGATGTATTCTGAAAGAAAACGGGAAGGACCAGTTCCTGATACACATAGAGCATTCTGGAGATAAATAAAACTACTTTCCCCTCAAAAATAGTACTGAGCAAAAGAACTGAAAATTCGTTCACCAACATTGATTGTTACCAATAATGCTCCTGTCTTCCAAAGGAGAACATGGTTTGCATAGCTGTCCAGTACTTTATAAAGTGCTACAAGCAGCACAGAGACAACAAGTTTTCAAGTTCCAACTTGAAACAGTGTGGTGGACACATTCAGAAACAATTGATAAGGCTTTTCAAAAACTGGTAATAGTTGGGTGAAAAGACAGAATGGAAGGGAGGGAGGGAGGGAGGGAAAGAGAGAGAGAGAGAGAGAGAGAGAGAGAGAGAGAAAGGGGTTGACAGAACTGTAAAAAAACAGCTGCTGAAAGATAATATTTGAAGACAAGAAGAAAAGTTCTTTCTACCTTGTCAACAAGAAGTTGGGAAGATCAGCAAAGAAAAAGGATATTGTAAGCAAAATAGAGAATATAAAATGTTGCTGCCTAGGCTTTCTGTGCTGGGGACTGTACTTACTAAAGAGGAAAAGGTCAGTTATAAATAATACATGATAAATCTAAGAATGAGTAAATGTGGATGTAAAAATAAAATAGGAGTTTCCACCTGGTCAGAGGCAAAAGAAAAATGTATTTGCAGCACAGGAGCACTGCCAGGATCATCAGACAATCCATGCAAATTTCATCATGACAATTAATTTTGGAAATGACCCTGGTAGGGGCCAAAAGTACATAAATATGTACTTTTGCACAATTGGAAAGTATCTCCCAGTGAGCTGGCACCAAGACAATTTTTGGTTTAATATTGGAAACAAGAAGTGTTTTACTGAAGATATTTAATTGTTGAATGGAATGATATACAAATTATTTTATAAATGAACAAATAAAGTCCCACCATTAATAGTTGAGGTAAGTATGTTATATCTTCAGAGAGTAAAAATGAAGAATGGCAAAATACTGTTTTTATCACCAAATGAATAGACATCGGTAAGTACACCAATCCCACAGTTCGGTAAAGAAGTTGAATAGTGATACTAATTGTATGCTATTTGATTTCTGAATTATGATGTCATTGTTAAATAGTTAACACGGATCCTGACCGGCTATAACTGGGTGAAGGCACACAGTATCTTGAACGCTGCTGAGAATTCTAGCTGGTTGATATAAAGTTTGTAAACCATGGAATAATGTAGTTTCTATATCTACTTACCTTAACAATGTGCTCCTCACCTATATTGCATGCTTTTGCAGTTAGTGAAATATATGGTATAGGGGCAGAGAAAAAGAAGAAAGAAGAAAAGGAACAAGAAAAGATAAGATAGCAGCGGAATAAATAGGCCTTGAGAGACTTGACATGAAGCCTTGAATAGAGGTTAATGCCCAATTGATAAGAACATGTACAATAAGCCTTGCATTAGTAGACAAGTGATAAGACATGAACATGTTCCACAGTATCTAAAAGACAAAATTACTGACCAGCTATCTAAATACAAGTATACTGTAATTTAGCGCAAATACAAATAAATATTTATGACTTCAAGAAAGTTTGTAAAGATTCTGGTGTCATAGCAAGGCTTATTGGGATAATACAGACTTACCCAACTAGAAACAAAGGTACTATCTATAATCAAGGAGAGTGGGGGGGAAAGACAGGGAAATTTGATAAATCCCATCAATGAAACCAGCATTCTTCAATTAAACAGAAATACTAAAGCCAGTGAGATAAACTAAATTTTAGAAAATGACATATCTCAGAGATCCAAAATAATTTGAAAACCTCTTTGGTTTTTGGAGATAATGGTCTCCATGATATAAACTAGGCAGTTTTGACAGGGGGATGTGTTTGATAGTCCCTTAGATAGGAGGCTTCTTAGTCTCACAAGAGAAGCAAAAACTGACTCTGATAACAAAATAATACCGAAAAGAGGGAAATGAATGCTATATGGTAACAAAAAATATTATTCAAAGAACTTTAATGCCTATTGTAAATGTGTTCTACACATTAAGATAGTAACTCAATCACTCTTGGAGCTGAATCTACTGGAACAGAATTGTCATTTAGATTCTTGGGATAAGTGTTAATGTGATGGTCAGGATCATGCAGCTGATGAAAAGGACAATTTAATGGGATCCAATGGAAAAGATGGAATATAATTTCTTCCTGCTGTAGGAAACAGTTGCTAGATTGCCAACAATTCTATTTCTGACTGTTGTTGCTACACAATGCCAATATGTTTGGCTATGAAGGTAACTTTTACAAATTAATCTTCAGTATTATTGGTTTTAGAGCTTACTAAGTAATAAATTTTCCGTTGTAGGCTGATGTGTGAACTGGTACGCCATCTTTAAGATGTTGAATTTATTTATCAGAAGTACAGGCTCCTGCCAAATATTCTGTATACAGAATCTATATAAACTCTATTTTCCATTTGAAATATAGAAGGAAACTAAAAAGGGCTGGCCCTTTTCCCTTAATCAAGCAAGCCTGATATAATGGGATTTGGAGATGGTGAGGAATCAAACTCCTTCCTATACACAGTAAAGAATTTCTGTCTGATCCATATAATGGACAAGAGCTTTGACCGTGAAACCTTAGTCATTTTCTAAGAAACTCTGGGATGTCAACTGAATTGCTGCCAAACCTTGTACCACCTTGATCTTCGGAAAGGAAGAAGGGACTGTTTCGGTTTCTCCATCCTGTAAAGACCAAAGGTCCTCCGAAGGTAGAAGTTAGCTTAACCCAAACTCTTATTTCTCCAACAGTCACTACAAAAATGCACTTGCAAACTAATTCAGAATGTTTGCTTTTAAAATCTTTCTTGTCATAGTCTTTTTCTGATAGTATTCATAATTTTACAAACAAATGTTGTCTAACAAAAAGTCCAGAAAGCTAACATCTCTTCCTTCATTTGTATATAAATCAATTAAGAATGGAATACTCAAGTGTTTAAATCAATAATGTATCATACGTGTTACACATATTTGTCACAGTGTAGTTATACATAATACGAATCATTATGACACTGCTAGCACATTAAGTTTTAGAAGCATACAAACCATTTCAAATTTGAAATATTTTGGGTTTGAAGCAAACAGTTCCAGTGCAAATGTTCTGATGCTCTTTCGACATTCCAGAAGTGTTCCAATTTTGATATGGACCAGCTGTTTCAAACTCAAAGCAGGTGTGTTGAACATGAATCCTTTCACATTCCAAATGTTCCTCACACCATTTGGTTCATTTTATTACACCCGCTCACTACAATTAAGTGCACCAAGCCAAATCAAATCACTTTGTATTTTTACTTTATATAGCTTTTTAATTTTTCAAAATGTTTTTTAAATTTGTGTATTTTATATTTTTAGTTTTTAAAATTAATTGCATTTTTCCCTTCTTATGCTGATCTATGAATGAAGGAAGATTTGATTTGATTTCATTGTGTTAGTATTTTATTATACTGATTACCCATTCAGAGTTCTCCAAGGTTTTTTGATGCATGAGGCAAAGTACAAATGTACTTCCAATATTCTTGAAAATATGACATATAGATAGCTCCATATAGCAACCTGCCAACACTTTGTACACTTACTGGTTGAGACACTTAACTTATTATGTCTAATGATAGTCACACCACTCATTTTTCTTCTATAGGATGATAAGAATTAGTTGTTAAGCTGTTAGACTAGGAACACAATGTAATTAAGGTTCAAGTCCATCTTTAGCAATGAAAATTTCATGGACAACATAACCCATCACTAGTTTTCAGGCTTGTGATTTGGAAGAAAGGGAGGATTTAAACCCAATGAATGAATAAATAAATCCAATTCTAAACAGCCCTAAAATATTTAAGCCTTCTATTCTTTTCTAATGAAAGACAACTAGATAACTCACCAGGTCACTCCTGGATGCATCCTGATAGTCTGATGAGAAACAAGATAGTAGACTTCTTGTAGAGTTGATTTCATTGGTTTGTTTGGGATGTTGTGCATATTGTCGATATGTAGCACTCTTAGGAGTCCAGCAGAAAAGGTTAATTGATTCATGGACACACCGTTCAATGTCGATTTCTGAAAAGGAGACACCAATGAAAAAAATGAAAGGAAGGAAATGAGTAATAAGAACAAAAACTGCAGTTGACAAGCATTTTTTTAAAAGAACACATTATCCTAAAATAAATTCATTTTGTTTTTTTAACATAACCTATGTAAATATGATAAAAGAAACAAGAAACATATTTCCTCCACTAGCATGTAACCAAGAGAAAAGAATAAGATTTAAGACACAAATTCAGATGATTTATAGGCTTTAAACTACAACAAGTAATTACAGTTTGTGGGCATTCTGCAATGTAATTATGGTAAAACGTGACAAAAAAGGTTAGGGGAACTAAGTTAAGGAATTAAGAAACTGAAGCATGCTGTAAAGCAAAGTCTCTGAATTTTTAAGTCACCTAGAATCACCTCCAGGAAGAATATAAACTGAATAAAGAAATAAAATGTGCAGTCAAGTTGGCTGGTTTTGACCATTTGACAAAACTGTGGTAATAAAATTGGAAAACTGTAAACAATATGCTACAATTAGTAATAAATAATTTTTTTATAATCTTAATAGGCCAAAAACGACCAGTATAAAAAGAAGTACTGTAGAGTATGAATGATTAGAATAACCTCTTACTAAAGTTTCAAAAATATTTATATATACTGTAAAACTGTTTTTATGTTTGTTAATGTTTACTTTTTTCTTTTACTTATGGCAATTTGTTTCTTCTATTTTGGAGTAGTTTCCTGCCTTTTCTACAAAAATCCCACTGTATCCTAATAATCTGCCTCACGTGTCTGAAATCAGGATAAAGACATATAGGAAGGGTACAAGTTTGGGGAGAAAATAGGATAAAAATGCTTAATAAAAGATTAATAATAAACTTTTGATAAAATTCAATTTCTCCCTCTCTCTCAAATTCATAATTCATAGTAATCTAGCTTGAAACCAACTACAGGTTATTCATAAAAATTAAGGCAGTCTGGCTAATAAATTTATGTGCTGAAGGTTTAATGATCTGCACTAACAAAAAAATCCTACTGAGTTTTCAAAAAACAGAACTTGTACTTAATATTTCTCATTTGATACACTTCTCTTACACTAGTACAAAGTTATCAGAGATAGGAGAAACGTGAACTGCACCTAGCAATTCATGCTAATATATTAATTTATAGACTTTTCAAAATTAGTTGATTACACAAGACAAACACAGATAAGAAAAGGTACTTTTTTGAGGAAAAACAATCTTCCTGCAAAGACTGATCATAGGAAAAAAATAATTTTAAAATAAGAAAATATTACATGAATAGCACTGGAAAAAAATGAACCATGCAGTCTCACATAAGCTTGCAATTTTTTAAAATCCTCTTTAAAGCCTGCTCCTTTGAAATGAATTGCTGTGCAAAGGGAAATTTAGGAATGATCAATGGTTTTTCCATCTCAAAACTGGCTTTAAGAAATGGACTGGCCTCTCAGCCTCAAACAGTCTGTTTCCTAGGTTAGGTCACTCTATACAGAACACAAATAGTCCAGTGCTCAATAATAATAATAATAATAATAATAATAATAATAATAATAATAATAATAATGATGATGATGATGATGATGATGATGATGATGATGATGATGATGATGATGATGGAACATACAGATGACCTGCAGAAATTCTTCCCCTATGTAGCCTTGCATATACATCCCATTGTTTTGGCCGCAGGGCTTTTTTTCTCATAGAACGCTCAGAACGGAGTTCCGGCACCTTTTTTGGATGGAACCTTGTAGGGTAGGCAAGGCAGGTTGTATGACATGTGTGAGTTCCGGCACCTTTTTCTTTTACAAAAAAAGCACTGGTTTTGGGATATATAATTCATAATGTATCTGATTTTAAGCTGTAATCTATATGAAGAGATCTCATCATATGCTCTATTTATTATAAGTCCAAAATGCTTTTCCAGTTTTGAAATTACTGCAAATACCTTTTTCTTTGGATATACCTGTTTCTTTAGATGTGTTGCAAAGAAAAACAAGTTTGTAACACACTCTTCCCTTTGAAAATGATCATGATCTCCTCTCATGCCCTCAGAAGCTGCACGCCAGACAGTCTGAGAAGCCAATGGGCAAACAGCCACTGGAGCAGAAATGGAAGGCAATGAAGCTGAGCAGGAGGGGCTAAGATAATGAGTGACCAGAGTCTGACAGGGTACCTACCAGAGGAACACAGAGAGCAAAACAAAGATGAGCAGCATCTTTTGTTGGGAGCAGACGACAACACCTCTCTAATCCAGTCTTTTGGACTGGGTTTATAAAATAAGACAGATTAGGTAATTCAGAGTTGGCCACTAACTAAGATGATCTATCTGAAATACAGTTCAAGGCATGACTCAGTGTGAGGGTTTGAAGGGGAAATGATAATCTCTCTCTCTCTCTCTCTCTCTCTCTCTCTCTCTGTGTGTGTGTGTGTGTGTGTGTGTGTGTGTGTGTGTGTGTGTGCGCGTGTGCAGTTTTCTTGGAAGTAGTTTTTTATTGTCTCCTTCTGAGGGTATGTATGACTGGCCCAAGGCCACCCAACTAGTTTTCTGCATAAGACAGGACTAGATCTCACAATCTTCCAGTTTGCAAAGAGAAAGCATTTAAGAAATTCACTAGAAATTGAGGTATAAAAAGCAGCAGAATTGCTGCCAAAAGATTCTTAATCAGGCACAGATGAAGAACCCATCAAACTGCTTAAAGAAATAGTTTAAATACTGCTTTGTATCAACACCTATAAAACAAAACTGTGACTTAGACATTGGGAAAGGTCCTTCCTTAGTCCTATTCTAAAAAAGGGAAATATTTGCAAGATGATATGCAAACTATCAAAACATTGTAATAATTTTTGCTTCAGATCTTAGAATGAATAGACAAACACAGAAATGACAGATGAATAACTCAGTTTCAGAGAAAATAAGATGCATGAGATTATGATGATGATGATGATGATAATAATATATTTAACTAATATAAGATGGATAATTGAGAGCAAGAGAACATACGAAGGATCTTTATCTATGCATTATTGATTACAAGACGTTTGGATGGCGAGATCATAGCAGAACATGAAATATATTAAGGCATATGTGTATTCTGATTATTCTTCTTAGGAATCATTATAATGGACAGAAAGCTAATATAAGAACTGGATCTGAAGAAACAGATTGGTTCAAACTAAGAAAGGGAATGAGAAACAATGTGTTATTACCTCCCATATCTGTTTGGCTTGTAAAGATTTTATAAGAATGGCAGTATTGAAAGAGATGGCAGCTGCAATCAAAACTGAAGGTCAAAATAACAACTGCCTGATCAAACACATAAAGAAAAGACAACTTGGAAGAACTCCTTGTGAAAAGCTTGCTAAATATTAGTAAGACAAAGGTAATACAACCCAGTATGTTCAACGGAGTCACAATCAACTTTGAAAGAGCAAAAGCATAAATAGTTTTGTTTTCTTAGGCTGAAGAACAGTCAAGATGGAAGACATTCTGATTATATGCCATCAGGTCAGGGCCAAGTCTTAGCAACCTACAGAGACAATATAACCCTAAAAGGATGATTAATCCTAGGGAGGAAGGAAATGACAAGACAAATTTAGAAAGATAAAGGTTGTTGCTAGATCAAAAGGTTGTTGTACAATAGTCACAATCAGAATAGAAGAACAGACATTCTAGCAGTAATGTATGGCTGTGTAAGCTGGAAAAAGTTGGTAGATGCTTTCTAATTATGAACTTGATGGTAGTTAATAAGACTACTCTGAACTGCAAGAAACCCAATAATCATGGACCAAATAAAATCAACTACTCCCTTGAGGTGATGACTCGCAAAAAGAAAGTCACCAATTTGAGAAGATGATGTAAGAAGACGATGGACAAGAAAAGAGACTGCTTAAGTGAGACTAAAATAAGTTCAAGAAAGGAAGACAATGAATAAGAAGAAAAGTCAGAATCAAGGACATCATTGGAATGTTACAGTCCATTATTGCTGCGATTGGTCAGGATCGCAACCCTTTGAATGTACAATCCTGGGCTAAGACTCAACTCAGTGGCATCTGTATTTTAAAACAAATGAAATATTTGCATACCCAAGTACAAATCCTTACCAGTTCTATCATAACAAATATTTAGCAAGAAAGTCTGACCACTATATTAAAATTTCAACTACTAGATGTTAAAACTGTACCCCAACTGTTTTATACAGGAGTTTTCTCCATTGATAGAAGGCTCTTTAAGTGACATGGATTCGATCCTTAATTCTTAAATTAAATCTTTAATCCATTCATTCTAGAAGATCCCTCCCCACCTGAAGCAAATCTGTGAGGAGCAAATTAAACATTAAAAAAATCTGTCCAGAGGACAAAATGAGCTTTAATTAGAGAAAGGGCACTCAATAATATTCACTTAAATAATTTTTAAGGCTGTTCATCTAGGGTGGCACACAAAGATTTAAAACCCAAAAGTTACAAACAATAATGCAAGATGCCCAAAATAAATCATACACTCCCATCATAAAATCATATCAGCAACAAAGTTTGCCTACTCCCCTAGCCAGAATTCTGGGGAAAAAGACTATCTAATACAGACATGACAAACTCACGACGTCACGTATTGGAACTTTTTCACCATTGCCGTCAATGGGGTGGGCGCTGTTTCCTCATGACGCATCCGGCCCATGGGCTGGCAGTTTGATACCCCCGATCTAAGTTATCTATTTACCATTGACCAATCAGTAAGTGCAAATGCATGAATAATTATGGCTTGATATATGTTCAGCAAACCGTTAAGATAATTCTTGAAAAAGTAATCAGCATGGATTTATAAACATCATGCAGATCAGGTGGAAAACATGAATAATTATAAAAATTATCAGCTTTAGGTTAAATGGCATCTATTTTGCAGTTCATGGCATTACAGAATGTCTTTGATCAGGGGTGTCAAACTGCCAGCCCATGGGCCGGAGGCGTCACAAAGAAACCGCACCCACCCCATTGCCGGCAATGGGGAAAAAGTTCCGATACGTCACGCGACATCGCAAGTTTGACATGTCTGTCTTTGATAAACAGGTTTGTGGAAACAAATCGTTTTCTTTTTCTACCAAAGCTAGATTCTCTACTTCAAACTTGGCTGCAAACTGAATAGCTTTTGTTGCATAATACCATTAAACACCTTTGATGAGGTTTTGAGACCCGTTGTATAAACACGTCTTCTTCTTGTTCCTGGTCAAAGCCATCAGACATACTTAATTCAAAAATTCATAAGGATAAAGAAAACTCTTCTACAAACATTCCATTCTTTTATCTATCTGTGGAACAGAAATAGTAAAAAAAAATCCTAATATTCTGTGACTATTTCCTCCACGAAGCAATGAGCTTGCTACTTGATACACGCTCAGAAAAACATTAGCTCCATTCCCACTTGCTAATAAAATTGTTTACATATTTGAGCTATTTTTAGTATCTGTGCACTTCTTGAAGCTTCATGATCCAGTTGCTGCAATCAAAAGATGTTTTGGAACACATGGAGGCAAACGTGTACCACCTCTCTATCATTCTGTAAACCAGCCATATCTTTTCATGGAAGCATGCTACAGCCATGGAAGAGAGCTGCAGGTTTCTGGGAAAATATGAGTCATCCACAGTTGGTTATAAAATGGGCATAAAGTATAAATATTTAATCAATCAATCAATCAATCAATCAATCAATCAGCGCTTTAAGGACTTCTAAACATCTGCTACATGCTTCAAATTACTCTTTTGAGTCTTTAAAATGTAAGTGCTCCATAGTCCTAATCTAGATCATTTAGATTCAAGAAACCAATAGTTTTAATAAAAAAGATTAGAAAGAAATACTTAATATTCAAAGGAAATCTCTTATTCTCTCTCTCTGAATTGAATGATTCATGGCAGGACTTAATATCAGAATTGAAATTTGTTAAAATGTCTCTCTTTTCTGACAAATATCTACAACACAAACAAAAGTATGAAAAGAGAATTTTAAACTGGTAGTGTCATATTGGGAAGACAGGTAACATGGTAATTGGGAAATGTTGTCACATACTTCACATTTAAATTGTGCAAGCTTTAAGTACAATATTTGCTGTTTTGGATAAAAAATTCCAGGGGAAATAGTTGATTCAGAAAAAGTTCTCATGTAACACTAATTTGAAAAATATAAACTATATTTTATTAAGTTCTGGACTTTCTGTGGAAGTAACAGCATGAAACCTAAGGCTTCATTTCATATTTATGTGTGTACAGGTGAGTACATGCATTGACATGTAAATGCAACCATACAAGGTAGATACCCTTTTGCAATCCCAGGATTACATCAAATGCTGATGCAGGCTCTCATGGGCCCACACAATTCATGAGAATACTTCTCTTCCATGAAGCTTGCCTTTTCCTCACATCAAAGGAGAATCAGACTGAATGGCAATGGAAAAATTTTGACTACAGAAAGTGTGCAACTGAATTTACCCTAGCTGCTGAATTTTGGTGACAAAAGACCCCTTCTTGGGGCCTTTTGCAAACCACAGAATTCATATGGTCACTGCTGGTTCAAATTGTCCTTTCCCATTTGGCCTAGCCAATGTCTACATTAAGTAGAAATTCTGAGAATTATATTTCTACATACTGAGCATCAGTTTGGGAGCAGTTACTCTAGACTGTGATCTGAAGTATATGCCACATCTCCTTTGAAGAGAGACTCTCTTAGGTTTTGAATGACAAAGAGAAATGACTACAGCATACCAATGACTGCATTGGTTACACAAATATGAGCTGCCACGGCTGTGGCTACTGCCTGTGGATGGCCTTGGGTTAGGCTGAAACAGGAAATAAGATTTGTCCCGTGTTTGGGACCTAAGCAAGTGCATTCTAAATACTTAACAAACATTTTACATATATATATATATATATATCCCCAAACTCCTTTCGTGCATCTGTTGGTGTCCTGTATTGGGAAAAAATTAGCATTGTGTTTCCCTGGCATTTGAAGATAAGAAGAAACATAAAAAGCATTGTGTCAGCCTGAAAATAGGCTTCATGTATCTTTAAAAAGAAAGAACACTCACTCAATGAGGGAAAAAAGGAGAAAATAATCACTGTAGCCAAGAAATTAAAAGACGCTTGCTCCTGGGGAGGAAAGCAATGGCAAATCTAGACAGCACACTAAAAAGCAGAGATATCACCCTGTCAATAAAAGTGCGTATAGTCAAGGCTATGGTCTTCCCAGTTGCAATGTATGGCTGTGAAAGTTGGACCATAAGAAAGGCTGAGTGCCAAAGAATTGAGGCCTTTGAACTATGGTGCTGGAGAAGACTCCTGCGAGTCCCTTGGACTGCAAGGTGATCAAACCGGTCAGTCCTAGAGGAGATCAACCCTGACTGCTCTTTAGAAGGCCAGATCCTGAAGTTGAAACTCAAATACTTTGGCCACCTAATGAGAAGGAAGAACTCACTGGAGAAGAGCCTAATGCTGGGAAAGATGGAGGGCAAGAGAAGAAGGGGACGACAGAGAATGAAGTGGCTGGATGGAGTCACTGAAGCAGTAGGCGTGAGCTTAAATGGACTCCAGAGGATGGTAGAGGACAGGAAGGCCTGGAGGAACATTGTCCATGGGGTTGCAATGGGTTGGACACGACTTCATAGCTAACAACAACAAAGTTTTAGCAGCACACAAGCACTAAAAATTGTAGAATTTATAATTGCCAATAACAAACGTATGACTGCTAAGGTCTTTCCTCAAGAAATAGGATCTTGGCCTTGCAGTATTCAGAGATCAAAATGGCTTGCAGATGTGCTGTGCTTCTAAGATGGTAAGTGTCTCTCTTGGAAGTACAGGGTGAAATGGAACTCAGAGCTTTGGAAGGGAAAGCAGATAATCCCCACATTATGCTGCTCTCTTAAGCTGCTTGGGAAGGCCTGGACCCAGCCTGATACAGATCAACCATTTCACACACAAGGCTGGGTGGTGGAAGCTGCATTCTGAGGTTCTGCAATCTTCTCCAAAGCACAAAACCAATTTTCTGGGAAGATTTCAAGAGAAAGCTGTGATTGTCATTTTCTCGCTGCATTTAATGGCAGACCTTAAAATATCAACTGTGCTAATCAACCCAAACTCTGACTAAGTCACAATCTGCAAAAAGGCTGGCCCCATTCTGCCCTTTCTACAAAGACTAAGGCAGGTAGAACTGTAAAACCCAAATGACTCTAAAGTGAATTAGAAGATACATGGTCTTATATTTTAGCATGCCCACAATTAATTCAGGTGCCCCATATTATTAACATACATACCCCCACACAGAAAACTGCATAAAAAAAGAATTAAAGTATACTTACATAACTAACCTGCTCAAATTTACCTCTCTCAGTTTAACAAAGGCTGCCTACAGCCAAATAAAAATGTATTCAGTACAACATAATTACCAATTCATACTAATTCTTTCCTATTCAAATTCTAATAAGTTAGGAATACATATGTACACACACACACACACACGCACACACACACACACACACACACACACACACTGTATATATATCTCAGAACAAAAGATATCCAACAAAGATATAAGACTGATAAAAATAATACCTGGTAAATCAGAAAACAGCAAAATGCACTCATTGAATCCATTGGAGAGAAGACGATCCCTCAGTTGCTGTAGAATAGCTACTCCAATGCAGAATGGAAAGGAAGAGTTTCCCAGTAGTAATGTATCCCACAGATGAAAGATTTTGTGCAAAGGAAAGACATCTGCAAGGCAGCCAATAAAGAAATATCAACTGGGGGAGAATAGTTTTCAGGTTTGTTTTTGAAATGCCAAATAGGTAATCAGGCAACAGGCAACAAGAGAGTACTTAGAGAGATTTATATTTTTCCCTAGAATGCAGTTGGCAAGAGGAGATGGACAATTCCACAATAAGTATAAAGGAGAAGAGCCTCTAAAGCAGTTTCTATTGTCTCCCTTATTTTAGGCAGCAATGTAGGGTATGATGAAAAAGAACGGCCAAAGTGTAAGTGTTTTAACAGGGGTATTCATGAAACCCATGAACTGCAAAATATACTAAGGGGACAGTGTCTTGATATCAATTAATATATTTCACCAGGCAGCAATAAAAACAGGGCAGAAAAAATAAAATTTGGGTAAAATTTTTAAAAAAAACAAGCAAAAGATAAAGAAGACCACAACATACTTTACGAATGAAAGCAAATGTATATGTCCCAGGATAAAGTTGCAGGACCCAATTGTCACTGGGACCAGAGATTTTGTCTTCTGAGCTTTTGGATTCATGCTGGAGACCATCCTCAGGGAACTTCTCTCCACTGGAATGTGTCACAGAGAATTTCCCCGTGGACGGGCTCCAGCGTGAGACCAAAAGCTCAGAAGACTGACTTCTGGTCCTGGTGACCGACCCAGATTAGATCCTGCAACATACATTTCATCTATTCACCAAGTCTGAGTTTCAGTACAGTTCCCTCAATGCCCACCCCCACCCCCCCAAAAAAGTACATCTAAATATTTGTGATGTAGGCAAAAGCAAATTCATCCACTCTTCTCCTAGGAATTCTTAATGTGCAATACCAAAGTGCAATACCAAAGAATAGGGTTGGGCAACTCTTTAGCAATAATTTGGAAAACTCCTTTTGGAAAGGTTCACAAGGTTGTGAAAATAGTATCCATCCAGGACCATTTAGTTTCTCATTGAATCATGCAATACCTTCTAAGGCTACCACGTTATCTTAACAGAAGTCCTACCTAGCTGCTTTAAAGAGCTGCTTTGTTCACATGTATTCCAGCTTCAGAACATCCTTATGCAATCTGGATTAAGAAACACTGCACAATCCATGTCACAACTGATTTCAGGCAGGAGTATCAGTATCAGAGAATACCTGAATTACTAATTTTGGAATACTGAAGATTATTAGATGATTACTGCTCTAAATTAGAAATTGCCAAATAAAAATATTAAAACGTGCATGCGATAAATAAACACATACCTGTAAATGAAAAATGAGAAAATATACTTACGTGTGAACATTGTGAGAAACCAAGGAATAGCATATAGCTATAACAACAACATGGGAGAAAAAAGAATATGTTGTTAGAGTAGATCATTGCAAATTTTCAATCACATCAGTGTTGGAATTCTGCAAGCCTAACTTATAACATATATGAGAAGTTTAAATCAGGATTGTGGTTTCAAATCTGTATTATGATATCCTACCCAAACTAGAATTTAAAATTTTCGAACCAGAGTCTGATTATATTTGAGTACTACTTATAAGACGGCCCTCACATAATGATCACTCATTCTGCAACTGTTTAAACTTATTGATGGTGCTGAATTGATAATAAAGTATTATTATACTTTTTCACAAATATTGTAATTATGATTTTAAAACCTATTTGATTGAATTCAGGGACTTTTACATAAGCTTAAGCTTCAGAAGATCCATCCTAGTGGGCACTATATCTAGATAGTCATTAACTGAGCAGGAGGTAATTTTGCTTCTTTCTTCCATCTTACTGTTTCTACTTTTATTAACAACTATCTTAATAATCTTTGGTGAGGTGAGGTCTTCCTGTGCTTTTCTTAGTACACACTGCCCCCTACCTGTCTCACCAGGTATACACAAGTTAAGAGCACAGCTACCTTTCTTGTCACAGTATTTGTTTAGAGAAGCTTCCTCTATTGTTCTCCACAACACAATGGGGAGTAATAAAGTGTAATCCATAGTTAATACAATAGTTATATGCTTCTGCATTCCTGTGAAAAATGCCCCTTTTTAAGGAATTTTTCAAATTGCTCAACAGAGAACAATTTGAGAATGCAGAATAAATTTCAGTCAAGTTTTCATTTTATATCACTGTTTTTCTTCTGTATTTTTAATGGTTATATTTGATTTTTTATTTTCAGGTGCAATGAGATCTCATAAAAGTCAAAAGGTAAATGTCTGCCTGATCCTTAGATTAGGACTTCTTTCTTATAGTTTCCAGTTCATTTCTTTAAGAAGAGATTTGATAACCGTTTGTCTGAAATGGTATAGGGCAGGCATGTCAAACTGCCGGCCCATGGGCTGGATGCGCCACTCCGAAACCATGCCCATCCCATTGCCGGCAATGGGGAAAAAGTCGTGATATGCAGCGCAACGTCATGTAACGTCACGAGTTTGACATGCCTGGTAAAGGGTTTCTTGCCTGAACAGGGAGGTTGGACTACAAGACCTCCAAGGTCCCTTCCAACTTTGTATTCTGTTATTTATAGACAAAATTAAGGAGCATACAGGGAACATCCTCTTCATGCAGGAAAAACGCACAAGATTAATCAGCTTGATCTGACAGGATTAGTTTTCAAGCATCAAAATAGTATTGCTAAGTGCATATACTTCATTTTGATGGATTCTGGAAAGTCTCAAGTACTAAAATAAAGTACAGATTTTATTTTCTAGTGAATGATAGAGCAATACAGAAAACATTTCTAAGAATTCTGTCAAATATGTCTACTTTATACAAGTTAAACTGTGAAACTGCACAAATTAAACTGTACAAGACTGCATATTAAATCTCTATATATACGAAATCTATGTCAGAGGTAAACTTCTATTCAAAAGTTTAATTCCATATTCAATTCTAATGATAGGACATTAAAAACGTTCTGATGTGACTTAAACTTATTTATTTATTTTATTTATTTTATTACATTTATATACCGCCCTTGTCAATGAAAGATGAGTATTACTTATTTAATATATGGGTAGGCATAGGCAGGACAATGATCTCTCCTCCCCAAGCCATTGAATTACAACAGGAATATATGCAGAAAAACAGGAAACTATATGCTGTAAATGCAGAAATAAGTTTAAGTAGCCCTTGATTTATGACTGTAATTGGGTGCAGAAATCTGGTTGCAAATTGAGGCACCCATGTAACGAGTACTTTTTTAATATTATTAAGTGAACATTGTGATTATTAAGCGAATCTATTTATTTGAATGAGCTTTTTTTTGGTGGAAACTGTCAAAAACCACCCTGAATGACCATGGAACACCCTCAGTCACATGACCATGGGGAGCAGAGGCTTTATCATTTACAATGGCTGAAAGTGCTTTTTTGGCCATGGAAAGAACCTGGTGTTACAGGTGTTGTAACTTCAAGCAATCATAAAATGATTGGTAGTAACTTGAGGACTACCTGCTTTGGCAATTTAGATGCCATTAAAACTGTATTATGTATCATAGTATTAAGACATAAGCCTCACTGAACTTTGTGGGATTTTCTTCTAAATAAAACATGAATATACCGTAATTGTGTGATCTTAGGGAAAAGTAGTGAGAAAGGAATGAAGAAAATGATAATTATAATATTTCTTTGAAAATCATATTAAATGGCACATCTTGCAGATTTTGACTGCTTGATAGCTGCTATCAGAGTTTGATTCTGGTATTGAATTTATTTTTGGACCATGATATGTGGATATAGATGATCAAACTTTCTGCTGTTTCTGCCTGTATTAAAATATATAAAAAGCATTTCCACTTACATCTGGGATGAAACCTATTTCATTGAGATGGTTACTCAGTTCAGGATCATGGAATGCAATCATCTGGGAGAATACTGTAAGATATTCTGGAAGAAAGATAAACAGAAAATGATTTCAGCAAGAATTCAGCCTCAAGAATTTTGCTTTATGAAATCACCATTGCAACAGAATTCCAGGAAAGAGTTAACAAAATATTTACTATTAAAATAATTAAAACAAAATCACAACAATATTACAAGGAACAATATAAAATCTATGAATAATAACACTATCAAAATAATAGACCAATGCATAGCTTTATTAGGGAAATTCAAAACAAACTGCATGCTGCAGTTTAGCAATTGCAGCTGTTTCAAGTTAATAGTAGCTGCAATTTTGGTGGGTTTTTTATTTTTTTGTGGTGTGGTATTTTCCACTATATCTCAAAGCTGACTATAAATTGAAAACTATAAAAGATACAGTGGGACAAAAAAGTATTTAGTCAGCTACCAATTGTGCAAGTTCTCCCACTTAAAAAGATGAGAGAGGCCTGTAATTTTCATCATAGGTATACCTCAACTATGAGAGACAAAAGGGGGGAAGATCACATTGTAGAATTTCTAACAAATTTATTTGCAAATTATGGTGGAAAATAAATATTTGGTCAATAACAAAAGTTCATCTCAATACTTTGTTATATACCCTTTGTTGGCAATGACAGAGGTCAAACATTTTCTGTAAGTCTTCACAAGGTTTGCACACACTGTTGCTGGTATTTTGGCCCATTCCTTCATGCAGATCTCCTCTAGAGCAGTGATGTTTTGGGGCTGTCGCTGGGCAACATGGACTTTCAACTCCCTCCAAAGGTTTTCTATGGGGTTGAGATCTGGAGACTGGCTAGGCCACTCCAGGACCTTGAAATGCTTCTTACGAAGCCACTCCTTCGTTGCCCGGGCGGTGTGTTTGGGATCATTGTCATGCTGAAAGACCCAGCCATGTTTCATCTTCAATGCCCTTGCTGATGGAAGGAGGTTTTCACTCAAAATCTCACGATACATGGCCCCATTCATTCTTTCCTTTACACGGATCAGTCATCCTGGTCCCTTTGCAGAAAAACAGCCCCAAAGCATGATGTTTCCACCCCCATGCTTCACAGTAGGTATGGTGTTCTTTGGATGCAACTCAGCATTCTTTCTCCTCCAAACACGACGAGTTGAGTTTTTACCAAAAAGTTCTACTTTGGTTTCATCTGACCATATGACATTCTCCCAATCCTGTTCTGGATCATCCAAATGCTCTCTAGCAAACTTCAGACGGGCCCGGACATGTACTGGCTTAAGCAGGGGGACACGTCTGGCACTGCAGGATTTGAGTCCCTGGCGGCGTAGTGTGTTACTGATGGTAGCCTTTGTTACTTTGGTCCCAGCTCTCTGCAGGTCATTCACTAGGTCCCCCCGTGTGGTTCTGGGATTTTTGCTCACCGTTCTTGTGATCATTTTGACCCCACGGGGTGAGATCTTGCGTGGAGCCCCAGAACGAGGGAGATTATCAGTGGTCTTGTATGTCTTCCATTTTCTAATAATTGCTCCCACAGTTGATTTCTTCACACCAAACTGCTTGCCTATTGCAAATTCAGTCTTCCCAGCATGGTGCAGGTCTACAATTTTGTTTCTGGTGTCCTTTGACAGCTCTTTGGTCTTGGCCGTAGTGGAGTTTGGAGTGTGACTGTTTGAGGTTGTGGACTGGTGTCTTTTATACTGATAACAAGTTCAACCAGGTGCCATTCATACAGGTAACGAGTGGAGGACAGAGGATCCTCTTAAAGAAGAAGTTACAGGTCTGTGAGAGCCAGAAATCTTGCTTGTTTGTAGGTGACCAAATACTTATTTTACCAAGGAATGTACGAATTAATTCATTAGAAATCCTACAATGTGATTTCCTGGATTCTTTCCCCCCATTTTGTCTCTCATAGTTGAGGTATACGTATGATGAAAATTACAGGCCTCTCTCATCTTTTTAAGTGGGAGAACTTGTACAATTGGTGGCTGACTAAATACTTTTTTGTCCCACTGTAAAACATGTATATAGGTTTTTTAAGGCTTTAAATCAGATTTATAGCAGAAAACTTACCTTGAATAACATGAGAATTATCCTTTAGAAAGAAATTATAGAGATATTTTGGAATAAAAGCAGACATGCAGGAATAGGCCAAAGCTAAAAAAGAACCAGAAAGAAAGATAGCTTTTTAACCAACCATTACAATTGTTAGAACAAAATGAAAACAATGTTACACTGTTCCCATTTAATTCTGTAAAACTTAAAAATACAGGTAGTCCTTGACTTACAACCGTTCATTTAGTGATTGCTCAAAATTACAGCAGCACTGAAAAATGTGACATATGACCATTTTTCATACTTACAACTGTTGCAGCATCCCCGTGGTCACATGATCAAAATTCAGATTCTTGGCAACTTATGACAGTTGCGGTGTGCTGGGGTCATGTGATCACCTTTTGCGATCTTCTTCATTAACATTTATATCCCACAAAAAGGTGAAAAATTACATAAACCCCCATGCAAAGACCAAGTATGAGAAAACAATTGAAGTTATAATTTTTCTGATTTCATTATCCTTCCTTCCTTCCTTCCTTCCTTCCTTCCTTCCTTCCTTCCTTCCTTCCTTCCTTCCTCCCTCCCTCCCTCCCTCCTTCCTTCCTTCATTATGGTCACCTATTTACTGATTCACTATTCTGGGTAGCTAACTCAGAGTTAAAAACACTTGACTAAACTAAAGCTATTAAAAACATGCCACCTCACATGGTAAAAGGGATCGAATAATACTTGGTCCAATACTGGGAGAAGAACCAGGGGTCTTTCTAAAGATAAGCAATCTGAATCTCAAGGGATGTTGTCTCACAGGGTAAGCATTCTTAGATACAAGGATGTACCACTGCGTGTGGGCCACTACTTTTCTGGCATACTTCCAGACTGCCATAAGATGACACTAGTTAACTAACTAACCCAGTACATGCCAATCCTGTTTGATCTAGTTAGATGGGCAAGATAATTGGAGACAGACAGTCCTGCAAGTATCCCAGCCTTATGTATTGTGGCAAACTCATGAATTGCTGTATAATATGCATGAACCTAGTGAAACAGAGACATAGAGCTAATCAGGATTTAATACACTGCATGCATGAATTCAACATTCATAAAGACAATGTTTACCTTCATTGTTGAAATTTAGATACAGGAACGGTGCACAAAGGGAATCAAGACCTACAGGGAGATATAATTATTCAAAAATATTGGACAGTCAATAAAGTTTGAGAATATCCAGAAGATAAAAATTATTATATAGTTTTTATCATTATTATATAGTTAAATATTCTGCAGAGGTTATTTACAGATATACAGTAGGCCACTTTCAAAATTATCACATGTGATGCAGTCACCAACTAAATTGTTAAATAAATCCATGAGTTTGGAGGGGTGGCCATTTATGACCATCTTCTGAAAAGCTTCATATATCAAATAAATCTAAAATCAGAAATTTAGAGCTTCTAAGAAGACTCAATGGTTTCACTCATAAATACCAGAGCAGTTTCTTTGAAAAAATGTGCTTCATCCCAATAATCTGGATTATTCTAAGCTCTAAGCCAAAATGTGAGATATAGGGCCCTAGCCATGGGCTTGAGAACAGTTCTTCCCAAATATGTGTAGAATTATATTCAGATATGTGGATATTCTGTTTAGCTATTAAAATAACACTACAGTTCTAACTAACAAAGAATATCTGCCAAAAGTCCCCACTTATCAAGAGGTGTGACTGAAACTCAGCATTCTCTGAGGGGGGGGGGGAGGAAGGGATTCCCCTTCCATAAGGGCTCCTCAGCTCACCCTGAGGCAAGGATAGCTTCCACTCTGCAAAGAAGCTCGTGAAACCTCAGCTCTTCTTCAAGGCCTTTGGGATTTGATTGATGTGGAGCTTCTATCCCCAGGAATGATCTCATTATTCCTTAGCTTGATTGCATTCTTAACTGCAGTTATATTCTACAATAGTTTTATTATGCATTATTGTTTTACTTTGAATGTTGTAGTGACTTTGGCTGTTCCTCTTGTACACTGCTGTTAGACTCAATTGATCAAAGTGGTCTATAAATCTATAAACCAATTAATAAATTTACTCACTGGAAGCAATGCAAGAACCAACTGTTTATATTGCAAGTATACATACCTTTTTGAAAAGAGCTGGTAGAATGTAGAATGAACTGAGAGTAATTACTGCATCATTTGTATGCTTTAGTTTATTTACTGTGCAAAATGTAACTGCTAACCAAAGGAGCCAGCTGAACTAACCTTGCCAGTATACAAGATCAGGATGAGAAACTACCCAGGCTTTCAAAACCCGCCTAAATTTTGCATGGCCTTCTGGTGATGACAGCAATTCATCATACTGATGACAGCGAGGGATGTCAACTTCAATCTACAAGGTAGGCAACAAGAAGAAGAACAGAACCAGCCATAAAAGGAGACTAGGTGCCAAATCCCTATGAATTTCTACACTTCAAATTGGGAGAAAGAAGACTTATTCTAGGCTCCAAATATCTGGACAGGGAACATTTGCAAATGTATTTTCTTATGAGTATAAATCCTTCGAATAGAAAGACAAAATAGAAAGACAAAAGACAAGATACTAACTGAATACCACAGTTTCATAGTTTACCTTGCAACTTCTCCCATCAAGATCAATTTGATTTTTCTAATCCTCATAGTAACGGACTTACAAAGGGCCTAAAAATGCTATCCCAAACTCTCCACAAACTTGAAATATAATTACTAGGACTTCTCCCTTGCCCCCAATTATAGATTGAACTGAAACCAGAGCCTCTGAAGTAGTAAAATCCTATTATATGCACTTGAGAGAAGATCAAAGGGCAGAGTTCTATCATAGGAGAAATATGAGAGATTATTTGTCCTTCATGCATAATATTCAATTTCAAGAAGACTAAAGTCATTACTATGGGGAAAGAAAGGCAGAATGAGGTTTTTTATGATCTTACATATGAGGATAAACTGGAAATAGGTATAATTTCATGGCTATCACCATCATTAGTTTTGTTATAGTTTTTCAACTAAAAAGCTCAAGAATAAAACTTCGTAAATATATAATATATTGCAGGCATAAAGAAGTACAAGTTCTCCGTAACTTTAACAAAAATCTGCTATAGCAGATCGTCCATAGTTAAATATTTAAAAAGTTACTGCATAAATGGATACAACTCCAATAATTTGACTACATTCGATACAGTATTATAGAATTGACTCTTACATAAAACATGACTATTCTATAAGATATGTCAGTTTTCTGTTGATTAAGAGGCAGCTATGGGTGCTTCTAATTTGACTCATTTTACACTTTGCTAAGTAAGCTTCATGGATTACCAGTATGCCTCTAGGTTCAGTTCAAGGTGCTGGTAGTTATTCATGGCTTGGGACCAGGTTATTTATATCCAAGTCCTACAAGATTTGACAGGACAAGCAAATACTTCTCCAGGGAGTATCATGTGGCAAGACTCAGGAAGGGTTTCTTTTCAGTTGTAGCACCCATCTCTGGAACAATATTCTCTCTAGAGATCAGACTTGCTGACTTTTCATAAATCCTTGAAGATCTGGGGTTGTTATGGAGTCTCAGGTGGATGATTGAGACTGTAAAATGGTTAATTGTTGTGCTAGTTGGTTTTTTTTCCATTTTGGCTGCTGTATAAGTTATTTGTTAGTTATGGATTGTTATATTAATTTGAAAAAAAAGAAAGGAAAGAAAGAGGGAGGGAGAACTGGTTAAAGTACAAATTTATGGGTCACACCATGTATTCCTAACTGTACACAAATTTTAATTCCAAATATATTAAGCACAGTAATAATAGTTCCATTGTAATGGAATTTCTATAGTAGTAATGTTATTTTGGGGACGCGGTGGCTCAGTGGGTTAGGACGCTGAGCTTGTCGATCAGAAGGTCGGCAGTTTGGCGGGTCGAATCCCGGGTGCCGCGTAGCAGAGTGAGCACCTGTTACTCGTCCCAGCTTCTGCCAACCTAGCAGTTCGAAAGCACGTAAAAATGCAAGTAGAAAAATAGAGACCACTACGGTGGGAAGGTAACAGCGTTCCGTGCGCCTTTGGCATCTAGTCATGCCGGCCACATGACCACGGAGACGTCCTTGGACAAGCGCTGGCTCTTCGGCTTTGAAACGGAGATGAGCACCAGCCCCTAGAGTTGGAAATGACTAGCACGCATGTGCGGGGGAACCTTTATCTTTACCTTTAATGTTATTTTACTAATATGTACTATTAAGTAATATTTGAAAACACTTCAATGTGTAGGCACAAGAAATCAGAAAGCAAGGTGGTTCAAATAACACTCTGCAAGAATCTGAACTACTAATGGTCAAAGCAAAGTGGCAGTAGATCAAGAGTCAATGGAATTCAAGGTGGGCTGGAGTTAGATCTCTTGTGGGCACGAAGGAACTCGACACTGATGGCATGTTTGACCCCTTCCTTGGGCTCAGCCTGGTCAACTTCTACATTATGATTCCAAAAGCTTATGACACTTAAAAGAACAAAAAACTTACCTGTCTATCTGTAGGAATAGGAGTGTCTTTATCAATAGCATCATATTTTGCTTGAATATCTCCCTAAAATGAAGACACAATAGGTTTTAGTATAACACTGCCAAAAAAAATCTCAGAAACAACCAACGGACTATTAAAACTACACAGCATCATTGTAGTACACAAACCTACCAAAGTTCCCCAGAACTTTCCAATTAAACAACAAAAGAAGAAGAAAAGAAGAAGAAAAAACAGGAGTCATCTACAACATACAGTATAAAGACTACTATACAGCCACTATATAGGACAGACAGGGAGAAGGCTAGTAGTGTGTATCCACCAGCACAACTAGCAGACAACATGATGAAAACCTCCTTAATTTCAAAATACACGGACCAAGTTAGCATAGTTTCAATTGGGAAACTTTGGGCAGCCTAGAACAAGATAAATTTTAAAATTCTATGGAATTCCTAGGAGGCTGGCAATCAAGAGAAATCAGCCACCCACAGGCATATACTCTAGAAATGAACAATACTTTCAGCATTCAAAAGAGACATTTAAAATTCTAAAAAACAACAACTACTGTCTAGCAATTAACACCCTTATAAGGACGGATTAACACCAAGATAAATCTCAGAAAAATACAGTACCAATAACCTAATCAAGAAATTATCTATTGAGATAAACAATCAAGCAGTAAACAACCATCTAATCAAGGAAATACCAAAGAGAAAACAATTTCCCACCAACAGGTAAAGTTACTGTGACAGAGTGACAGATGGGGGGATTTTGCTGGACCTTCCACAGTCCAGGTTGGTAGATGGTTGCGGCAATGGGGGGGACGGGATGGGGGGTCTCGGGGCCCGAGGGGAAGGGGTGGGGACAGCGATCCGCACGGTGATTGGGAATGGCGGCAGATGAACAGAGGGCCATATCGAAATCTGGGATCGCGCCCCCGCTGTCTTTGAGCGGTGGCGCGCTCCGACCCTCTGGCTTCATCCTGTTTTTCCGGGGGTGGGGGAGGACAGGTACCTGAGCTCAGGCTGGTCTATTTGAATGCCAGGTCTGTGGTTAATAAAGCTCCCCTCATCCGGGATTTGATCGAGGAAGGCGCAGACCTGGCATGCATTACGGAAACTTGGTTGGGCCCAGAGGGCTGAGTCCCTTTGATTGAGTTATGCCCACCAGGTTTCCGTGTGCTTCACCAGCCTTGGGCTCAGGGTAGGGGCAGTGGGGTGGCAGTTGTTATTAAGGAGGCCCTTTGTCCGCGGGAGGCCACTGCCCCTCAGATAGGTGGATGTGAGTCCCTCCTCCTGAGGTGGGGCCCTGGGGGTCAGTTGGGCCTGTTGCTTACGTACCTTTCTCCCAGCTGCGTGGCAACAGCCCTACCCGGGCTGCTCGACGCTCTCTCGGAGTTGGCGGTTGAGTTTCCCAGACTTATGGTTCTGGGGGATTTTAACCTGCCCTCCCTGGGGGGTGCGTCGGGGGTGGCCCAAGAGTTCATGGCTTACATGATGGCCATGGACCTGAGCCAGATTATTCAGGGTCCAACTCATGAGGGGGGAAACACGCCCGACCTTATTTTTATCTCTGGGCAGTGGCTTAATGGTCTGGGTGGGGTTTCTCCAATCTCTCAACCCCTTCCATGGACAGACCATTATCTCCTGCGGCTGGGCCTCCGTTATGCCACCTCCCGCTGCTGGGAGGCAGAACCAACCAGGTGGTTCCGCCCCAGGCGCCTGATGGACCCGGATAGGTTCCAGACGGCGCTTGGACTGATTCCTGCCTCCCTTTCCCATAGCCCAGTCGAGACCTTAGTTGACGCCTGGCAACGGGCTGCTTCGGAGGCTCTCGACCGCATTGTGCCTTTGCGGCCTCTGACCCGGCGCAGGTCCCGGTTGGCCCCTTGGTTTTCCGTGGACCTGCGGGAGATGAAGCGCCGGAGGGGCCTAGAGAGCATTTGGAGGTCCAGTCGGTCCGAATCTGACCGAACACAGTTAAGATCTTTTTCTAGATCTTACCTTGTGGCAATGGAGGCGGCGAAGCGTGCTCACTTCGTCACCCTCATTGCGTCCGCATATAACCGCTCGGCCGCCCTGTTTATGGTGACCCATTTCCTTTTAAATCAGGGGATGGGGGAGGACCCCTTGTGGGGACGGGCCAAGGAGTTTAGTCAGCATCTGCTGGATAAAATTTCTCAGATTCGGGCTGGTCTGGACTCCGACTGAGCAGTATCTGTTGAGGGGGAAGCGACGGGTTTGGCCGATAATATCTGGGAGGAGTTTGATCCTGTGACTCCAGATGAAGTGGACAGGATCATGGGGAGATTAAGTGCCACCACGTGTTTGTTGGACCCGTGTCCCTCCTGGCTGGTTTATGCGGCTCAGGAGGTTACACAAGGCTGGCTCCTGGCAGTTATTAATGCTTGAGTGAGGGGTGCTTCCCTGCTGCCTTGAAGGAGGCAGTGGTGAGGCCCCTCCTCAAGAAACCTGCCTTGGATCCAGCTATTCTAAATAACTTTTGTCCTGTCTCCAACCTTCGCTTTCTTGCGAAGGTTGTTGAGAGCGTGGTGGCATGGCAGCTCCCTTTGGTCCTGGAGGAAACTGAGTATCTGGATCCATACCAATCGGGTTTCAGGCCCGGGTACAGCACGGAGACGGCATTGGCCGCACTGGTGGATGATCTCTGGCGGGCCCGGGATAGGGGTTGTTCCTTTGTCCTGGTCCTATTAGATCTCTCTGCAGCTTTTGATACCATCGACCATGGTATCTTGCTGCGACATCTTGGGGGGTTGGGAGTGGGAGGCACCGTTTTATGGTGGTTCTCCTACCTCTTGGGCCGTTCGCAGACGGTGTTGGCAGGAGGGCAGAGGTCAACCCCAAGGCCCCTTAGTTGTGGGGTACCCCAGGGGTCAGTTCTCTCTCCCCTCCTGTTCAACATCTATATGAAGCCACTGGGCGAGATCATCTGTGGTTTCAGGGTGAGGTATCATCAATATGCTGATGATACCCAGCTTTTCATCTCCACCCTGAACCAACCCAGTGATGCCCACGACGTGATGTCCCACTGCCTGGAAGCGGTACGAATCTGGATGGGGAAGAACAGGCTCCAGCTCAACCCGGCCAAGACTGAGTGGCTTTATGTACCAGCATCTCGTTTAGTCCAAGAGGTTCCATCTTTGGTTATGGGAGGAGAGGTGTTACCTCCCGTTGATAGGGCGCGCAACTTAGGCATCCTCCTGGATACACAACTCAGTTTTGAAGAGCATATAGGAGTTGTGGCCAGGGGGGCATTTGCCCAGGTTCGCCTGGTGCGCCAGTTGCGCCCCTATCTGGACCGAGATGCTCTACGTACGGTCACTCATGCACTTGTTACCTCCCGTATAGATTACTGCAATGCTCTCTACATGGGGCTGCCCTTGAAGACCACCCGGAGGCTCCAGCTGGTGCAGAATGTGGCCGCGCAGGTTGTGATGGGAGCATCCCAATACTCCCATATTACACCCCTTCTGCGTGAGCTGCATTGGTTACCGGTTGCCCTCTGGATGAGATTTAAGGTGCTGGTTCTTACCTTTAAAGGCCTAAATGGCTTAGGCCCTGGATATTTGCAGGACCGTCTGCTGCCAGGAATGACTTCCCATCACCCGGTACGCTCACACAGAGAGGGCCTCCTCAGGGTGCCGTCAGCCAGACAATGTCGGCCGGCGACCCCCA
This sequence comes from Vipera berus, assembly GCF_964194415.1. Lineage (NCBI taxonomy): Eukaryota > Metazoa > Chordata > Lepidosauria > Squamata > Viperidae > Vipera > Vipera berus. The sequence goes on from NC_138209.1 coordinate 22,376,824, forward strand.
GGGGGAGGGCCTTCTCTGTGGGAGCGCCTGCCCTGTGGAATCAACTTCCCCTTGAGCTCCGGATGGCCCCAGACCTCCGGTCCTTTCGTCACGGCCTTAAAACATTTCTTTTCCATCAGGCTGACCTGGACTGACAATAGGGATTTTTAAAAATGTTTTTAATATTTTATCATTGGGGCTTTAATTTTTTTAACATTTGTATTATTGTCTTTTATTGTTGTTAGCCACCCTGAGTCCTTCGGGAGATAGGGCGGCATATAAGTCCCACAAATAAATAAAGTCCACTAAAGTTGTTACCTAGTCAGCCAATGAAATTCCTGCAAGCAAACACCAACCTCAGAGAGCACCAAGAACTCCACTGTAAGTATTATTCTCTACTAATAATTCATTCAGCCAGAGCTCAGATAATATATCTCAAAGAAGAGGTGGTAATTAGGAGTGCCAAATTGCAAATGTAGTTTAGATAAGAATTCAAAATGTCAGCTACTGTCCTTATTTGTCTACTTCCCGGATTCAACCTTTAAATTCTACTTTGATGCTGCACCTCCATAGACTGAGTGCAAAAGAATTGTGACATTGCATCATTGCTATAGTTTCAGGCCAAAACTGCAGATTCTCTTTTTTCATTAATATTTCATTAATATTTTGTAATCAGTTGTTATTTTATTTGCAGAGGCTAATTTCTAATGTTTTGTGGAAGTTAAAAGGTAGAGTTGAAATATACTGCATAGACAGAGAAAACAATTGTTGTATCTCTCTTAATCTTACCTCTACTCCAAGTAACGCTGCCCAAGTTAAACCTCTCATAAGAGGTGGAATGTCAACTCTGGCTTCTTTCCAAATTTGATTTTTTTTATATGGATAGGCCTAGAAATAACATATCAATCTGGTATTAGTAATATTTTCATACTTTTAATAGCATACTTTTAACATTTCTATGCTGATAACCTTTTGATTATTTTATAATAAATTATATATATACAGTCATGGCCGAAATTGTTGGCACCCCAGAAATTTTTCCAGAAAATCAAGTATTTCTCACAGAAAAGTATTGCAGGAACACAGGTTTTGCTATACACAGGTTTATTCCCTTTGTGTGTATTGGAACACAACAAAAAAGGGAGGAAAAAAAGCAGATTGGACATAATGTCAAACAAAACTCCAAAAATGGGCCGGACAAAATTATTGGCACCCTTTCAAAATTGTGGGTAAACAAGATTGTTTCAATCATGTGATGCTCCTTTAAACTCACCTGGGGCAAGTAACAGGTGTGGGCAATATAAAAATCACACCTGAAAGCAGATAAAAAGGAGAGAAGTTCACTTAGTCTTTGCATTGTGTGTCTCTGTGTGCCACACTAAGCATGGACAACAGAAAGAGAAGAGAACTGTCTGAGGACTTCAGAACCAAAATTGTGCACAAATATCAACAATCTCAAGGTTACAAGTCCATCTCCAGAGATCTAGATTTGCCTTTGTCCACAGTGCACAACATTATCAAGAAGTTTGCAACCCATGGCACTGTAGCGAATCTCCCTGGTCGTGGACAGAAGAGAAAAATTGATGAAAGGTTGCAACGCAGGATAGTCCGGATGGTGGATAAGCAGCCCCAAACAAGTTCCAAAGGAATGCAAGCTGTCCTGCAGGCTCAGGGAGCATCAGTGTCAGCGCAAACTATCCGTCGACATTTAAATGAAATGAAACGCTATGGCAGGAGACCCAGGAGGACCCCACTGCTGACACAGAGACATAAAAAAGCAAGATTACAGTTTGCCAAAATGTACTTGAGTAAGCCAAAATCCTTCTGGGAAAACGTCTTGTGGACAGATGAGACCAAGATAGAGCTTTTGGGGAAAGCACATCATTCTACTGTTTACCGAAAATGAAATGAGGCCTACAAAGAAAAGAACACAGTACCTACAGTGAAATATGGTGGAGGTTCAATGAAGTTTTGGGGTTGTTTTGCTGCCTCTGGCACTGAGTGCCTTGAATGTGTGCAAGGCATCATGAAATCTGAGGATTACCAAAGGATTTTGGGTCGCACTGTAGAGCCCAGTGTCAGAAAGCTGGGTTTGCATCCGAGATCTTGGGTCTTCCAGCAGGACAATGACCCCAAACATACGTCAAAAAGCACCCAGAAATGGATGGCAAGAAAGCGCTGGAGAGTTCTGAAGTGGCCAGCAATGAGTCCAGATCTGAATCCCATTGAACACCTGTGGAGAGATCTTAAAATTGCTGTTGGGAAAAGGTGCCCTTCCAATAAGAGAGACCTGGAGCAGTTTGCAAAGGAAGAGTGGTCCAAAATTCCGGGTGAGAGGTGTAAGAAGCTTATTGATGGTTATAGGAAGCGACTGATTTCAGTTATTTTTCCCAAAGGGTGTGCAACCAAATATTAAGTTAAGGGTGCCAATAATTTTGTCCGGCCCATTTTTGGAGTTTTGTTTGACATTATGTCCAATTTGCTTTTTTTCCTCCCTTTTTTGTTGTGTTCCAATACACACAAAGGGAATAAACCTGTGTATAGCAAAACCTATATTCCTGCAATACTTTTCTGTGAGAAATACTTGATTTTCTGAAAAAATTTCTGGGGTGCCAACAATTTCGGCCATGACTGTATAATAGTTGATGGAAAAACTAATCAAGGAAAATTAAATGGATAAAGCCAAATTAGGACAGCATTTGAAGTCTTACTAAACTACACACCTTCAGTAGTCTGTCAAATAGGACAATCCTATTTAGTTGATATTCAGTATCCCGCTCTCGAATAATAAGAGGAAGTTTGGCAGCAGCAGATAATTCATTGTTACTGTTTGAATGAGGCATATTTGATTGGCTGAAAAAACAACAGAGAAAATAGTTCTTAAAGTATTATGTCTTAAACAGAAGAAATCATAAAAGTAAACTAAGGAATGAAATAATTGAAATATTTACCTTGTGTGCATAGAGAAAAACAAATTCAATTTCCTTTTTATAAACTGAAGCCTGATTGATTTAATTTCCTAATTTATTATAAAATAGCTTTATATATTACAATTACTTTGTACTATGTAGTATTAAGAAACACAATACAACTACTATTAATCACTATTCATGACTGACCTATGGAGATCAACAGATGCAATAAAGAACGTTCAGAATTTCAATCTCTTCTAATCAGATTCATTTGAGCCAGAAGCAGTAATGGGTCAAGCTGTACTATAAAATATTTTACTGCTTCACAAATCTGATTCTGGGAACAATATTAAGATACTTCTAGATTTCATATGAGTAAATGTGCATATTGAAATTAACAAATTAATTTACATTGAGTGCAGTAGATCCACTTTAAACAACTCTGGAACCACTAAAGACTCTTATACTTCTAACTAATTTTATCCCTAAGCTAGTATTTTGCTTCCAAAGACTAACAAATCAATTTCTTGGGAATCTAAGAGATTCTTATCCTCTCAAACAGAAAATTTATTTTATATACTTACTCATCTTCAAGCAATGGATAAAATGCTTCTCCATCAACATCTTTCAATCTCTATAAAAATTATATAAATTACCAGTTAAAAAATATCCATTTTAAATAGTCAACAATTCACGAAAACGATGTTTTATTATTTACTTACTAAATTTATTTGCTGCCTAATTTGTTTTCAAACTACTTATTAGTTTGATCTTGGTTCAAAAGGATGGCTGGATTGTTAGTTGCAAACACAACCAACATGTTTATGCAGTCTAGGTGACTGAAGATGACTCCAGCACCTTTCCAAAATTCTGGAGCTCATGCAAGGATCCATGCAGCATAATTATTCCTGGATCCAAACTATTTGTGACAAAGAAAGGAGACTTGATTAGCAAGATAAAAGTTGCTTGAACCTTAAATGTAAATAAAGGTTATTTCCTTTAAAATACTATCTTTATTCACAGAAGCTAATCTACTTATGAATTTTCAAGTTGCCAATACAAATAAATCTGTCCAAATGCCAATCTAGAAGGTCTGGAAGCCGAGAGAAGGTGGGACAGAGATTGTAACTCTGTCCCACCTTTTCCCTTCTTCTTTCCTATCTTCTTCCAACTTCCACTTATATACTGTCTGTAGATCCACTTGCATATTATGTGGTAAGAACTGTGTCAGGGCCCACTTCAAAATCTCATCCCAAGAAAGTAGAACTTGTAGAAGCAGTTTCTTTCAAAAGGACCTTTTATTAGGAGGAGTTGATAGCAAGCTTACTGGACAGGATCTGAGGATTTCCCGCTCAGATCGATAGGTTAAAGTGTCCCAAGCAAAACCCCACCCCATAGTTCATCCGGTCAGTTCAAACAGGCCAATCCCCAGGTGTTAGGTTCCTTGTGGGAAAAGGGAGATAACATCAGGCGGTCTCCGGCTGCAGGAGCGATGTTTTGGCGGCTTTTCGCACCTTCTCCTGGGAGCGTGGAGATAACCATCTGCCAGTGTTTGCATTCCTTTCTTCTCCCCCCTCCCCCCCTTTAGTAGCTGACAATAGGGGAAGAGATAGTTCACAGAAAAAATGTACAGGAAAGCAAAGTGTTACATTGTAGTGATAGAGAAAGTCAAGGCAATAACCCACAAGCACTCCCCTCTCCCCCCAGGAGTATGGCAGAACCCAGGAAGAGAGTGAACTTCGGGTCAGGATGAAAGGAGGAGGAAAAGGATTGGGTTGGGGGTGGGAAGGGGAACCCTGTAGATATGGGTTCTGACAAACTGTATTGTGCATGTTATTTATGCTTGATGGACTTGTGAACAAAAGGGATTTATAAACATCTCATCCTCTGCTGTCCCCCTCTCCTTTTCCAACATCGAGGTCTTATCTAATGAATCCCCTTTTCTCATTATGTGGCCAAAGTATTTGAGTTTCAGTTTCAGTATCTCAGTATCTCTTAACTATTTTCTCACACTCAGACACACATAAACATATTTGCATTTAGTATATTGTTCAAGCATCATTATCAGAGCAGGATGAAGTTTAGCTTTAAACTGTGAAGGTATTTATGAACTGATAAAAGCATTGGGAAAATTTTATAGTGTACTACATGAAATTTGATTGTCTTGGATTTCTTTCCCTTGTTTTTAAATGAATTCCTGTGTAGAGAATAAGGAAGATCACCTTGACAAAAATGTATAAGAAGCATTACCTATGCAAAAGGTGCAGATACATTTTTTAAAATCGAAACAGCAAGGAGATTACATTCAGAGGAAGCTAAAGCAGATAGCTCCCTAATTCATGAGAGCATAAGAGGAAGAAGTTACAGCATAATCAGATTTGCAAGATTATGTCTATAGTCAATTTCAATAAAAGTAGTTATAATATTCCTATGGAGTTGATTTCCTGGTCTTTCTATTCAAAGGCCTGCACCTTGTTTCTTTAAAAATAATTACTTAAATTATATATGTGCAATTACAAGCTCTTAAAACATTTATTTTCAAAAATAATTAATAAAAAGATGTTTGACTTTAGAACAAAAGTAGGGAATATTAGAAGAATGGGAAGAAGAACTTAAGTTTTGAAAAGACATGAATTTAGAAGGCAGCTAGTTAGTTAGTTTAGTTTATTGATTAGCTAATAGGTAATATCAAAATACAGAGTTCCAAACACAAATTATTACTAAAATTCTAGAAAAACAATTTAAATTGAAACTGGAGTAAAATACAACAATTTAATTTTTTTTATTTTTATTTTAATTCCATTTATATCCCGCCCTTCTCCGAAGACTCAGGGCGGCTTACAAGCTTAGCAGTAGCCTTCATTCTATGTATATGCCTGCTTATTAGGGCTTTCACACACACCCCAAGCGGCATTATTACAAAGTCAGCTTAATTGCCCCCAACAATCTGGGTCCTAATATATAGATAAGTAAAATAAAATAAAATTATATTTCAGTATCGCCCCTAAATACTGGTTAGTTTGATGTTGTTTATCAATAGTGGGAGGTTGAGTGTTGGATTGGAGAATAGGCCTAGAAGGACTAGAATTTCAGCAGGCCCTCCATACACTTCCTGAATATGCTGTGGGTAAATATGGATAAGATCTCAGGTCTATGAAAGGAAGCAAGGCAAAGATGGGACTTACTGTACAAGGCAAAGACCATTCTGATAATACTGGCTACAGAACTTTGTCCAACACACATAATATATATATATATATATATATATATATATAAACAATCCATATTTTATTTTAAGGAATCACAATATCTTACATTCCTGAGCTGACATAGCGATAGCATCACAGTTGTATCATCCAAAAGGAAACTTCTATCACGCCCTTGTCCAAAGCTCTCCCCATCTTCAAACAAAAAGCTAGGAGTAAAAAGAAAAAGGAAAAAAAATTTCAATATAACAACAAGCATTAGCTTATGTAGTCTTTTCTCTCCCCTCCCCCCATATTCAATAGAACTGCTTTCATTGTATTTATACTGACACTTGATCAGTCTGCAGTTTCATACATTTAGGGACATAATCTTACTCTGCTTCTACTTGCTAATTAACATAATTTACACATTAAAAAGTATGTTTGAGAAGTTGAGGATGCTAATTGAAATATAGTTAATTTTGCAAACGCAAACAGCTTTTGCTGTTACCTATCTTCAAATAGATAGGTGGGTATTTCTATTTCCACCTATAGGCACCTATATCTTAATTTTAATCAAACTGTTTAGCTGCACGATACTAATCATGCAACTAAGTCATTGACTGAAATGGGCAGCTATAGACATGGAATTAAATAAATAAGTAAATAAAATCCAATACAATTAAATGTTTAGCTGAGAAATATTTTAACTGAATCTGTATGTCTGCAGAGCGCACCTCTGAAGACTTCTACAAATTGCCATACTTTTTCAAGGAAATAAGTGCGAATAGTGAATAATGCAACTAGACTTCTCAGACTATTGGCCCTGTTCCTATTTAAAAGCCACTTTCATTTTATCATTTAGATATTTCTTTCTTGCTTTTATTCCCCTTCCGCCTGTATATCTTACATAGGAAGTGTGCAGATGGGAGGCTTGGAATGAATGATATCCTTGTTGACAAGCTCTTTCTCCAAGTCACCTCCAGCCAAGCACCAAAGATAATAAACTTCTTCAATTGTCCTTTCTGCTAGGTAATCAGAACTTTCCTCTATTAATAGAATTCAACAAGGACAACTATTAAAGACAATTATTATATCAATTTTCATGCACCTTTCTTTTCTCTGGGTTCAAAAGCATGTGTTTTTCCCCCTGAAAACTGAATAAAAAGTTTGCAGATAAAATCTTCCCGTGTTAGCAAATAGAAACAATATTTTCTCTCTGAGCAGGAGGGAAAATTGTAAGAAAGGGAAACCAGCTGCACAATCTATTGGCTGCTCTGTAGGAAGAATGACAACGTTTTCATAGCAATTTGTTAGCAATTCAATAAATTCAAGAGACGGGGTTCTATTAAATACTTCATTCATTCATCAAACGGGTTTTATCTTCAATCTCATGTCATACAACAGCAATAACATAATAGAACGCAAGATGAGTACTAAATTAATAAATTAATCCAAAATGTGTATGTCTGTTCGAGTCCTTCGGGAGAAGGGCGGTATATAAATCCAATTAAATAAATAAATAAATAAGCTATACTAAGAATAGTTTCACCCATTTTTCACCAAGTCAGTGTCTTCAGACAAACTGAACCTAAATCATCATCTTAAATCTAATGGCTAATGCCCATGATAGATGGGAATGATAAGAACTATAGATTCATGTGGAAGATATCAGCGTAGATGCAAATGCTTTAAGCATGTGTGCACAACAAAGTTTTTCTTTTCAATGAATCTGAAAATCTTAAAAAAAACACCTTACCAAACAGAATAAAAGGTGTAATTAACCGACCAAACCATTAATTCATCCAAAGTAGCACTGTTTAAAAAGTCACACCTCTTTCAGGTCTCATTCTCCTACCTAGAATTTATTTAATTGAAAAGGCTGGGGACTGAACATATCACTGTGGATCTGTCGGCACTTATAGTTTTTCTTGTATGCTATCATATGATCATTTTCCTTACAGTTGGCTGTAATCTAACTGCCCAACAAACATTTCATTAAAATCTACAGCCTGGGATTTCAATCCACATAACTAGGCATGAAACATTCATGTGAGCATCTGAAATCTGCAAATTATCAGGATACAAAAGAGTTATTAGTTGTAGAGTTATAAAGAGTTACAGGCCAAAGAACTTCAGAATTCAAATGGCACAGGTATATGCTACCCTTGTGTTTCAGGAGAAAGAGGATAATACTAATAAACATGGATAAAAAGATTACTTATTGTTCCCAGACTTTATTATTTTTACAAGGCAGCGAACATATCCAACACTCTTTCCTCATAATTTCCCTACAACAGCAACCCTGTCAGGTGAGTTGGGTTGAGAGGGAGTGACCGGCTTACGGTCACCCAGCTGGCTTTCATGGCTGAGGAGGACCTCACCAACTCCTGCTTGCTAGTCTGGTAACACAAGGGAAATAGCTGGAATCTGTTGCCTTACCTTGAAATAACTCATTAATATCCTCAGGAAGAGACAAATTAGCACATCTTAGATTAGATGAGAAAAAACTGACAGGTGTATGGAAGGTTGGATATAAAGATGAGATTTCACTGAACACTGAATCATTCAATAGTTTTCCAGGAGTAGGCCTGATATAATAGAAAAAGGAAGTGAGGGCAAAAATATTGTCATTTTTTACTGTGGGCACAATGGCACACATTAAAAATGAAATTTAGCTGTTTGCTTTCGAAGTGTACACATACATAACACACATTTAAACATACTATATACAACATACGTATAGACCTACACCCTTACATGTAAGTCATATATAAATATTAATCACTGTCCATCTTGAATATATAACAGAAGGAGGAAGCTTTAAAGTTCACAAGGTTAATGCTGTATGGACTGTATGACTGAATCTGGATGTTCTGCTTCGGATACCACAGAGCCTCCTCCCAGAAGGTAACAAGGAAAACAGGTCGTGAAGAGGATGTGTAGTGTCCCAGACAATCTTGAGGACCCTGCTCAAGTAACGCTAGCGTGCTATGTCCTGGATGGAAGGAACTGCCAATGATCTTTTCGGCCATCCTCACCACTCTCTGCACCGCCTTCCTGTCTGAAGCAGTGATGCTTCTAAACCAGACTGTGATGCTGTATGACAGGATGCTCTCGATCGTCCCCCTGTAGAAAGTGGTAAGGATGGGGGAAGATGTGCTTTTCTCATGCGATGCAGAAAATGCAGGTACTGCTGTGCCCGCTTCACCAGTGTCTCGCTGTTGAGCGACCAAGCCAGCCTACTTGTTCACTGCACACTCAGGAATTTGATGCTGTTAACCATCTCCACAGGTGAATCACTGATGCACAGAGGAGTGTGGCTGTGCCTGCCTTTTATGAACTCGACAATGATCTCTTTGGTTTTTCCAGTATTTAAAACTAGGCTGTTTTCTTTATACCACTTCAACAAACCTTCAACCTCCTTGCGGTAAGCACCCTCATTGATGATGTTACCCATGTAGAAAAAGAAAATCCGAATTTGCAAAGACAGAATAAGAATTTTACATGAACATAACAAAAGTCAAGACAGTGAAAGATGAAATGAATTGACTACAGATTGACATTTCAGGCATCATCAATTGGAGATGGACTAGGTCTGGACATTTTCAGTGATCCCACTGTTTATTACTGTGGAGATGAAACACAAAGAAGGGGTAGCAGTGTTTGCATAATTAGGAAAGATATTGTAAGAACTCTTCTTGAACATAATATAGTCAAAGATAAAACAATATCATTAGCAATAAAGGAAACTATTTGTAGCTCAGGGCTGAAATGGGGGTCCTTGCTGCTCTCTGAGCTTGGTTCTTCTCCTTTCTTGGTTGTTTATTGTTTATGTTGGCAACACACCTTGTGAATCTACAATTTCTAGATGTTAACTAGAACTGTAAAATGTGACTGAAGTTTTTTGTTTAAAAAATTCGCAAGTCACGGTTATTTTATATCTATGATTTGCTTTTGGTCCACGCTTAAAGAACTGCAAGTCTGAATCTGCTTGATTTGTATCATAGTTCAGGTATGGACAAAAAGCTGGTTAAACTTAATGGACATACAGTTTTCAAAGTAGACTGATATATCTATGGTTTTCATTTTATAAAATACAGAGGAACAAATTGTATATGTAACTTTTGTAGTTTTGCTTATTTCAAGTCTAATTACCTAATGTATTTGTAAGGTACACTTACCGTTTGGAAGGTTGGAATGTAAGACATTTCTTAAGTAGACCTAAAATATTTTCAGGAACTTCCTAGTGCATAAAATATAAATTTCAATTTAGTTAACTCATTTATTCATATCAAATCAATATAGATGGTTAATATGGTTTAATCAAAACAATAGACAGCTACAATAGCTATAAACATTTACATATATAAATAAATTAAAACCATTAACTAATCAAAGTTCCAAAACCAGAAGCAACTGTAATTGCCACGATGAAAAATATATAAATTAATGATTAAAAACCTAATAAAATAAGATCAACAAATGAAGATCAACAATATGACTAATTAAAAGTTAAATAAATTAAGGATAGCAAATATTCAATTAAATACTCTTTCAAAAAGTTCCACTTTCAGTGATACTCAGATGGAGCAAATCTTAATTCTAAAGTGACAGTTTCAACAAAGCTGGAGCAACATCTGAGAAACGTGCCATATTCAAGTGTTTGCATGTTATATACAAAGTCTAAGCAAAATGTGCCAAAAATATAGGCACTTTCTTTCAAAATGAATTAAAGATAAATATTCTTCTGATTTACAATCAAGAACAGGAGTATAAACTATATCTGCTATAGTGAACAAAACCAACTAAATATACTGCAACAGATTTTCAATCAATCTTTATTACGGTCATGGACCATTACCCAGATTTTTTAATTACATGGCAATTCTGAAAAAACAAAAACAATTTTAACGTAGCAGACAGGAATGAATATCCAGTAATTGAGCATCCAGGAGTTTCTTTAAAGACATTGCTTCTAAATACTTTTGTTTATGCTTCAAGAAAGAAATCCACTATGAATTATAATTAGTCATTGTAGATATAAGTAAGAAATTCAGACCTTCAGAATCTCCAAGCATCCATGTTCCTCAGCTAGCACTGTTACGATGTCATCAACACACCCTGTAGATGAGAATGAGTTGTTAGTAATTCTTTACTTACATTCCTAGAATTCATTTCCCCCCCCTCTTTTATGTATATGCACACAATGTTTCTCTTCCATCTGGTCTCTCAAAAGCAAAACACCCACCCAGAGGTGTGTGGAACTGAGATGTACAAAGTGGATAATCTAGCAAATAGAAGGACAAGTAGGCATTTTTGCTACATCTTCTTCAGGGGCATAATGAGGGGCATTATTCAAAACTCTATGCGGGCATACTTATCAGCACACCAAACTGGCTCTCACGTATACAAAGAAATAACATTATTGCAATTATTCGATAGTAACCAAAAAGATACGACCAGGGCTTTTTTTGTCATAGAACTCTCAGAACGGAGTCCCGGCACCTTTTTTGGATGGAACCTTGTAGGGCAGGCAAGGCGGGTTGTATGACATGTGTGAGTTCCGGCACCTTTTTCTTTTACAAAAAAAGCACTAGATATGACCCAGTAATTTTAAAAGTGTCCTCATTATCTCGAGATGAATTTCAGAATATTGTCTCTTAGAAAATGTGGGAAATGCCCATCTCTATGGAGAAAGCTCCATAGCTTTCCTGGATACCCACTGTTCATATAATAAATTCCATTCTAATATCTGAGATCAAAATTATTTGAGCACTTTAAGCACAACAATGAAAATCAACTTGTGTTTTGTTTGTGGAATACACCAGGAATAAACAACTTTTTCAACTTGTCGGCAAATTCAGAACTTTGAGAGAACGTCACGGGTGTTCAAACATGACTGTTTTATAAGGTCTTCCATACTTGTAAAATGACTGCCGTTTGGGCCTAGCCAAAAACCAAACTTAGTAAAGGCATTTAACAGAAGGCAAACTGGTAACATTGCTTTCTACTGTTTCCTCTTTGCCCATGGTATACTGTCTGCCATGTTGTTGTTTTTTTCGGGTAAGCAGGCAGACTTCCAAACAAAGCACTGGGCTGCTGCTACTCATCATTTTTATTTTCTGCCTAGAGGTCTATTTTCATTCTTGAAAATAAAGATGCTAGACGTGGATATTTTGCACTGAAGCACAACAGCTTTGCACATCTTTTTCAAAAATTAATATCAACATTACACGGGGAACAAAAATCTGGGTAAAGTTGCTTATTCCAGTATTAAATATACAATATATAAATATGTTTTGTAATATGGAAGGCCTGATAAGCCTAAAAAATGTAGGGTGGCTCCTCTTTGAACAAAACAGTAGAAAAAATAGATCAGCTGTAGCAAATTCAAGAGAAGATTATAAGGTCACACCAATTTCATTCCACCTACATCTTCTAGGGTGGTGCAGTGGCTCAGCGGTTAAGATGCTGGGCTTATTGGCTGGAAAACTGACAGCTCAGGTTTGTGACCTAAGTGCCACATGATGGGGTGAGCTCCAATTCTCACCCCAGCTCCTGCCAACCTAGTAGTTCAAAAGTATGCAAATAGGTAAACAGATACCTCTACGGTGGAAAGGTAACAGCGTTCCGTGACGTCATGCTGGCCACATGACTGCGGAAATATCTTTGGACAGTGCTGGTTCAATGGCCTTGAAATGGAGATGAGCACTGCCGCCTATAGCTGGCAACGACTAGCGGAGTAAAATCCACAGAGGCTGCTTTACTTGGTGTGTTATATCTTCTGTGGATGTTGCTTTTCAGATACAAAATGTAGCTATTATATACAGGTCCAGTGTTTGTAAAAGGGATGACCTGACATCAACCACAGTCAAGAAATAAGGTTAAAATACATAAAAGAATAATGAAGGGATAGGTTGCTATATTTTTTGAAACTACTTTGTAGGCAGTCAAAACTTACTCCATTCCAGAACCATCCTTGTATCACTGCCCTGATAATCTTCAGTTATTTTATTCTTTAGCACTATCAAAGCAACAATGCTGTGCTGCTGTTATGGGGTAGAGCTGGCTGAATGTATATCCAATTTTCAGATACACTGGGGGGAAAAAACGCAATGCAGAGCCTGTATAATGACTAGGTAGTCATTTGGGATTTTATGAGGCCTTCAATGATCTGCAGTAATTTGTACATTACTCACCAAGATTAAGTATCAGTTTTAGACTTTCAGCTACATCCAAACTCTGGAACAGCTTTCTGCCCTAAAGGCAACAATAAAGGGGGTGATTAATGAAGCATTATTATGAATTGCGTAGTGTGTACTTAAATCATGTATTAACTGATACAGTTGCAAGAAAAAGTATGTGAACACTTTGGGATTACGTGGAGTTTTGCATGAATTGGCCATAAAATTGCTAAGCACATTGGTTTGTGCTTTAAATTGTAAGCCGCCCTGAGTCTTCGGAGAAGGGTGGGATATAAATTGGATTAAAATAAATAAATAAATAAATAAAATGCGCTCTAAACGTCATGTAAGTCACAACAATAGAAAAACACAGTCTGCTTAAAATAATACTACACAAACATTAGCTGTTGTCATGTTTTAATTGAACATAAGATGGAAACATTCACAGTGCAGGGTGGAAAAAGTATGTGAACCTTTGGACTTAATAACTGGTTGACTCTCCTTTGGCAGCAATAACCTCAACCAAACCTTTCCTGTAGTTGCAGATCAGACCTGCACAACGATCCGGAGTAATTTTGGACCACTCCTCTGCACAAAACTGTTTCAGTGTAGCAATATTCTTGGGATGTCTGGTGTGAATCGCTCTCTTAAGGTCATGCCACAGCATTTCAATCGGGTTGAGGTCAGGACTCTGACTGGGCCACTCCAGAAGGCGTATTCTGTTCTATTGAAGCCATTGTTTTGTTGAATTACTTGTATGCTTTGGGTCATTGTCCTGTTGCATCACCCATCCTCTGCGGAGCTTCAGTTGGCGGACAGATGGTCGTACGTTTTCCTGCAAAATGTCCTGATAAAACTCTGGAATTCATTTTCCCATCAATGACAACAATCCGTCCAGGCCCTGAGGCAGCAAAGCAGCCCCAAACCATGATGCTCCCTCTGCCATGTTTTACAGTGGGGATGAGGTTTTGATGTTGGTGTGCTGTGCCTTTTTTTGTCCACACATAGTGTTGTGTGCTTTTCCCAAACAACTCAATTTTGGTTTCATCTGTCCACAGTATATTTTGCCAGTAGTGCTGTGGAACATCCAGGTGCTCTTTTGCAAACTTCAAACGTGCTGCAATATTTTTTTTGGACAGCAATGGCTTCCTCCGTGGTGTCCTCCCATGTACTCCATTCTTGTTTCATGTTTTACTTATTGTAGATATGTCAACAAAAATGTTAGCATGTGCCAGAGATTTCTGTAGGTCTTTAGCTGACACTCTAGGATTCTTCTTTACCTCATTAAGCATTATGCGCTGTGCTCTTGCAGTCATTTTTACAGGACGACCACGCCTAGGGAGAGTAGCAACAGTGCCAAACTTTCTCCATTTGTAGACAGTCTGTCTTACCGTGGACACATGAACATCAAGGCTTTTGGAGATACTTTTGTAACCCTTTCCAGCTTCATGCAAGTCAACAATTCTTGATCGTAGGTCTTCTGAGAGCTCTTTTCTGCGAGGCATGGTTCACATCAGACAGTGCTTCTTGAGACCAGTAAACCCAAACCAGGTGTGTGTTTTTAAAGGGCAGGACAGCTGTCAGCAACACATCCAATATCATCACACTGATTGGAGTCAAGGTTGGCTCACTCCTGGCTCCAATTAGCTGTTGGAGAAGTCATTAGGCTAGGGCAGGGGTTGGCAACCTAAAAAAGGAAAAGAGCCACCAGGAACCGGTTCCATCACAAATTAAAAAAACTGGGAGCCGCGTGCGTGTGTCCATGCACGCACATGCACAAAAAACGTTTTGCGCATGCGCAAAACGTTTTTTGTGCATGCGCGGACGCACGCGGTTGCCAATTTTTTTAAAAGTGAGATGGAACCGGTTCCCGGTTGCCCGACGGCGACGGCCCGTCTGCAAAGCTGCCGCTTTCGGCAGCTTTGCAGACGGGCCGCAGCAGCGTCCTCAAAGAGCGACGCCGCGGCCCGTTCGCGCGGAGGTACGCGCGCACCTCTCCAAAGGTTTGGGGAGGTGCGTGCACAGCTACGCCCATTCGGGGAGGTGCGCGCGCACCTCTCGGAACGGGCCGCGGCGTCGCTCTTTCAGGAAGCTGCCGTGGCCCATCTGCAAAGCTGCCGCTTTCGGCAGTTTTGCAGATGGGCCGCGGCAGCGTCCTCAAAGAGCGACGCCGCGGCCCATTCGCGCGGAGGTACACGCGCACCTCTCCAAAGGTTTGGGGAGGTGCGCGCGCAGCTCCGCCCATTCGGGGAGGTGCGCGCGCACCTCTCGGAACGGGCCGCGGCGTCGCTCTTTCAGGAAGCTGCCGTGGCCCATCTGCAAAGCTGCCGCTTTCGGCAGCTTTGCAGACGGGCCGCGGCAGCGTCCTCAAAGAGCGACGCCGTGGCCCGTTCGCGCGGAGGTACGCGCGCACCTGTCCAAAGGTTTGGGAGGTGCGCGCACAGCTCCGCCCATTCGGGGAGGTGCGCGCGCACCTCTCGGAATGGGCCGCAGTGTCGCTCTTTCAGGAAGCTGCCGTGGCCCATCTGCAAAGCTGCCGCTTTCGGCAGCTTTGCAGATGGGCCGCGGCAGCGTCCTCAAAGAGCGACGCCGCGGCCCGTTCGCGTGGAGGTACGCGCGCACCTCTCCAAAGGTTTGGGGAGGTGCGCGCGCAGCTCCGCCAATTCGGGGAGGTGCGCGCGCACCTCTCGGAACGGGCCGCGGCGTCGCTCTTTCAGGAAGCTGCCGTGGCCTATCTGCAAAGCTGCCGCTTTCGGCAGCTTTGCAGACGGGCCGCGGCAGCGTCCTCAAAGAGCGACGCCACGGCCCGTTCGCGCGGAGGTACGCGCGCACCTCTCCAAAGGTTTGGGGAGGTGCGCGCGCACCTCCGCCCATTCGGGGAGGTGCGCGCGCACCTCTCCAAACGGGCGGTGCCACTCTCCATTTGGAGAGGTGCACGCGCACCACTGCCCGTTCGAAGAGGTGCGCGCGCACCGGGTGGCTGGGAGCCGCAGGAGATGGCTCAAAGAGCCGCATGCGGCTCCGGAGCCGCGGGTTGCCGACCCGTGGGCTAGGGGTCCACATACTTTTTCCACCCTACACTGTGAATGTTTTCATCTTATATTCAATTAAAACATGACAACAGCTAATGTTTGTGTAGTATTATTTTAAGCAGACTGTGTTTTTCTATTGCTGTGACTTACATGACATTTAGAGCGCATTTTATGGCCAATTCATGCAAAACTTCACGTAATCCCAAAGGGTTCACATACTTTTTCTTGCAACTGTACATCCATGACGATAATTGTTTTTAAACAGACCTCAGTAAAAATGTGCATAGTCATAAAAGATTTGTATGCCTACCTCAAGGCTGCATTTCCTCTGGACCATACCATAGGAGAAGGGGGAAAAGGGCAGTGCAATAATTGTAACATTTTCTGGACATTTATTGTTGTCTTAAATGAAATGATTCAAAGAAAGTTCATTGATAGAACAAAAATATACCAAGCATGGTTCTCAAATATCTTGAAAAAAGAGCATTCCTGAAGCTGGGGCTGCTCAGATTTATTATCATCACTAATACATAATGACTTTGAAAGTTCTAATGAAGTTGAAAGTTGTGGTCGAACTACAGTTCCCCTCAAAGGCATAAAAACACATGTTACATACCATACAAAGTTCAAATAATATAATACCAAGAGACCACACATCTGATTTAGGACCAGAACATAGGGCCTTTTCTGTCTGCACGTGATCATTGCATTTAATAATTCCTTGTGCAATTACTTCAGGGGCCAGGTATGATGGGTACCTAAAAAATGAAAATCACCTTATTAAAATAAAATTTTGCTAAAACAAAGCAGCAAGATGATGCCGAGATAAATTATTCCTGCTATCACATGGTCAACACACAGATATTACCTTGAAAAAAAAACATTATTTATGTATCATATGGTGATTTTTATAATTTCTTAGTTCCACAACACGTTTTACTGTTTATTCCACCAGACAATGGGATAAGCTAACCTATTGTCAAATTGTGCTTCAAGCTTTGTTAAACTTTGTTTTAAAAATATTATTCAGGAGCAGGTGATGACAAACAAACTTCACACAATTCATTTGCCAATGCCTTTTTTTAAAAAAATTGAATGGTCACAATGACAGAACAATTTTTTAAAAAACGTATTCTGTCATTAAAGTCAGTTTGTAGGTATAGGAAGGCCATGGAAACTGAGAACAGATTTGGTGTCTAAAGTCAAAGCATGCTTTTAAAGGTCTAAAGTGCACTCCTGGGTCGACCGTAAAGACAACAAATATACATTTTTTCCAAATTACTCAGAGTTTTCAGAGTGTTCCTTCTATTGCACAATTTCCTAAGTTGCTATTTTCTCCTTTTTTATCCCACTATTACTGTTATTATTTCATCATTTCAGTTAATGTGATTTCATCAATGCAATAGTCTGTTTGTGTCAGGGTCTGTCTGTCTATCTGCCTCCACCTCCTCTCTCTCTCTCTCTCTCTCTCTCTGTCTCTCTCGGTTGTTGTGATTCAGGGTCAGCCTGTGGGTTCGGCAGTTGGGTCGGACGACTCAGAGGAGGAGCGGGGTGTTGAAGAGCTTGCTGAGGGGGTTGAAGATCTTGCTGATAAGAGCCCTCAGCCAGGCCCCTCCCACCTGGTCACGACGGAGACCCAGCTGTGTGAGCCTGGCAGCGTGGATGAAGATGACCCACAGCTGGCCCTGTTCAAGGACGCCCGACGCAGGAGGCAGTCAATCAGGAGTAAACAGAGGAAGGCAATGGGGCACCTCAGAAGGAGGCAGAGAGAAGCCACGCCCTGAACTATATAAAAGGGGAATGCGTGGGAGGGCTGGTTTGCTGAAAGCAACCGCTTGATTAGTTCCTGTTTCATAGCTCCTGTTTCATGGTTGGTGTCTTGTTTTCCTCTGTTTTATCTTAATAAATTTGGCAGGCTTAATTCCAGCCTCTTGTCGTTTGTAAAGGGGTTGTCCCTGCCTTTTCTGCAGGCTGGTACAGAACATCGGTGATGGCCCCATTGGAAGCTGGTTTGGAGGAGGAAGATGAGCCAGAACTGGGGCCATCAGACAGGGGTGGCATGAATTCCCAGGAGTGTCCAGAGAGTTCAGGAGCTGAGGAAGACACAGTCATGGTCTGTCTGGCATCAAGAGGAGAGGTCAACTGGATGGTCAGCCACTTGCACTAGTAGAAGCAGGGGAGAATTGGCTGCTGATGTTTAGCATTGATGGGTGACAACAGATCGCTTCCAATGAGGAACAGCTGCCACAAAAATAATAGAAAGTGACATTTCTATGATTCTAATGAGAAATGCCTTTACTAGGTGATTTTATTATATGCGTAAACAATATTTCTTGAATATTGGAGGAACAGAAAACATTAATCTTAGTCAAATGTACTAGAAAATTACTCTTATAATGTTCATATATGATTATGGTTATTTCAAGACAACTAACTTACCCTATAGGAAAATCAACATCTACACCATAAGCAGTCATATGATAAAGGCCAAATTTTGACAATTTAATATGCCCCTGTTAAAAGAAACTCGACAAAGTTAATTACTTGGCAACGTTTTCTGACTTGTACATTAGAAATAAGAATCAATAAAAATCTTTTAAGTTCTAATTCCTATGGACAAATTTTGAAAAAATGTCCCAGTGGTATAAAATTATATTCTTTTGTAAAAAGAAACACTTATTTTGCATGCCTGTTCTTAAATGTTGATTTTTTTAAAATAATCCACTCTACCAAAATACATCTAAACATATTATGTTTAGCCTGGTGACTTATTTATACACTCTGGCTTGTTTCAAATATACCATATATAGCCAGAGTTTGTGACCTTAACTAAGTAAGAAATTGTGATTAATCAAAACTGAAGATAACATTTCTGAGAACAGAAAAGTGTTATTTATGACAACGTCCAAACATAACTGTTATAACTTGAGTGATTAATCAAAACTGAAGATAACATTTCTGAGAACAGAAAAGTGTTATTTATGACAACGTCCAAACATAACTGTTATAACTTGAGTGAATGAACAATTATTTGTTTCACTGGCATACTCCACCATGGAGCATACATATAATTTTTATACTCATGATATATGAGAAGTTAAATTATTTTAAGGAAGGCTTTATTATATAGATCAGGAGTGGACCGCCTTTATGGAAACACACTATTTCAGGAGAAATTGAAGACAGCTCAATTGGAGCTAGGCAGGTTTATTGGAAAGGAAAGAAAATGGGAAGTCCTTTTAATCTGCTTATTTCCCATGCACATTTTCACTCTAATAGTCAAAAATTCCTTTTGTCTTCCTCTCTTTCTTTTCCAAATCCGTCTACACACATACCATAGATGCTCAAACACATGCATCCAGCCACTTAATTTTATTTCCACAAGATTCAGCTTTCCTTCCATGCTGAATGGCTGGGAACAGGCATCATTTTCTTCCAGTCCTGAAAATACAGGTAATCCTCGGCTTACAACAGTTCATTTAGTGACCATTCAAAGTTACAATGGCACTGAAAAAAGTGACTTATGACTGTTTTTCAGTTACAACCTTTGCAGCATCTCCATGGTCATGTGATCAAAATTCAAATACTTAGCAACTGGTTCATATTTATGACCGTTGCTGTGTCCCAAGGTCACATTTTGCAATCTTCTCACAAGCAAAGTCAATGGGGAAGCCAGATTCATTTAACAATTTGGTTACTAACTTATCAACTGCAGTGATTCACTTAACAACTACGGCAAGAAAAGCCGTAAAATGGGACAAAACTCACTTAACAAATGTGTCATTTAACAATAGAAAATTTGGGCTCAATTGTGGTTGTAAATTGAGGATTACCTGTAAAGGAGTAAACGGGTGGGGGGGAGGTGAAATTAGAATTGCTCACATAATTGCTTCAGGCTTTTCCTCAGGCCTCTGACCTCCATGTATAATACATAATAGAAGACTAATAGCCAAAGACTCACCTCTCCATCCATGAGGATATTATGAGGTGAGAGAGCTCGGTGGACTATTCCATGCTCATTGAGATAGTGTAAGCCTTGTAGCACTTCAAAGGCGATGCATAATGTTCTAAAAGGACTGCAATGAAAGATTGTCAGGTTAGAATTCTTCTGAGGCAACACAACACTGTTGGCTGGTGTTTTCATACCACATTCTCACACCATATAGACTGGGAGAGTAAAAGTGTCAGTAGATTGCTGTAAATTGCTTTCATCATGCTCTGGGCTTTGATATTGTAATCTTTTATTGCTATATTTAATACATTGTGAGTTAATTTGAGGAGCTGTCTGACAACCAGAAGGGTTTTTTTAAATCAAAGAAGTAGATAAAAGAAAGGATTAAGCTGGCATTGTGACAGGGGACTAAACTGAATTTACAAATCTTAGATTTCTTTCTGGCTTGAAGACTTCATTGTCTCTGTAACTCAGAGTGACATCAATAGTACAATTTTATTTCTGAAAGCTAAAATTCAAGCTAAGTTCAATAATTACTTCAAAGTAAATATTGCCAAAAACTTATGTAATACAAGCAACTACATTTCATACAAACCATGATGGCTACCTTCTTAAAATAGGTGGTTAATGGTCCCATAGGGCATGGAGCATGTTTCTCTAAACCCATTTAATTCATATTGAAGAAAAAAGTGTCATTTATATGTTAGATTTAGCTGTCAGGAGAACAAGGCAATACATAAAGTATTTAATCCTCTCACTTGCTTCCATAACAATCTCCCTATGATCTGAAGCATGATATGAGCTGATCAAACATTGGTACAGACATTTTATATGCTGGGGCTGGATTTGCTCATTTGTCAGTGATACTGTAGTACTATATTCCCTAGGGCGGTATATAAATGCAATAAATAAATAAATAATAATAATAATGTTGGCAGGTGAAATACACCTGAGGTCCTTTCTAACTCTGTAGAGAGAGTATTATTATGCACTTGGGCTGTTTAATTTGATCTCCAGATTTATGAAATGTGTAAATGAAAAATTGCACATCACTGAGACACTAGAGGGCCTCCTTTGCATATGTATTGTCCACAAAAGATACTCTGACAGACCTAAACAAAGGCATTTCAGGAGTCAATATAGTCTTAATTCCACACTTCCTCCCAAAGTTTAAATTACAAACATGACATTAATTGTTTAAGTAAAAGTTATAATGGATCTGTTAACTGAGGATTTTATTACGAGCCAATAAAGGCATTATTAATGTTCCCCTGGATCTGGCAAGCCTTCTATGAGTGTCTAGATCAGGGGTAGGCAACCTTGGCTCTTTTATGACTCCTGGCTGGCTCAGGAATTCTGGGAGTTGAAGTCCACGAGTCATAAAAGAGCCAAGGTTACCTACCCCTGGTCTAGATCAACCTACATTATGCTAGAACATGTGCAGGTTGTGGGAAGAAATCACCATTTTTCATACTGTTCTGCACATGAGTCAAGAACTCTATCAATAATTACTGAGAGGAAAATAGGAAATGACATAAGCAGACAAGACGACTCTAAAGTTTCTTTTTTAAAAAGTGCATCTGTTTGTTTGCATAAGATCCAAAGCTTAAAAAACTCTAATTAGATACAGCGATGCTGCAGAATTTACAAATAAGCTTAAAATCATACTACTTGCGTAATGAACTGTCTCACATACATCAATGGGCAAATGCTGAATATAGACTCAAAAATGGATCTTTTTAATTATCAGTCCTAAATCTTATTTTACATGAATACACTGAAGGTTTTCTCTTATTTATTCCTCAAAAATATAGATTTAATTGTATGTAAAGTCAGTTCTAAGTATAATATTCAGTTAGTGGATAGCAAACAAAACATGAAAAGACAGAACTCTTCCCCCAAATCTATAGCAGAAAGTTAATTTATTTTCCTTTCCTCAGTAAGAAATTTCAATAATGTGCAAAAATAGTAGGCCGTCTGATTAAAAAAAAAGATTAATATGCTAATTAAACTCTTACTGCTTCTAGCCATTTAAAATTCCTGTACATTTCTGGACCTCACATCCTAATTATCTGTAGCAAGAACACAAAGAAAATAAAGAAGTCAAAATTATATTGCATGCAGTTGTATTATTTATCCATTAAACTCAATACTTTTAGTATTTCATGTCAAAGGCCTTTTTCAGATTGAATTGTAAAATTCTATTTATTATATTTATTATAGGGGACGCAGTGGCTCAGTGGGTTAGGACGCTGAGCTTGTCGTTCAGAAGGTCGGCAGTTTGGCGGGTCGAATCCCAAGTGCCGCGTAGCAGAGTGAGCGCCTGTTACTCGTCCCAGCTTCTGCCAACCTAGCAGTTCAAAAGCACGTCAAAATGCAAGTAGAAAAATAGGGACCACTCCGGTGGGAAGGTAACAACGTTCCGTGCGCCTTTGGCGTCTAGTCATGCCGGCCACATGACCACGGAGACGTCCTTGGACAAGCGCTGGCTCTTCGGCTTGGAAACGGAGATGAGCACCGGCCCCTAGAGTTGGAAACGACTAGCACACACGTGCGGGGGAACCTTTACCTTTTTATATTTATTATAGTCAACTGACTTCCTTTGAGAGTAAGAATTTGCAAAGAACAGAAAATAAAAGAAATTAAAGGTACAAGGTAAGAAAACACAACTAAAATAAAACTAAGCTTGATTGATCACATATGGAATTGACAAACACTCAGGCTGCTATTTAATATTTAAGGTTTAATTCCCCAAGTCCACCCTGTGGTGGAAGTGTGTAAAGAGATGTCTTTTGAGGGCAAAAAAAAAAAAAGAAGAAGAAGAAGAAGACGACGACTTTGGACACTGAATTCTCTACATTTAGGAATAATTTTTACTTATTTCTTAGCCCTGCTTTGATCTTTAAGAATAAAAAATTGTGTAACTCCAATTTTAAATATACGTATTTAAACAAAATACACTTTGATGAGATGGGAATATATTCTGTGCCCACCTAAAACTAACAGCCAATGCATAGAAGCAGAACACTCTGTTCCCACAGGGAGAATAATTCAAGCTTTCAAAACATGACCTCAAATGACCCAGGTAGGAGGAGAGGTGAATAATACCTCTTTTACTGAAGGAAATGGTAGTAAAGAAAAACACAACTGGCTGTGAAGAAAAGCAAAATTTTCTAATGTTAATTCAGTGGTGAATATTTCACCAGTCTTGCACAAATGTTGTGTGCAATGGGTGTTAACTTCTTGAATCCCTATGGTTATTCAGTGAGCCAATGTTGATTACCGTATATACTTGAGTATAAGCCGAATTTTTCAGCCCACTTTTTGGGCTGAAAAATTCCATTTCGGCTTATACTCCAGTCAACAAAAAAACTTACTGAGGACTTGTGCGCGGCCGAGGCTTTGGAGCTTCCGGGATCGCGCTCACCTCTCCCAAGCCACCGCCGTCCGGAGACCTGCCGAAGTTTGGGGAGGTTTGGGGAGGTGCGCGCGCACCTCCCCAAAAGTCCCCAAACGAAGCCGGGTCTCCGTTCCTCTGCGCCCTGCCTGCCTGCTTCTTTCCACAGCGGAAAGAAGCAGGCAGGCAGGGGGCGGAGGAACGGAGACCCGGCGACGTTTGGGGAGGTTTGGGCGCCTCTCCAAATATCCCCAAACGTCGCCGGGTCTCCGTTCCTCTGTGCCCTGCCTGCCTGCTTCTTTCCACAGCGGAAAGAAGCAGGCAGGCAGGGGGCAGAGGAACGGAGACCCGGCGACGTTTGGGGAGGTTTGGGCGCCTCTCCAAATATCCCCAAACGTCGCCGGGTCTCCGTTCCTCTGTGCCCTGCCTGCCTGCTTCTTTCCACAGCGGAAAGAAGCAGGGAGGCAGGGGGCGGAGGAACGGAGACCCGGCGACGTTTGGGGAGGTTTGGGCGCCTCTCCAAATATCCCCAAACGTCGCCGGGTCTCCGTTCCTCTGTGCCCTGCCTGCCTGCTTCTTTCCACAGTAAGTAAACAAGCAACAATAAATCTAAATAAATAAATTATATTAATCAATAATAACTTGTCCATCTCATTTTTGTTGTACTTGTTTGCCACGATTTTAAACAGATGTTTCTCCAGTACTTCTGGAAGAAAAGGATCGTTGAACCATTGACATTTCATAGACTAGGACACACTTTTTTATTTGTTTTTCTTTCTGATTACAACCCTTTGAATTCCAAGAATCCTTTAAAAACTTTTTTCCAGGCAGAAATGAAGACTTGCCTGACAATAAATTTACTCTCTAGAAAGTACTTCCAGATATTTAAAATACTTGGAACTGAATAATTTTGAGTTTGGAATTGAGTACCTTTGTGCTCTTTCAGTTGCAATTATGTTTCAAATAGCAATCCATTCCTACTATCAGCTTTGTTTCAATGTATTTTCACCCTAAAGAGTTCCTAACAGGAAATTTCTAATTCATCATTTTTTCTTTCCTTAGAAACTATATTTAATGTTGCGTAAAACAACTCTGTGTACTATGCTCTAGCTTAAAATTGCACAAAACACAAAATTTATCTGAGGGTGTCTTGGACTGCTTCTCTTACTTCATCCTTTAAAGTGAGGCCAAATGTATTGCATCAATTTAATAACATCTAAAGCCATGGATTGATGAAAAAAGTGCTGATACAGCAGACCGATAGGACTACACTGTCAGTTTCAACACAACACCATTATAACAGAAGGAAAAAAAGTGAGTATAAAGCCTGCCTAATTTGGGAGGGGGGGACAAACACAACATGATCTGATCAAGAAAAATAGCTGTTGAGCAGGAAGATCTAAGGTAGGACAGTGGTTAAATACTTTGTTTTTCATTGCTAGCCAACCTAGTTTAAGTGAAACATTAACAGCCACATAAGCTGCCTAGTTTTTTTTAACAGAGCTGGATTATAACATGCATCACATTTAAGCAAGAAGAGCATAAGGCTAAGCAAGAAGAGCATGAGAGCATAAGGCTATAAACAACATCAATACCCTCTTTTTTGTTTTGTTTTTTGCAACGTTGTAATTACACAATGTCTCACTAGTCCTCTTGTTTTGGTCCAAATTTTGGTCAAGGCTAAATGGGCAGAATGTGAGGAGAGTGATTATTTTACCCAATTCCTTGTGTATAGTGCTCATAAGAACAGACGACGGTCCTTTGACAGAGACAGTGAATACATACCATCAGAACCCTGAGTTGAACAGTGTTTTATAGCAGCTGAAAAATTCTTCCAAAGAAGCCTATAAATCCAACTGAAAGGAAGCCCACCTCAAATTTAAGATAACTCCCCGCCTCTAGGAAAGAGTAACATTTTAAAAAAATCATATACTATTCATAGGCAAAATCAGTGAGATACGCTAGTGAGAGGGACTGAGTGTAATCAGAGAGACCCTGATACAAGGCAACCTCTGTTCAAGAGTACTTCAGCCATAGCATTCCATAGAATAATTTTGGAACAGCCACTCCCCCGAATGCAATCTACTTCATTATGGTGATAAGTGGTGATGGACAGTATGCTGCAGCTGCCAACAAAGTCAATGCAGTCCAAGGCTGCATCAACAGAGAGATAATATCAAGATCATGGGAAGTGATAGTACCACACTATACTGCATTAATAAGCCACACTTGGAATACTGTATGAGGTTCTGGTTACCAGGATACAAAAGGCATCCAAAAGAGCCCAGCGAAGAGCAATAAAAATGATAAAGGGTCTGGAAGCTAAATTAGTAGCTAAGGCTACTAGATATGTTTAGCTTAATAAAGAGAAGGCTTAAGGGTGACATGATAGCTATCTTCCAATACTTGAAAGGCTGTAATAGAGAAGAGAGAGTTGATGGTGGCCGCCAGGGGGAGAGCATTCTCTGTAGGCGCGCCTGCCCTCTGGAATCAGCTTCCGGTTGAGCTCCGGATGGCTCCCGACCTTCGCTCGTTTCGCCGTGACCTGAAGACTTGGTTGTTTGAACAGGCCGGCCTGCACTGAGGGATTGGATTTTAGTGTTTAAATTTTTTAAAAAAATTAAATTTTAGATTGTATTTATTACTTAGGGCTATTGATTTAATCTTATTTTAATTTTTATACCTTGTGTGTTGTTACTGTTTTAATTGCCCTGTACACCGCCCCGAGTCCTTGGAGAGGGGCGGTATATAAATCTAATAAAATAAAAATAAATAAATAAATAAATAAATTTATTCTCCAAAGCACTTGAAGGCAGGACAAGAAGTAATGGGTAGAGGGAGATTCAATCTGAATCTAAGGAGACATTTCCTGACAGTGAGAGCAAATTAATCAGTGGAAAAGCTTGTTTCCCAGAGTTGTCGGAGTTTAATTGATGGAGATTTTTTTAAAAAAGGTTGGACAACTATTTGTCTGGGATGGAATTAAGGACTTCTGCCTTGGGTAGGAGGTTGGACTAGAACAGAGGTTCTCAATCCCCGGTCCATGGACCGGCACAGGTCCGCGGCATGCCAGTAGCCGGGCCACACAAGCAAACGAAGCCCCATCTGTGGGATGCAGGCAGCACATGAAACCACAGCCCCTCCAGTCCACAGAAAAATGTCTCTCCATGGAACCAGTTCCTGATGCCCAAAAGGCTGGGGGCCACTGGACTAAAAGACCTATGATTCTATGATTCATTGGTTTGCAGTAACTAGCTAATTAATTAATTATATATAATATGCATGACAAGTTACACTAAAAATAGTTAAAACCAGAAGTATGTAAAAATATAGTAACAGAGATGGCAGTTACTCATCATCTCCCAAATGTTCTCTACTCAATGTCTATTTTTACCAGCGTTTTGAAGAGCAGTAGGATATCAAGAACTATTTGATAAAGTTAGCTAATCCACATTCCTAGATCAACTATTCTCTTACTATCATTCTTGTCTCAAACAACAATAACCGAATCATGTAAACAGAGGGAGAGGGAGGAAGTGGAGGAGGAGGAAGAGTTGGTATCTATAGCTAGGTGTTGAACCAGCTCAGACAGTTTGAGCTGGTTTGGCACATTGAACGGGTACATTTTACTCTCCACCTTTTTATTACCAGGCAATGCAATGCTTATAAAGATGCAACACATGAAGCCACAGTTAAAACATAATATTCAAACCAGCATCAAACAGGGAATTCAGATCTTTCTCAAGGTTAAAGAAATCATAGCTTCTGACACTAAACCAATCCTAGGTTAACTATGATCCCATTTTTCCATATATTTAGATAAGGTAAGGTAAGATTAGATTTATTGCCATTTTTTACTGTGGGCACAACAGCACACATCAAAAATGAAATTTAGTTGCCCGCTCTCAAAGTGAGCACATACATCACACACACCTAAACATACTATATACAACATATGTATAGACCCCCACCCCTACATATACAAAACAAATAAATATTAAACACTGTCCATCTTGAATATATAACGGAAGGAGGAAGCCTGAGAGTTCACAAGGTTAATGCTGTATGGAATGAAACTATGGCTGAATCTGGATGTTCTGCTTCGGATACCACGAAGCCTCCTCCCAGAAGGCAACAAGGAAAACAGGTCGTGAAGAGGATGTGTAGTGTCCCAGATAATCTTACAGACCCTGCTCAAGCAACGCTTCTGTGCTATGTCTTGGATGGAGGGGAGGGAACTGCCAATGATCTTTTCGGCCATCCTCACCACTCTCTGCACCGCCTTCCTGTCTGAAGCAGTGATGCTTCTAAACCAGACAGTGGTGCTATATGACAGGATGCTCTGGATCGTCCCTCTGTAGAAAGTGGTAAGGATAAAGGAAGATGTGCTTTTCTCATGCGACACAGAAAATGCAGGCGCTGCTATGCTCGCTTCACCAGTGTCTTGCTATTTGTTAACCGCACAACCAGGAATTTGATCCTGGTAATCATCTCCACAGGTAAATCATTAATGCACAGAGAAGTGTGGCTATGCCTGCCTTTTCTGAAATCGACAATGATCTCTTTGGTTTTTCCGGTATTTAAAACTAGCCTGTAACTCTATTTCAGTTCCAATTTTGTATTTATTAAAAAAAATCAAAGAATAATTAAGAAAAGGAGGGTTGGATTCTACATAAACAAATCATGACTAATGGGTTGGATTTTTCCCCATTCCTTTTCTATATTATGACCTCACTACAACAAATACTGTTTTGGAAATGAATTTCTGGAAAAGGAATAAAAAGAAATACATTCTAAAAAGATTACATATCCCAAAATATGATTTGTCCTACTTGGTGAGATTAAAATGGTTTATTTTCTTCCTGTGTGTAGGTAGGTAACTTGTTACTCTTTTTCATTACATCATGTTGTCTTGACTTTAATTCCTTTTCTCAGACTTTGATCATATTTCTTCATGTCCATGTATTCAACACTTAACTGCAGATTTTATTAGTACAAATAACATGGATCCATGATTGAGAATGAAAACAAAAACAACACATTTGTTTCATAAAAAGAGACTATACATTTTTTTGATCTGTATGTTTACCAACAAAGTTCTCTCTGACAAGAATAATTTCTCTCAATTAAAAACAACAAAATCTTCCTTCCTCTTTCACTGAGAAACATACACAGACTTTTTAACCAATTAAAATGAGCAATTTTTCTGATTGTTCCCCTCCAGTGCGTGTTCATTTTCTGTACACACAAATTAATGTATCAGTCTCAAGTGTGAAAATTACTTGGGAGTTCAGTACTGTAAATGATATCACCATAAAGACAAGCCTTGCATCCAGTACATACATCTATACAAAGTATTTTAAAATCTTCCTTTATATAAATTCTACCGATCATTTGATTTTGCAAGATAGTACAACAGTAAGGTTTTTACTATAGAACAAAACAAAAATATCTAATTCAGAAAGTAGACAGTACTTCAATAAAAGCAAATAAAATCTACTCATCCAAATCAGATCATGTTTTCCACCAAGCTAGTAAAAGAGCTGCAGACACAGTCTGCTTCCGATCAAGGACTCTATGTATAACACACTATACCTTCGTATTTCTCTGATGGTTCACTGGTAATTTTTCAAAACCATAACCTCTGAAACATATGACAACTTTGTTTGAGTGAAGACATATTATCTTGACTTAGATCACAAATTGAGAACTGTCCACAAAGTACTACAGGTGCCAAAAGTCTGTATCCTCTTTTCCTAGGTTTTAATTTCGAAGGCAATATAAAGTACCACATGAATGATGAAGAATAAAATAAATACTGGCCCTCTTTAAACCCTTGAAAAAACATTCTCAATATATGTTTGTGAAAATATAGGTAGTCCTTGGGTTAAAGAATGTCCAGCTTACGGACAACCCATAGTTACAAATGTGCTATTGACTCAGAGGTAGATGACATTCTCCCTCCATATCCCAGCCAACAAACTATCAAAGGCACACAATGCTTCCATAAGCATTACAAAGTAGTGGATGCGATTTTAATGTACTGTACAGCCTATTTTCAATGGTTCATGAAAAAATTGCACCAATGAACTGCTGACTTGAGGAAGGAGAACACCAGCCACGATTTTACTTTGCCAATTGCCCTTCTGTTCTACTATCCTGCAAAATCAAATGAGAGTAGAATTTATATAAAGGAAGATTTTTTCCATGGTTTATGTATACGTATGAATGAAAGAAAAGATGTAGGAAGAGTACTGTAAATGTTAATCATGATCTTTTTCCCCCTTATCTAAAGTTTTTAAGAGCCACACACACTGACACACAGATTCTCTCCCTCTTTCTTCAGAATGATACTAAATACTTGTTCCAACTTACATAAATTCAGGTTAAAGGTAGATTTAGGAAAGGAACTCCTTCTTAGCAAAGGGACTGCCTATATCTGAAATGTCAAACACAAGGCCCGGGGGCCAGATCCAGCCCACGAAGTGGGTTCATGTGGCCCCTGAAGCCATCCTGGAAACAGTGAGGGAACGGCCCCCGCTGCCTTGGCCCTGGCCCAGAGACCCTCCTTCTGCCAGAGACCCCCAGATCTGTCCCACTCCTGCCCAGGCCCCCATAGGCACCCTTGATGCCAATGATGTAGAGCTGGCCATGCCCACCCAGTAGGCCATACGCACTCCAGCCACGGCCACCCAGTAGGCCGCACCCACCCTGGCCATACCCACCCGGTCCCCCAAGGGCAACCACAATGCTGATGTGGCCCTCAATAAAATTGAGTTTGACACCCCTAGCCTATATCATACTAATAGACAATACAAGTGATAATAAAAATACATTCATTAATTTTGAAATGTGTAAAAATTTTACACACACACTTCATAATGCATTCTCTCTCTCCCTCTCTCTCTGTATACACACACACACACACACACACACACAAACACTTATTCACATACATGCACACAGGCATATATACAGTATATGTGCACATATTTAAATATCTACAGCAGGGGTGTCAAACTCAATTTCATTGAGGGCTGCATCAGCATTGTGGTTGCCCTCAAGGGGCCGGGTAGGTATGGCAAGGGTGGACGTGGCCTACTGGGTGGGTGTGGCTAGAGTGCGTATGGCCTACTGGGTGGGCATGGCCAGCTCTACATCGTTCGCATCAAGGGTGCCTATGGGGGCCTGGGCAGGAGTGGGACAGATCTGAGGGTCTCAGGCAGAAGGAGGGCCGCTGGCCCAGGGCCAAGGCAGTGGGGGCCGTTTCCTCACTCTTTCCAGGATGGCTTTGCGGGCCACATGAAACCACTTCACAGGCCGGATCCGGCCCCCGGGCCTTGTGTTTGACATGTCTAATCTACAGTATGTCTATTTACACATACACACAAAGCAGTATGTTAAATTAGTATTATGCAGTACATATCAGGTTCAGATTAATGAGTACTTAAACTTTTGATACATTAAAACTCAATACAAGCTTCTAATTCAAAGAACCAATACTATTTTGCTTAAACTATTTTTTCTTTTTTGCTGAACAAACACAATTTAGGAAGGAAATAAGATAAGAATTCTAATGCCATGGTACAAGCATACAAAATTAAGATGTTTTTTGAGATTATATACTGCAACAATACACACACCCCAAACTACCACCTCAAACCTGAACAAGATAGACAGAACAATCCAATGGGCTTTATGAAAAAGATCCTAGTCTATTCAAAGGGGTAAACTTTGCTAACTAGGCATGCACAAAATTCCAATTTTTCAGTCGGATAGTACTACAATCTTTGTTTAGGCCATTGGTTCATCATCAAATGTTCTAAAAGAATGATTTTAGGCTATTTCTGACATCTAATTCTCTTTTAAAAACTCCCATCTGCTCTTATAATTGTATCTCAGTAAAATATTGGATAAATCCTCTTAAGAAATGAACTGAAATTAAAACACACACAGAGACAGGGAGAACAAACAAAATAGAAAAGAATAATAATCTTGCAATCTTATAACAGAAGAAGGAATATACAGAAACATACAAATACCTAGCTCATATGTAATGTATACAATGATCAATGACTTCATAAGTTTAGCTGTGAAAAAAAGGATCAGCCAGCTGGAAAGCCTGCTATTTTCCACTTTGCAAGGAAATATGGACTGTCCACTCTGGTATATCTTCAATTTCAGCACAGCCTAACAAATTTCCTGCTGACTTGACATCAGCTTATGTTACAGGTGCAAAGGACATTTTTTTCTGACAAGTGTAATGAATTAATCCATAAACCATAAGGACAGCTTCTCTCATTCCTTAAGAGTTTCAGAAATTAATTACAAAAGCATTCACATCAAACTTTGGCTGTTCTATCATGAATTAATACAAACCAAACATGTACGAAGAGTTGGAAAATCTGTTGCAAAACTAATTCACCAAAATGGATTAAGCAACATAATGGAGTATTTCCCTTTCTTAAATTATTTCTGGCTATTGAAAATGCCTACAAAAGAAAACAATGTTCCCTTTAATTAAATGCAATACATTTTTTCCCCTGGGCACACTGGAATTCTCCTTGAGGTAAAATAGCCTTTTTGTTATACTGAAGCTACGCCACTCTAGTGGCTTGAGTGTGGCACAGAAAAGATATTCCATATGTATATGCTGCTTAATGTGAATCTTAGTCACTGGTATATCTCTCTGTGTGTGCAAGCGTGTGTGTGCACACACATACAGACATGCATAAATGTAAATAGTGCTTTCTTATAAATTGCTTTGGGGGGCATTTTTTAAAACAGTTTTGAAAAAACTTTCCAGGTTTTAAGCTTTTTGAGGAACGATGGAAGTAAAACATTGAAAATAAAAATTATGTTGTTTATGTGTATATATACATATATCAGCAAGAATATTCAAGCAAGCCTTTGTGTGCATAGAACACTTTGAAACCAGGTGTACCTTGGAGACACTGCCACTTTGCTTTTACATAAAATAAGTACAAAATTTTGATGCCATAAATTTAAGAGCCAATTCAAACTGCGGGGGGGGGGGAGTTCATTATAATTAAAAGAGTTGGAACTTTCAGTTCTGTTCACATTGTTTTAAAGGGTTTCAGGCTCTATCTATAGTTAAGAGAAAAGGGACAAGATTATAACTCTCCTATATGAGATCGTATTTAGGATTTTTTTCAGTAAATATAATAATCCAAACACAATAAACTAAAAGCAATTTACCATAGAAATATTCTAAATAAATACAAGAAATACCTTTTTTTCCTTTTAACCACTACTCATAATTTAAACACTTAAAACTCTTTATAATCAATGCACAATGATGCACACACAGTTTTACTGTAACTTCCAAGATACTATGTTTATGTTTATATTTTTTTAAAGGTACAAACTTTAAGCAAACACAAACAAAATATACTGGGATAAATGTCTGGCAGCTTCTAGCATTTTCATTAAAAACTATAACTTTTATCCTTTTTGTGCAGAAGTAAATATCTTTTTTATTCTAAGCATGTGTTAATCTGGCTGCCAGAAGGATAAAGCAGAGCTGGAAGATGTCATGTCTGAATCTATATAGACCTGTAAAGATAGTTAAGGTTTTAAAAGAAAAAGTGTATCTGGACTTTTTCACTTAAAGTAGATAAACTTTCAGTTAGCGTGTTTCCTTGCCATGTTTTTTCTTGATATCATACCTCACTGGTTTCCTGTCTCGAAGCAAATCTTCCAGGCTGTTTCTACAATGTTCAGCAACAACCACCAGCCTCTCTGATGGAAAATATAGGCATGAACAAAGACAGTTTTAATATAATAATATGCATATAGAAACCAAACACTTTTACTTTAACATCTTGTCAAAATTAAAACCATATTATGACACACTGCATCATATAATATAAAGAAGATGCCCACTTAGTTTAATGAGATATAACAGAACGGGGAATCTATAATGCCAGAACACTCAATAGGATCTTTGTAGCTTCCAAGATACCACCTATGACACTCATGAGGCCCATCCCACCTTAATTATTTTTTGTTTAACTGCAAACAAAATGAAACAAGAACCTGGAATTCCACAAAGTAAACATCTCCAAATTTAACTTTGCTTCCAGAGCTCTTGGATTCTAGCTCCACAGGGATTATTAGGAAATAAAAAATGGTGAGTTGTAGGTCAGCGCTTACATTAAAATGTGTCTGTCTGCTGAGGTGTATTCTGAAGGACTACAGGAGGTGGCATGGAGTGACCTTATTAGGCTGCCTTGACATATAAACTGATATTTTATGACCAGCTGCCTTTATTGTGACAGCCACTTTGTGAATAGGTAAGTCTCCCTCCCCATAATTTTTTTTGAATGTCAACATATTCAAATACAGGTAGTCCTCAACTTACAACAGCTCACTTAGTGACCATTTAAAGTTACAACGGCATTGAAAAAAGTGACTTATGACAGTTTTTCACATTTGCGACCATTGCAGTATCCCCATGGTCATATCATCAAAATTCAACTGACTCACAGATATAGTGTCCCAGGGTTATTGCGATCACCTGTTGTGATCTTCTGACAAGCAAAGTCAATGGGGAAGCCAGATTCACTTAACATGTCACTAACTTAAGAGTGATTCACTTAACCACTCTGGCAGGAAAGGTAAAATGGGGCAAAACTTGCTTAACAACTGTCTCACTTAGTAATAGAAACTTTGGGCTCAATCGTGGTTGTAAGTCGAGGGTTACTTTGTAGGGAACTCTTACATGGTGAATACTGAAGTTAACATATAGCTAGCAGTTATTATTAATAACCACTATATCCAGATGTAGTTTCACAAGTCAGATTTCATGTACTTTTTATCCATTTATTAATTTTGAAATATATATAGCTACTTTTTATCCCAAAGGAGGATTTAAAGCCAATGCTTCATTAGCAGGGAAAAATCTACCAGCTTAAGCAGAAAATGTTCCATTTATTACATTTTCTATGTTTGAAGGAAATGAAGTATGTCAGTTCCAAAGTTTGAGATATTTTTCCCCTATTCCATATGTGTGCATCTTCCATCTAGCCCTGAAATACCACTTTGTGACCTTCTTAAAATCGTTGAATCCCAAAAATGAATACACAGTTTTCTCCTTTGGCAGCCATATTGATTGTTTGGTTTTGCTAATTAATTTTATTCTAGGAATTTTAATTGGTTTTGGGAACTGTTTGGGTATTTTTACTGCACATTATGTATTTATCTTGTGTGTAAATTGCCAAAAGTGTTTTAAGAAGGCAACAGTATATATATAAATGGGATAAATAAGTAGCCCCTGACTTTTACTATTACAATGATGTAATTGTTTTATCACTAAAATATCACACTTAAAATGAGCAACGATGGAATCTGTGATGTTTCCTATGCTTCTTTCACCTCTATTTTTCCATTTCATAGAAATATTTGAAGAATTCAGCAACAAGTAACTGTCAAGCACTTCTTGAAACATAAAAAACATTCAATGTATAGGATAATAGTCAGGTTAGTCAAAACTCTTGGCTGATATGTCTATTGAGTTTTTTTAGGGCTTTGCCCATCTTAACAATATTCTCCATTGTAACTACATCTTTTCTTTCCTTGTTCATATCTCAAAATGAAGTAAAGATCAAATCAGAGAAAACCTATCCTTATTTTCTTCTCTCAGCAACATTAACTAATATTGACTTTTAAGTTACACTTTAAAAATTTACTGTGCACCAATTAACTCATTTTTTTAAAAAAAAAATTAAATAGGATATCATTTAGAGAATTAATGAAAGTGAATTGTTTTAAAACTAAATTGCTAGTATTGTAGAAGGCTAATGCAGACTTCAGCCCTAGCACAGAAAACTTTAGTCCTTGGTATGCCATACAAAGGACATATTGCTCAAGATTTTCTAACAAAATGGGAAAAAAAATCTTCTTTTTACATGAATAATAGGCAAGATTCCCAGGTGGGATTTCAGCCAATAGCAAAGGATGAAAATCATGCAATTCCAGGTGCCAATATCAAGTATACTTTTTATATAAATATTAATTGCATCAATGGCATACATAACATTAATCAATAGTTAATGTTGCTTGCTTGATCGTATTCAGTATGCTTAAATCACACTAGAAAAAAGGGGCAGGAAGTTAATAAGTAACTTAACTCCATGCATTTAAACACACTAAGTGCACTAAATATTTCAGCATGTAGGCTATTCAAAATACCTTTGCTTCCGGTCTACCACAAAATACCCCTAATTTTCATTAAAATCATGTTAAGCTATAATGTGGTTTGTTTCATGTTATGTGTACTCAGCCACTATGGTTTGTAAGCCATGATTTATGGCACTGCGTGATTTGTGCATCCATGTAGAGCTTTCTATGAAAATAACAGCCAATTTGCTATATAGACAAGCATATTAAAATAAACCAAGGCTAGTACAAAGTAGAAACTCAGCCAGTCTAACGTATATATCACAACCTTCACTACAGTCAAAAGATAAGGCATATGGATTATTAGCTTACACCAACATTCCTTGACCTGGTGTCTTCCAGATATGATGAATCACAGCTATCAATATCCAGACTACACAGGATTAATGGGAATTATAGTTAAGTTGTGGAGAGCCAGCAGCAACCATAACATGTCATATTATGACACCATTATGAAAATGGTGCAATTATTGTAATGACATTATGACATTTGGTGGAAATACATCAGTCACCTAATCCTAATGCAATTTGCGCCTACATATCCTGAAGAAAGCAATGTATCTTAAAATACAATTTTTAAACTGTAAGAAATTAATATGTTTTACTTCATTTCCATATGATGTGAAAAAAATGCAATTTAAACTGTGTCATTCAATGATTTGCAAGATTCAGAAGTCTATAAGCAACATAAGAGATGTGAATTACAGTTGCCCATCAATTTTACTGTTATATGTGCCAGCAATAAATTCTGTAATTTAAGAATTGGGAGTAGGAAGTGGGAAAGGATTGTTGAGAGTGCCTTCTGTGAAGCACATTTCTTTTCAACTTCCTACATCAAAAGAAAGATTTAAGGAATTAAAGTGAAAGCAAGACCCACTGATGAAATACAGGACCTAGGAAATAAACGCAGTGAATGAAGTTCCTACATTTAAAACCAAACAGAACCCAGCAAAAAGAGAAGCTTGAAAGAGACAAAGGGGATGGCAGAGAAAAATATATAGACAGAGTGTGAAAAAGAAAAGAAAATAGCTCAAAATTATCAGTGTAATCTGAACTATAGGATAACAAAGCCTGTAATGAAAGAGCAGCTACGTACATCTGTGACTGTTATGTGTAACAATAGTGGTAAGACTGAAATATGCTGCAGCCGAGTCAGTCTGGAGGAAAGCAAACAAATGCCTTTGGGAAAAATAAATGTAGAAGTCTTTGAAGTTTCTAAAACTCTGAAGTACATATACAAAATAATTAATGCAACAGTCTTCCAATCACACCCAAAAGTCTGTCTGTCTGTCTGTCTATCTATCATCTATCATCTATCTATCTATCTATCTATCTATCTATCATCTATCTATCTATCTATCTATCTATCTATCTATCTATCTATCTATCTATCTATCTATCTCTACCTATCTACCTATCTACCTATCTATCTATCTATCTATCTATCTATCTAATGGGACTTATATGCCGCCCTATCTCCCGAAGGACTCAGGGCGGCTAACAACAATAAAATACAAATAAGATACAAATATTAAGAAAAAATTAAATTAAACTATACCAAGCCTTAACTAAAACCAATAAAACCTTAAAACCATATTAAAAAACCCCTTATCATCAGTCCAGGTCGGCCTGTTGGAAAAGAAGTGTCTTAAGGTCACGACGAAAGGACCGGAGGTCAGGGGCCATCCGGAGCTCCAAGGGGAGCTGATTCCACAGGGCAGGTGCCCCCACAGAGAAGGCTCTCCCCCAGGGGGTCGCCAGACAACATTGTCTGACCGACGGCACTCTGAGGAGGCCCTCTCTGTGTGAGCGTACAGGGCGATGGGAAGTCGTTCCTGGCAGTAGACGGTCCTGCAGCTATCCCGGGCCTAAGCCAGTTATGGGGTTGAAAAAAATAATACAACTTACCATGTTTTCCACGAGAAATATCCACATACTGGCAAAGCCGGGGATATGTAAGTGTCTTAAGAATCTGAAAGCGACCCAGGATCTTTATGGAATTTGGAGTCAAAGGTAGACCATTGCTGCCACAAACATCATTTGGGAGAGCTGAAGCAAAAAAGGTGAAAGCTCCTAATTCTGAATCCTTTAAGGCAAACATGTCAGAAGTCTAGCACGTGTGTGCCCCTGAAAGAGAAATGAAGAGGAATTGATAAAAACAGGTTTTACAGTAACAGCAGTGAAGCAAAATAAAAGCTGCTAAATACTGATTAGAACTAACTAAAGATAGCTACTGTATGTCATTATTTATAAATTATGAAGTTACTTTAACCAGTATTTCTTTTATAGCATTCAGACCATTCCAAATAGAAAAGCCTCAACCTGAGATTATTCAGGTAGTCTTTAGAAAGAAATTATATGGACTAAAGAGTAATAAAGTGGATTTTTTTTCCTCATTACTGGTTCAAAAAGAAATAAAATATAAAAGTATTTCACTTATAACGAAACCAAAAGTATACAATGATCCTCCAGAAGGAATAAGTGTAAAAACAAGTAGGAAAGTATTCAAAACAATCTCAGATAAATTTAACATTAAAAAAGTGAAGACAATATATTAGCATTAACTTAGATCTTTCAAAAGTGTATAATATTAGTTTTCATTTAAACATTTTACTTATAAATAAAGCTGCTTTGATAGTATTGACTCTAATTGGGGGATTAAAGTTGTATAGTTGGGGCACTGATGCTTTAAACAGGAATATAAATAACAGCTTTCTCAGTACTGTGGGATAGAAACACCCAGCTCATAAGGCAACTGGCAATGGGTCCCCTGAATTTCAGGGAATAGAATTTTCGATATCTACACCAAAACATTTCAGCCCTCAAATTATCTACTACTGTAATATTGTCTACTACTATGTTACAGGTATGTTCAGGTTCTGGGTAAAGACAATTAAGTATTAGTAAAATATTACACATTAGGGTTAATTTAGCTGATGTGCATGGTGAGGTGAAGTGGGTGTAATCCATTTCCTCATTCATCACTCCATGGATATCCACATCTCCATCCTGTCCTTGGTGAAGAGGATTAGTATCCCATAGAGCAGACATGTCAAAAACAAGGCCCGGGGGCCGGATGCGGCCCGCAAAGTGGTTCCATGTGGCCCGCGAATCCATCCTGGAAACAGTGAGGGAACGGCCCCCACTGCCTTGGCCCTGGCCCAGAGACCCTCCTTCTGCCAGAGACACTCAGATCTGTCCCACTCCTGCCCAGGCCCCCATAGGCACCCTTGATGCGAATGAGGTAGAGCTGGCCACGCCCACCCAGTAGGCCATGCGCACTCTAGCCACGCCCACCCAGTAGGCCACGCCCACCCTGGCCATACCCACCCGGTCCCCTGAGGGCAACCGCAATGCTGATGCGGCCCTCAATGAAATTGAGTTTGACACCCCTGCCATAGAGCAAGAGTGTCAAACTGCCGGCCCGGGGGCCGGATGCATCATAGTGAAACCGTGCCCACCACATTGCCAGCAATGGCAAAAAAGTTGTGATACGTTGCGACACATCACGTGACGTTGCAAATTTGACATCCCTGCCATATAGAAAGGAACATGTTGTTCTTTAGCTAATAGAAGGCTACGGCAGTGCTTCTCCATCATATCCTCTAAACAAGCTCAAAGGGATTTAATTTCTGAGACCCTTTGTGCACATGCACCACTGGAAGATATGGGGGGGGGGATAGTTTCAGCTACTGCTTACTGATCAATCTCTCCATGGATTGAAGCTTTTAGCTTTAAGACCTAAAACAGACATTTATGGAAGTATTTTTCTCTATTTTTAGCTAATATTGGATATACATACAAATTTCACTATATCAAACAAATACTCCATTGAATATAATCTATGTTATTTTTCAGCAAACATGAATTATAATTTAAGTATTGGAGAATATATGATGGTGACCGTGAAGCCTCTGGCATGTATTAGTTTTCTTGGAACGTTCAACAATATTTGTAATGCAAAGCAAATGAAAAAGGTTGAGAGACAATATGTAACAGAGCCTTGGTGGAGCAGTGGGCTAATGCCTCCTTAAGTAACACCAGCTGCCTGCAATTAGTGCAGGTTCGCATCCCACCAGGCTCAAGGTTGACTCAGTCTTCCATCCTTCCGAGGTAGGTAAAATGAGGACACAGATTGTTGGGGGCAATAAGCTGACTTTGTAATAATGCCGCTTGGGGGTGTGTGTGAAAGCCCTAATAAGCAGGCATATACATAGAATGAAGGCTACTGCTAAGCTTGTAAGCCGCCCTGAGTCTTCGGAGAAGGGCGGGATATAAATGGAATTAAAATAAAAAAATAAAAAAATAAAAGTCAGCATAACGTGGACTAAAATATTTCCCATGGATAGGAATTACAGTACCTTTGTGGGCAAAATAAGTAGGCTTCATAAAAGCTAGCCTTGAGAGAAAGAAAACATTGAAAATCACAGTATTTAAAAGCAGGATTTTAAAAAAGAAACAAACAAAAATGAAGCAGGATAGTTGAACTCCTAAAGCAATTGGAAAAATTAATTAAGACATGAAAACAGCAGTGGAGAATAAATAAAAATGGCACTGCAACTGAAGATGTGAAGGCCCAGTGGAGAAAAGCAGGAAATGTTCAATTCCTGTTGCTTAATGAACAAAGAACTATCTCCTAATACAGTATTTTCTTAACAAAAAGATAGAAAAACTTGTCTTGGTACAATAAAAACCTTTGTTTTCACTCTCTGGGAATAATAAAATAATAAAAACAAAGGATCCGAAGAACTGAATATTGCTAATGGTGAAATTATTTAAAGTCAGAAATAGAAACAGATCAGGCATTTAATGTAATGTGTTATGATTTCTAGCTTTTAGTTCATTCCTCATCAAACAAATCACCAAGCCACTGTAACTCTATTTTAAAATCAAATATGTGCATGTGTTTTAAAACAGAATGCAACAATTTATAATTAATGTTATACTCTTCAAAAATATAACTTTTCAGTTAACCAAGTTATATATGTAACTTATTCTATAAAATAGCTATGTTTGTAAGGGTGATTTAAAAATTGCATGTTATACTAATTTTGTACTACTACTACTACTACTACTACTACTGCTAAAGTTGGAAGGGATCTTGGAGGTCATCTAGTCCAACCCCTTGCTCAGGCAGGAAACCCTATACCATTTGAGACAAATGGCTGTCCAGTCTCTTCTTAAAAACTTCCAGTGTTGGAGCATTCACCGCTTCTGGAGGCAGGTTGTTCCACTGGTTAGTTGTTCTAACTGTCAGGAAGTTTCTCTTTAGTTCTAGGTTGCTTCTCTTTTTGGTTAGTTTCCATCCTTTGCTTCTTGTCCTGCTTTCAGGTGCTTTGGAGAATAGCTTGACTCCCTCTTCTTTGTGGCAGCCCCTGAGATATTGGAACACTGCTATCATGTCACCCCTCGCCCTTCTCTTCATTAAACTAGACATGCCCAATTCCAGCAACCTATAGTCATTATACCGTATTTTCCGGCGTATAAGACGACTTTTTAACCCATGAAAATCTTCTCAAAAGTTGGGGGGTCGTCTTATACGCCCAGTCGTCTTATACGCCGGAAAATAGTACATAAATCAATCGAGCGCCCCTGTTCTTGCAAAGCAACTTCAAGCCTCCTTAGTCCAGTCCCCCCTCCAACATGACTCTCCCTTCCCACCCCCAAGAGCCCCTAAGCCCCTTCCCCTCCCCCTTGCAAACGCCAGACCCCGGGAGCTCTTGCGTTTATTCCAAAGGGTGGGTGGAAGGAAAAGCCCCTTTTGGCTCTGGCATGGCTGCAAGTCGACGAGCCCGGGAAGGCACGCCCTCCCCTCTCACTGTGGAGGAAGCAGGGCAGGCTGGCGTCAGGCGGGAGCCGGCAGGGCAGTCCTGCGCACGCGCGCGCTCCCCGGCTGCTAAGGAGTCCTCGGGGAGCCGTGGCAGGCGCCTCACGCCCTTCCCTCTCGAGGCGGCACCGGCGGAGCCATCCGGCGTCGGGCGTGAGCCGGCAGGGCAGTCCTATGCACGCGCGCGCTCCCCGGCTGCTAAGGAGTGCTCGGGGAGCCGTGGCAGGCGCCTCACGCCCTTCCCTCTCGAGGCGGCACCGGCGGAGCCGTCCAGCGTCGGGCAGGAACCGGCAGGGCTTTGCACCATCTGCATCAGACGGGGCTGAATCGGGCTTGTGTCAGACACTTGGCAACTGGCATGTAAGTATTTTCCGGCGTATAA
Organism: Vipera berus; assembly: GCF_964194415.1. Classification (NCBI taxonomy): domain Eukaryota; kingdom Metazoa; phylum Chordata; class Lepidosauria; order Squamata; family Viperidae; genus Vipera; species Vipera berus. The sequence goes on from NC_138209.1 coordinate 22,418,878, forward strand.
GACGAAAAATCTTGAAAATCTTCTCAAAAGTCGGGGGTCGTCTTATACGCCCAGTCGTCTTATACGCCGGAAAATACGGTATGTTTTAGCCTCCAGTCCCCTAATCATCTTTGTTGCTCTTCTCTGTACTCTTTCTAGAGCCTCAACATCTTTTTTACATCGTGGTGACCAAAACTGGACGCAGTATTCCAAGTTGGCCTTACCAAGGCATTGTAAAGTGGTATTAATACTTCATGTGATCTTGATTCTATCCCTCTGTTAATGCACTGTGTTGGCTTTTTTGGGAGCCAACACTCCTGGCTCATATTTAAGTGATTGTCCACTAAGATTCCAAGATCCTTCTCACAGTTACTACTATTGAGCAAGGTACCACCTATACTATACCTATACATTTGGTTTTTCTTGTCTTAAATGTAGAACCTTACTTTTTTCACCACTGAATTTCATTTTGTTAGATAGCGCCCAGTGTTCAAGTCTGTCAAGATCCTCCTATATCTTAAGCCTATCTTCTGGAGTATTGGCTATTCCTGCCAGCTTGGTGTCTGCAAATTTGATGAGTTCCCCATCTATCCCCTCGTCCAAATCATTGATGAAGATGTTGAAGAGCACTGGGCCCAGCACAGAGCCCTGGGGCAACCCACTACACACTTCCCTCCATGTAGATGCAGTTCCATTGAGGACCACACGCTGAGTACGACCGGTCAGCCAGCTATGAATCCATCTGGTGGTGATGCTGTCTAACCCACATTTTTCTATTTTATCAAGTAGCAGGTTGTGATCTACTTTATCAAATGCCTTACTGAAGTCCAAGTAAATTATATCCACAGCATTCCTCTGGTCCACTAATTTTGTCACTTGGTCAAAGAATTTGTCTGTTTTTGACAAACCCATGTTGGCTTTCAGTAATGACTTTGTTTGCATCTATGTGTTCCGACTCGTTTGATTAACATTCATAAGTCTTCCAATCTGATTTTAGACATGCTTAATTTAGAAGTGCATTCAAGGTGGATCACTCCTCAGGGATATTTTTCTACAGACTTTTACTTCCTTGTGCGTCTAATGCTGCATTTCTCTTTCCCCAATGCTTTACTACGCTTTTATTTCCCAAATCAATTAGGATTGGATTATTCTTTTAAACAGAATAATGAATTATATAATCAACATTCACAATTAAGTGCACTTTTTTCTATCCACTGGTTTGCTTTATGTTGGTTTGCACTTATCCATCACCTCAAACAATATAATCCAATATAGCAAACACTCGATTGGAGAATAATCAAGCATATCAGACAACGCTGTATTTGCTCATAAGCAGCTCACAGATAACATCAATAGTTATCTGTCAACAAGGACAATTTATATTTCTGCATTAAAAAGGACTCAGCCAAAAATTCTGTTTGTACGGAATAACTGAAATCCGCAAATACAGTGGTTTCGTTTCCCTTTTCGAATTGAAGAGTTTACACGTGAATCATAGTTTTTAAAAAATGGCCCGGGCTTGAACTACGTGTTTACCCACAATTTTCTGAATTTCCCGGGACAGAAAGGCATTCTAAACCATGAAGCCACTCGATATACGAACTTGGGTTCACACATCCAATGTTTGCATGTGTCTTGTGGCTCAAGTAACCGTACGAACAAAACCATATTCTCACACCAGGCCTCCAGGCGAGAAGATCCACATAAAGAGATGACCCGACTCACACTCACACTCACACAAATGCAAAGCACCCAGCGCGCTCCCCACGAACCCTCCCGTCCAGCCTACCAACCTGCTCCAGCTGGTCCTTCCTCCTCTGGCTCCGCCCCCCTCCTCGGCTCGTCCACCTGACTGGCCAAAGCCAAGAACGAGTGCGCACGCGCCGCGCATGGCATTTTGGCCTCCCGCGATTGACGCGTGCGCGTAGCCATCTACCCGAGCGTCTGCTGCAAGTAGGGTAAGCGAGGAAGGGAGGGATGAACTCGGGTGGCCGCGTGACCTTTACAGTTAAATGGGGTCGTGGATGAGTACGGAGGGGGCGCGTGTCTGAATTTCTGTTTTTGCTCAGGGGGTGTCTCTGCGGGGAGCTCTTCGGGCCCGTCAGTTGCTTTGGGGTACAAAGTCAGGCTTGCAGAGTTGGGATGCAGGGGGGGTGTGGGGGTTTCCTCTCGCTATAGGTTGAGAGAGAATATGTAAGATAAAAGTCAGCGTAACTTGGACTAAAATCTTTCCCATGGATAATAGGTTGAGAGACAACATGTAACATAAAAGTCAGCGTGACTTGGACTAAAATCTTTCCCATGGATAGGAGTTATAGCAGGGGTCTTCAAACTTGGCCCTTTTATGACTTGTGGACTTCAACTCCCAGAATTCCTCAGCCAGCTTTGCTGGCTGAGGAATTCTGGGAGTTGAAGTCCACAAGTCATAAAAGGGCCAAGTTTGAAGACCCCTGAGTTATAGTATCTTTGTGGGCAAAATAAGTAGGCTTCGTAAAAGCTAGCCTTGAGAGAACGAAACGAGCGGGTGGCTGGGAGTACCCGTAATAGGGATGTGTGTGTGTATGTGTGTGTGTGTGTGGCGGGGGTTGGGGTGTTGAAATATCGATATGCAGTCGTTCAAGCTCTCGCTTCCCCCCCCCCAGCGCCTTCATTTTTTTTAATTGTGTTGCTTTTTATTTGCATCTGGGGATAGATAAAGGTATTCAGGGAATGTCTTAAAAAAGTCTGCTGTAAGGAGAGGGGAGGAGGCGGCGGCGAATGGGGGACGTCGAGGCTGCCGAGCATCCCGTGAATGCCTTGAAAGAATAATAAATATTTTTTTTATTGAAAAGTTTTACAATACATTTTTAACAAAACAAAACCCCTCCCAACCCCCTCCCCTCTCCCCAACCCTCCCCAACACCTCCCTCCCTCCCCCCTCCCCCCTCCCCGACTTCCCAGAGCTAAATACAGGGTATAAAAATACAAACAATCATAATCTACCTTATGCAAACAACAATAAACTATTAAATCTATCGCACTTTAAAAAAAAAGAATAATAAATATTAGGTTGTGAGTCTGGGGGAGGGAGGAGTTTATGAGTAACGATATTCCTGAACTGATGCTTTCTTTTTTCTTCCTTGCGGTTTGCCTCTCTTGTGGCAGTTTTAATCTCCGGTTTTTCCTCTCACTGGTCAAGCCAACCCACACAGATAAGATAGAAAGGAAAGTTTAATGCTAGAAAGCACAGGGCATTTAGATGGCCTTCTGTTTACATTGGTGTTTGGAAAAAAAATCTCTTGCCACCCTAGGAACTACTTCTAGTTACTGGCCTATATGTAAAATAACCCCATACATGAAGTCTCTTCAGGCAGCTGTAATGAACATACTACACGTAAGGATTCAGTCATAAAAGCTTATGTTAAAGTGTGTTACTCTTACAAATGTTAGAATATTTGGCTTTTTAATGCAGCAACTCTGTTTCAACAAGTTTGGGGTCATATTTGTAGATTTATTTTAGTTAATAAAATAACTTTGAGAGGTAGAACTTCTTTTGCTTTGGAAGTGTTTATTCTTAACTTTTTGCATGTGGCTATTGATGTTACATGGGATATCTGGTTTTCTGATACCTGATTTTCAAATTAGATGACCTAAACTTACTAAAATGAATGGAAGAATGAATGAATGAATGTGTCTGTATATGTATATTCTATATTTACTTTATCTTCATTCTATTAATCTATTTACTCCTGATCTTGCCTAATTCTATTCTATCTATATTAAATTCAATATGTGTGCCTTTTAAGATCTTTTTGTGTGCTTTTCCTTTGTCCGTGCAGATGTCTCAATTGTACTGGCTTAACACTCTTGGTCTTTAATGCAGTCTAATTTATTCTTAAAGGGGAAAAAAAGAATTGTTCAATGTGCAGGTGCATTTTCAAGGCTTGTTTTAATGGTGTCCAGGGATATTTACATGATTAACTCTGCCTCTCCTGATATCAGGTCCTCACAAAAGACAAATTTGGTGGGGAAGAGGAAGTAGAGTTGAGGGTCGCATCTTCCACTGAACTTTGCAATGTGAACCTCTTCTCTGGCAGTACCTGTTAAATGTGAGTGAAACTAACATTTGGTAGTCTAATACATTCCTTTGCACAGATGGAAGGATGTTTGTGTTGTGAATGAAGTAAGATATGAACGTGCAAAATAAAGATCTAAGTCCAATATATCAATATGAACAGAGCTTTAATAAAAGAAAAACAGTGGATAGAAGAGGGTAATAAAACTAGTGCTTGATTTTTTTTTTCATATTAGTTCCTTCATCACCACCTACTAAACTGTTTCTCCAGGTCAGGTCTATGAGTAGAGTAAGATATCTTCAAGCTAAGCTTCCTATTGAAGGGAACAAGCCAAAGACATTTTATGGTAAATGGCTGAAGCCAGTTCTAATTATAGATGACAGAGTGATCTATATTTTATCAAATGTATCAAATTTCTATGCCTCTCATTTCTATACTTTTATAGAATATAGAAATATTAATAAAAAACTAATAATTATCCCTGTGAAGGATTTACTTGTAAGTATCTAAGGTTATTAAAGCTTTTCTCCTTTTATTTCTAACCCTTCCACTACATGGCTGTAAAGAAAGTTTTAATAGAATACTTTGACATACAACTGCCTTATCTTCAGTAAATTACATCCTTGACAAATCAATTACTTAGAATTCTGTGACAGCTCCATTATATTTCTTTTTTTTTCATTCAGTGTAAGTGCTTTGCTAATATTTGGAAGGACATGAAAATAGGGTTTTTTAGAATTTTGTGACAACATTACAAAGAATGGACATTTTGGAAAAAATGTAATACTTAATTTGTAACATTCCTTGCAATGTAAAATGATTTGCAAAATGTATTATATATAATTTGCTTGTATAGGTACATTTTGCTGTATAAAATTTAAAGATGTTCATTATGCTATAGATACCTTGTTGAAGTTACTTTTTCATTTTTAATAGTAATATTTATTATAAATAAAATTATAATAAAAGGTACATAAAAGGAAAAAATAGAAAAATAATAGAAAAATAATATAGTAAAGAAAATGAATATATATATATATATATATATATATATATATATATATATATATATATATATATATATATATATATATATAAAGAAATTATTTCCCCATTCATTATAATGAATATAAACAATTTTGGTAACTTGTCATAAAAGACAACAATGATCTTTTCTTCCCATATCTAAGCTCCTACCGATTAACAAATCCTTAAAACATTGCTGTTTCAGTCCTGATCAGCAAAAGTCCATTAATGTACTAGAAATAACATCTATTTTAACCTTGATCAAATGAACCATCCTGCTTCCTTTTACTTGTAACAATCTTGATCTTTAATCCCTTCAAATAATGTCATAGAACTTGATTTCTTTTTATTTTTTCTTTGTCTTTTCTCACAATATTCTTCAAAGGGTTAACAAGTCTGTTTTGTATCTCCAATATAGAAATATTATCCAGGTCACTCTCAAGACTTATTTCTACATCTCTCTTAATTATTAAGACATGAGCCTCTTTCTTTTGTATGTCAAGTGTAGCACCTACAATTCTCATAGCTTGTCATTATAAATCCACTTTCAAATCAGTCTCATTCTTATATAGTAAAACTTGTTCCTCTTCCATAACATCTTGTAAATATAGTCTTATCTATAAAAGCAGATGGTGTTAAAATTAATGTCTGGGTCCATTGTTAAAAAATATCCTGCAATATGTCAAACGTTAAAATATTTTTCTCCAATCTTTATTAGTAAGTAAAATTTAAATGTTCTTTAATTGTAATCTTTAGTTCTTTCTATATAGTGTCCAACCTTCAAAGTCCCATCTTATCATGTTTTAAGTATTTATGAATTCAAAACAAAACTATATTCCCACAAGGATTCTTGTAATTAATTCCAGTGTCTCATTTCAAATCCATCTGGAGCCTTATTCTATTTGTAACATTCCCAAATCAAAGTTCTAATCATCCTTTTGATGTTTATGCTTCCCCCTCCCAATATTTTTTTAATCCTTAAATTTATGTTTAGAACTTCTTTTGCTAAGGGTTGAAGAAAATTTACTTGTCTGTTTAATGGTTCCTGAAATTGCTGAAAAGCAATTAACAGGCAATTTTTGGAAGTAGAAAGAAGGAAGCTTGAGCAAGATGTTGATTGGTTTAACTGTTTAGTCATGTCTGATTCTTGGTGACTTTATAGGCAAGTGCTCTCCATGCTACCTTGTCAAGCACAGCTTCTTTCAATTGTTGGATGTTCAACTTCGTATCAGATTTGATGTTATCAAGCCAGTGTGTTTATTGCTTCCCCCTTTTTGTTCCATTGACCATTCCCAACATTCATTAGTTTGAGCAAGATAACTATTCCCTTGTTTCCCAGAATTGTAAACCTGATGGTCACTTCTGCCTTGGTGTCTACATGAGGAGCAACTCTCTGGAGCACTTGGGGGGTGATATGAAATCCTCTCCTCGTCCAGAGAAGAATTACAAAGGATATTTCATTTAATCACAGCTGTTTGCTTCACCTTAGTTCAGTTCACCATATTCCAGAAGCCATATTAGTTACTTTATACAAATTATAATTTTTGTTATAGACCTATAACATTTTTTTAATTTTAATGAATACAGTATAGCCTGCGTAAAGAACTGCCTTCTCTTCAACTACTTTCACCCGCTATCACTTTTTCATCTCTCCTCTGTTGGCTGCCAAGTATCCTGCCTTGCAGTGTGGCAATCATCCCCAAAACTGCATGGCCCTGGGGCCATTTGGCACACTGTGGCTGAAGGTTCTTGGCATCCATCACTCTGCAAGAAGTTCTGAACTGCAGCTCAGTGCAAAGCTTCTACCCCAGGGAAGCCCCAGCAGTGTGCAAAACTTTCACTCAGTAATTTGGCATAAAGCTGCCATCCCAGGAAGCCCCAATCACCCCAGCTCATCCTATCTTGCTGCCCTGCACTGCAAAACACCTTCCACCCTACACTCTGGCACACAGCTCACCTGACTTTTCTCAGTTGATTCTTGCTCCTGCTGACAAGATATACATTCCCTGATCCTTCACAAGGTAGCTGCTGGCTACATGAGGCCATTTCCCCCAGGTGTGAAACCACAGTGTGTGACATGAGGAAAACTCATTAGAAGTGGGAACAAGAATATAGTGGCGGGCAGCAGGGATTGCAGAATGCAGGGGGTCAAAAAGGTATAGATGGGAGATAGGCAGATAGGTGGAGTTGAAGTACTGGAATGGTAAGTGGTAAGTAGGTTGCCAAGTACCTAATTTTTGATCACATGACTGTAGAACCATGCAATAACTTCAGGGACAAGTAGTATGTCCATTCAGCTCTGCCCTAACTTCAAACATATTACTGCAAAGAGAACATTACATTTCTAGGAAAAAGCAGCGGAAATCAAAGCTCGGATACATATTTTGCTACATGACATTGTATCTGAATTTGCAGTACTAATATTAATTTATTTTTTTAATTTTAATCCCATTTATATCCCGCCCTTCTCTGAAGACTCAGGGCGGCTTACAATCTAAAGCACAATGTGCTTAGCAATAGCCTTCATTCTATGTATACCTGCTTATTAGGGCTTTCGCTCCCCCCCCCAGCGGCATTTTTACAAAGTCAGCTTAATTGCCCCCAACAATCTGGGTCCTCATTTTACCTACCTCGGAAGGATGGAAGGCTGAGTCAACCTTGAGCCTGGTGGGATGCAAACCTGCACTAATTGCAGGCAGCTGGTGTTACTTAAGGAGGCATTAGCCCACTGCTCCACCAAGGAGTGGAGTTTCTTAGTTTCTTGTTCTATGATATTTTCTTTTTATTCTTTCCCTGGAGCTATAAAATGAGTTTTCTCTGCATAAAGGTGTGGTTGTTAGCCCCTTCATATATTTTTTTTAAATTGCTCTCATCTAAATACAGAAGGCTGTGAGGGCATTCTTTTTTTACATGTTATACATAATTAAAACTATCAGGATATAGCTCATCGCCCTTGATTTTTCCCACCCCAATGTTTGTGAAAAAGCAAAACTTTTCTTCCTGAATTTTATTGAGTTCATATTCTTTAGGTAAGCATGTTTTCCTGTGAGAATATTTAGTAAAACAATCTAGTAAGAACTTTGTAAAGCATTTTTTCCACTTAAAAATTGAAATGCTTTTTTCATAGGTTTTCACAGGTATGTTAAATCTACAAGGGCTAACATCTTTATCCTTTTGTTTTTTATTCTTTCTCTTCAAAAATCAAAATTATAAAGGAGTCATACTATTTTTTTTCCTGCTGCGTTGATTCCTGGAAAAGGTATAAGTTACAATGAAGAATCATATCTCTGATGATTACTGAGGTGGTTTTCTTCTAATATTAAAGGCAGAACATTTCTAATATTAGTAACTTCATTATCTTCCTTCGTTAAATTGAGACGTTTTGTTTGTTTTGTTTGAATATTAAGCAACAAAGTTCCTTTTGTTTTACCTAGACTGCTTTATTTTAAACTAATCATTAAACAAAGGAATAATCTACAAAAAGTCTGTTATGTGTCAGAAAATATTTAACAATACTTTCTTTCAACAAGCAGAAAAAAATAGAACGTATTTTTGCTGCACACTCAGTATCATTAAACTTTGTTTCTGTAAACAGGGTTTCTGTGGGATTTTTTTTACATTTAGTGATTTTCATTTTTTTTCCATTATTTTCCCTGATTTTTTGGTTTATTGAAGTTTTATTTTGTAAGATTGTCCTTTGATTTTAGAGTGTGATTTTCAACATAATTTTTTCTTCTACTTTTAGAAATAATGTGTACCTGTTTATTTATTTTATTTCTTTGGATTTAGGGATGAAAGGGATATTTCTGTTCTAAATTGCAGTAAATCTTTGGAATCTTATTCACATTAATCATATTGTAACATTAATGAAGTTCTAAAACATCATTTAGCTCCAGTGTGATGATAATTTAACTGTAACTTCAGGTCTTAATATGTTTATAAAATTAAGTATATTTTTACAATTTTTGTAAAAATCCATATTATAGAAGCTAATCAGTTTAATTCTGTAGATATTTTAATTTTCTAGGTTTATTCTTTGCTACTGGAGAAAAATAAAATTAATTGTCTTAAAAGTAGATTTGATTTAAAAAGCAGTAAAAATATTGTTCCAAAGAACTAGGAAGATTTAAACCTAGGCCATTTTAGACCTAATCTAAATTAATTAATCTTAATATGCATATTGGCTCTCCTATTTGGTGCTTTGTTTTACTTTTGTTCTTATATAGTTTTCTTAGACTTGCAGAAGAAGTGGATATAAATGATCTAAATCAGGGGTGTCAAACTGCCGGTCCGTGGGCCGGAGCGTCACGGAGAAACCGCGCCCATCCCATTTTCAGCAATAGGAAAAAGTTCCAATACGTCGCGCGATGTCACGTGATGTCGCGAGTTTGACATGCCTGATCTAAATGATCTAAAATAACCATTTTATTTAATTTAAAATAAACACAGTTAAGTGTATATTTTCATACATTTTATATATTACTGTTGAAGCCCTCACAGCTTCTATGATACATGTTATGCATTTATTCAATTGTAAATCATAGGTTGCTGTTTCAATTTAAAACTGTAAAATGTAATAGAAGAGTAGCATAAAAATATTTCAGATGTAGTACAGTACAATAATGGAAGTTTCCCTATATTTTTTTAAATGTCTTCTTACACATAAGAGCATATTTTGACTTCAGAAACCTGCTAAAGTTTCTTCCCAACTATTTATTTCAAGTTGAAAATAACTGTTACATTGAAATTTGATCTAAATCAATGTGATAATTTTGTCAGGTGTAAGATTTTTCAGTGAATCTTGGCTGAGTAGGATTTTTTTCTGGTTCCCTCACACACCAACTTCCATCTGGTCAGCAGTTGATAATTTGCAACTTGTTTGAAATATAGAAGGCCAGAAGCAAAGTCCAGGCAATGATTAAGAAATTTGAATTTGTGCCAGAGCCATAGAGAGTGCCAGAGGTATTAAATGTTTAGTGAAATATTTTTGTGGAACACTAGATGTCTTCCTTTTGCATAGGATCTGCAGAGGGATAGTAACTACCTTTAGTTTTGTAATGAGATTAAATTTTTTTAGATGTGAATGGTTGGATTTAGAGAGGTAATAAGGATAATTCTGTTTACAGAAAGCTCATTCTGGTGAAGGGATCTTTGCCAGTGTTTTATGCTTTCTACAGCCTGCAGCTCCCCAAAGACCCTGGAGCTAACATGCAGCTGTGGGTCACTTTATGAAAAAAATTTCTATTGAACCTTTGTCTAAGTCCAATCCTGATGTTGAAAACAATTTTTTTATCTGTATAGTTACCAGTTGCTAGACAATTTAAGTGTGTTAAATGTGTGCATGGATAAGAATTGCTGTTTGCTTATTTCTTGCTTATGGGTTATCCATAGTTACCTGATTTATTTCAAACGGAACAGAGGGTTGTCTCAAATAATAGGAATATCCCTAAAATGCTTTCCTATAGTGAATTAGAACACCTGTGTTGAGGAGAAACTAAAAGAAAACAGGAATCTGTCCACAGAGTCTTGGATGTTGCACAGAATATTGAATATGCTATGCCTTGTGTCTAATCCAAATTTATGTTTATCAAAAGAAACTTAGAAAGAAAAAGAAAGATAAATTTCTGTTGATTGAATGAAAAAGTAAAATGTCTTTCAGATTAAACTTGATCCCCAGTGAACTCCCAGTACATTTTCATGTTGTTTTCTTGGCAGTAATATGAAAATAGTTTGCCATTGTTATCTTGATGTTTTATTGACTTCTCCATGGTTCCAGGATTTCCTGGTGATTTCCCATCCACATGCTAATCAAATCCAGCTCTGGTTGAGATCAGAATTGACCAGGGGCTTGCCACCTGCTATATGATTCCTATGATATATGATATATATCTGTAACATCTATACTTAGAGTCATTCTAAAGTAAATTGAAAATCTAATTCTGTGAAGTTTATTGTCCCTGATTCCGAGGAAATTTGCCAAAAATATTGAAATGAATTGCATCTTTAAATTCAGTCTGGAAGCCATTTTCAGATACTTCTGCAGTTTTCATTAACCTATTAAAGTCATCTGGATATTGGGCATTTCAAGGAGATTTACTACTTAAGTATGCTTGATATCAAGCTGTATGTTAATAAAAGTTGTATTTATGCAGGGTGAAAGTGTTAATTCAGTTTGGACCGGTAGGTAATAAAATATGCTCTCTTCAGCCTATGTTAGACTAAGAGTTCGGTATTAGTCGATTAAAGAAGCTTTCCTAATGACTAAAAATGCAGTCCCTATTGTTTATTCTGATACAAGTTCTTGTAACTACTCATAGGTAAATTGATTGATTTACATTTATTGAAATTTATCTGGCACCCATTAAAGGGATCTCGGAACAAATTGATAAATTAATTAAATTAATCCTAATTGAACTGATAGAAGCAGTATTAAGAAATGTGTATTTTTAATATCTTGGAGTGGATTAAGTGTTTTGTTGCAGAAATGTAATAGCTGCATAAGCATTCCATATCTTTTTCATGATTGCCTGTATAAACAATTAGGTAAATGATTAAATTTCCTTGCTAGTTTTATTTATTTGTAAAATTTATTGGCCACCCATCTTACCACAGGGTAACTGGGCGCTTACAATCTTAAAAAGATGGAAATCATACAAAATCTAAAAGACGTAAATAAAATGCTGTATAGATCCAAATAAAGATGTAAAACTTGGAAACGGAGAGAGGAGGGAGAGAGAGAAGGAGTAGGATGGGAGGGGGAGACGAAGGTGGATCTGTTGTTAATCTATCAACCACTCACTAGTTTTAGTGAGGTCTAATTAAATAGTAATATTAGCTGACATTATATATTGCTGGATGTTCTCTATTCCTGGATATTTTCCAGTCATATTCATGGACAAGTATAATGGCATACAGGTGAATATTGGAATGGCAGAGCTCATAGTGAATGTATTAATATGTCCTACAGATTTTTGCAACACAAGAACTCTTAATTCTGTAGTGAGGAATCGGATCAGATAGCCATATGAATTCAAATATTTCATGGGTATTGTAAACAAAATCTGATTAAATTGAGGTGGAGTTTAATAAATAAAAATATAACAGTTTATAGATGTGTTTGCTAGTCTCAGAGTTTGAATTTAGAGTTAAACTAATAAATTGTAAAATTGTGGATTCTAAATATGTGCTGCAACAGAGAAACTATGATGATCTGTGCCTTGACTGATTATGTGTTATGATGAGACTAAATAGAAAGCTACATTATGGAAGGAAGAAAAGTTATAGTCCTATGTTAGATGAAAACCAACAGAAGCATAGTAGTCTTGGATCGGACATAAGAAAACATTGTATAATGGCCTTCCTTAACTTGAATGTTTTAGATGTTATGATTTGGAAATATATCCAGAAATAAACCAGGCTGTAAAAGTCTGGAATAGAAGAAACTGTAGTAAAACAATTGTTAAAAAAGAAGCAATCCTTATTTATCTGTCATTCTTGCTATTGTATACTCCACTAGAATTTTGTATGAGTCAGGTATTTACTCAGTATGGTCAGTGAAAATTAGTAAAAAGGCAATACTTGATTTGAGAGGATGAATTTGGTAGAATATTCCAGAAAGAACTGGTAAGAGAAATTGGCCTGTGGAAGTGTGCGTATGTATATCTTTACTAATAGCTGCTTCCTTTATTCTAAGATATAATGAATTATTAACTATGATTAATACTAGGATTCAGATCTCAAAGAGTTTTACAGCTTAGAAAATGCTTGCCACAAAATTCACAAGGAAAATTATCCATCTTATTAGTGCTTGAGTTCAGTTGGCTCAGTTTTTCTTTTACGTCTTTAAAAGTGGAATGTATATTGTTATACATAGAAAAAACATGGTTATTACAGTTGATAGGCAAAGTGACCTTTTTATAACTAAAAAAGTAAATACAGTAAAAGTAAAGACTATATATAGCAACTATAAGGGATGCGGTGGCTCAATGGGTTAGGATGCTGAGCTTGTCGATCAGAAGGTCGGCAGTTTGGCGGGTCGAATCCCGAGTGCCGCGTAACAGAGTGAGCGCCTGTTACTCGTCCCAGCTTCTGCCAACCTAGCAGTTTGAAAGCATGTAAAAATGCAAGTAGAAAAATAGGGACCACTACGGTGGGAAGGTAACAGCGTTCCGTGTGCCTTTGGCATCTATTCATGCCGGCCACATGACCACGGAGACATCCTCGGACAAGCGCTGGCTCTTAGGCTGTGAAACGGAGATGAGCACCGGCCCCTAGAGTCGGAAACGACTAGCATGCATGTGCGGGGGAACCTTTACCTTTACTATATAGCAACTATATATAGTACTAGTTACTAGTTCAATCTATTTATTCAAAACAATGTTGGAAATAATTGCATTGATAACATGTTCATATTATCTTGTTTTTTTATCTAGGATTTTAATCCGATCCTTGATGAAAATGGCAGCCAACAATGCAGTTTTGAATAGACTGGAGCAGAAGGGTGCTGAAGCAGATCAAATTATTGAATACCTTAAGCAGCAAGTTGCTCTTCTGAAAGAAAAAGCTAGTAAGGCATAACATTAAAATAGATTGTTCATTATCCATTCTAAGTCAGTGAGTAAAATCTAAACCATTTTTAAAAATTATTTCAGGTAACAGCTTTCCTATAAAAGACTAAAATAACACATAATTTCCCACTTTTTAAAATTCAGAAGACAAGTTACCTGGTGTCAAAAGCTGTCAAGGGGTATATTTGGCCGTGCTTTTTTAAAGAATCGGCTCTAGTTAGGGCTAACAGGTACCTGAATGAAAATGGTAATAACAGTAAGAAGGGCGTTTATGGTTTTATAGTCAGTAGAATCCTAGAGTTGAAAGGATGATTTATGTTATTCAGTCCCACTCATTCCTGTTTAGTGCAGTAAACCAAATTATAGTATCCTAAACAGATAGTTGCCTAGCGTCCACTTCACTATATCCAATGGTGAACTTATAGCCTTTCTCTTGAATTGCCTTTGCTGCTATAAATTCTTTTCTAACATGCAATCACAATCTGCCTTCCTGTAGCCTACATCCATTCTTCTATGCCGTGTATTCTGAAACAAGAGAGAAGAGGTCTTGACCTTCTATGTGACACACTTAGTGGTCTTTAAATAATGCTATCATATTATACCTCACTTATTTTTAGCTCAATGCTAAATACACTTAACTTCTTCAATCTGTCTGTATAGACTTATAGTACCTTAGACATTTTTGTTGCCTTTCCTTGTTATTCCAATTTCTGTGAATAATGCTTAAACCTGTTATGTCAGGAATTAGATTAATACAGAATTAAGTGGAATCGTTACATTCTTTGAATCAGAAATAATCTTTCTCTTGATGCAGCCTTAAATTACACTTGATTTTTGGTGGCCACATCACGTTCCTGGTTCCAACTTAGCTTGCACCCAACTGCTTTAGCAAGGATTTTTTTTACCATCACTAAACTAGATATCCCCAGTAATGATGCATTTGATTTTATGTCCCTAAGAAAAGAACTGCTGTCCAGTCCACAATTAGAATTAGTTTTCTAATCAGGATGCTATTATTTTGTTAATTATATACAAACTATTATACATCTAAGGGAGGCCTAGAGCTTACAGGTTCCTGGTTTCTAGTCCAGCACCTTAACTCTTACAGCAAACATCTACAGTCTTTGTACAATCTTAAAGAAAGTACCTAGTCAAACGAGTGATAAAATTAGTCTATTACTTGTTCTTGGCAAATCTATATTTGCTTCCTTAATTATCACATTGTTTTCAATAACCTTATATGACCTATTTTAAAATCATCCTAGTTATCAGTATAGACTGACTGATTTGTAGTTTGCTGATGTTCTTTTATTTATAATGGGACAATATTCTCCTCCAAGCTGACACTTCCATCAGTTTCCCAATTTTTTCCTAAGGGTTTGGTGAGATGCTCAGATAGTTCCTTTAGTATCCTAGAACCTTCATCTGATCCTAAAGTGAAACACATTCAGATCAAATAAATATGTATCCATTGTTTTCAAACTTCAATCCTGTCCCTTCAGATACATATTTTTGATAAACCAGCCTGAACTGTTTGAAAAACTTAGCCTTGTCCAGGTAACCTGTCAACATTTTGCTATGTTCACTGAGCAGCTGGTATATATTCTTTTTCTTTACTTTTGAATGTATGTAGCTCATTTTCATATTCTTGATATGAATATTCTTCTTTACTAACATTCTTCACTAACCTCAACTTATTCTGAGTTTTCCTGTCACCATTTGTTCACTGTCCCTTTGTGACTGTTTACTTTTTCTTTAACTTGATGGAATGTTGGAAATAAATTATATAAAGGTATTGTCAACAGATAACTCTCTGAATATTGAACATTTAGCTAGGCAAGGGAAGCTGACAAATGAAAGAACCAACCAGAGACTGCTGAGAAAAATATTTTCCCCTTCAACCCCCCCCCCCCACCACCACCACCACTGTTTCACTGTGGGAGAAGCTTGGAAATATTGCGGTTTTCCACTCTGAGCTGCCTCCCTCTCCTGATACATAACTTCAGAATGGAGATTAGCAGCTCATTCTGTGCTTCCCAGTATATACACATGCATGCAACATGGGAAAGAACAGAAATATACAGATACAGATACTGAAGCTACAAATTTGGTTACACAGAAGAAAATACAGACAACTTGCTATGGCCATTGCTGGAAAAGCATTTGGAAAAAAAAAATCTGCATCCTTTTCCTAATTTTTTTATTCGCAGGCCTCCACTTAGTTTTCTTGTGTATGTTTTGAATTTTCGTTTTCTGCTGTTCTCCGTTTTTTCTCCATTGCAGTTTACAAGTTCCTAAAGAAGGGGATTAGCTTTTTCATCTTCTTCATTAGGATCTTGCATTTATCTGATTTTTTTTTAAAAGTTACATGTCTGACTGCTGTGATTTTTTTGTAAAATAAAACCAAAATTGTATGTTCAACAATACATATATTATGATTGCAATAATGGAGAATTTTTTTATTCTGTTATTCAGGATTTTAAGCTTTGTATTTAATGCATGTATACTAAAGCTTTGTCCTTTTTATGTTCTGAAGAGATTTTATGGCCTAGACTAGAGCCAATAAACAAGGTTTCTACTTACAAATATGAAATGAAACTTTTCAACAGTTTCACATAGTTCTGAGATAATATCTCCAGAATCTGTCATCTTTTTTCCACTCCTGGTTTCTTGATATAGAACATTTAAACAATAAACTGTTTAGCTATGCATTCCATTGGAATAGGCATATAACATGGTTCCAGCTTGTATTCCCACCAGAACCAAAGTTCATTTCTTAGAATATATGCCAAGGAAAAGAGGGAAGAAGTGTGAATTGAATAAAGAGTCCCTTTTGTTTAATTGGAAAACACAGCGTTCAGTGGGTATTATTGCAGGGTTTTAATAACAATACCGGGTGGTAAAATATCTGTTTTAATATTTACAAAAGCTGACGTGAGTGTTGATATAGGCATTCCATAGGATCTCTCTATAAGACACCTGTTCCTTGTTCCACAATCTTAATGGAAATAACATGAAACTCTTTGATTGCTTGTTGATGCTTTTCCCATTATCATGACTTTTGCTTACGTCTGTTTGTTTTTATATCATGACACTATTTTCAAATCAGATATTTGAGCACTCATGATAGTTTCATAAATGATTCGGGGAACTTTCATAATTGTAAATGTATCCAATGTAATTCTGTATTTTAATATAAATGTTTAGTCAAAATACACAAGGTATAAGTAATTATGAGATTTCTCCATTGTCTTGAAGTTTTCAAACAAGTGTTCTGTTACTCGTTTATAGCATCTAGAAATGAAACTTAACCATTTTTGACAATTGAACAGTGATTCTAATGAGAGTTCGGCTTCTTACAGTCTTGCAGGCATCTCTAAGGGAAGAGAAGAAACTGCGTGTTGAAAATGCTAAACTTAAGAAAGAAATTGAAGTGCTAAAACAGGAATTGATCCAAGCAGAAATTCGAAATGGAGGTGAGAAACGTGTTGTTTTATGCAAGCACACTTCATTTATAGTGATGTTTATATTTTTCCTAGAGTCAATATTAAAAACATTAAAAGGGGCACTTAAGGGGCAGAATTGCACTTCTTTTGCTTAATGTGATATGAATGACAGGAGAAGTGAGGAAAAGGAAAGATACTTGCTACCCCATTGTCTATGCTGCTTTTCCCCAAAATGTTGTAAAAGAGATTCTAGTGAAGGTTGAGAAATAGCTTTTATTAAAGTATCCAAGGAACAACAATGTTTGTTTTTAAAGACCAAGTTGATACAACTTCACTTACAGAGAAGGATTGAAAATGTTGAAAAGTCTTATGGATTGGGGAGAACGTAAGGTTAATGTGTTTGATTTGTATTTGCAGTTGTCCTAATTTTAAAGTTGTTTTGACACCTTAAGCACCTAATTTATTGACCTTGCTAAGTTATTCCTTTGTTTTTTGTTTTATTTATTGGAAGCCCGAAAGAGGAAGACTTGCAAGTGAAAGGTGAAAATATACAAACCACCACCAGTTCCAAAGAAAGTTAATCACTGATTAATAAAAGCGTTCAATAGTCACAAATAGAGATAGTTTAGATAGCATTAATTAAACATTTCCTCAATAAGATGAAAATTATTTTCATATTCACTATTCTTTTAGTTTGGAAAATATTTAATTAGATGAGGCTCAGGTTAATTCATTGAGCTATTATTATTATTATTATTATTATTATTATCATCATCATCATCATCATCATCATTATTATTATTATTATTATTATTATTATTATTATTATTATTATTATTATTATGGAATCTTTTGTGTTTAATTTTAGTGAAACAAATATCTATGCCACCTACTGACACGGCTGCTGCAGTTTCATTTTCGAAGGATCTCTCTGAAACATCATCTGCTGCCGAAGCTCTATCTGGTCCTAAGGAACAGATCAAAGGACCCAGTGAAGAAAAGAAGAAGAAAGACAAAACAGAAAAGAAAGGTAATTTTAGATTCAATATATTGTATGCTCATAGAAGGCTGCTATAAATTAGGCTTAGGCAGGCTCATTTTATAACTCAACTCTAGACATTAATACCCTTTGCTTTTCTCTCAACTGCTTTCAGGCTTGGAACTATCCTTATTCTATAAATGGAAATTGGACTTTGTTTTGCCAGTTTTAAGATTTTTCATCCTTTTTGTTTACAACTATGCTTTGGAAATTGTAGGGATAACTGGATAAACAGGAACAATGATTTATTTTTGATGCCGTGTTTATTGTTAGAGTAAATAATACTATGTTTTTACAACTATGCTTTTTGTTATATTTGTTGATATAATTGTAATGTTTTTGGTCTTGATGTCATGAAAGTGTTCTTAATACTTTACATAAGGGAGTTTTTGTCAAGAGAAGAAAAAAAATCGGTAGCGTTGTGAACTGAATTGCATCAGTGGGTTTATTAATTTGGTTTCTTTCCTTTTTGTAGGAGAAAAGAAAGAAAAAAAGCAGTCAGCTGCAAATGATGATTCAAAGCCTTTAGATGTTTCTCGGCTTGATCTTCGTATTGGTTGTATTATGACGGCAAAGAAACACCCAGATGCTGATAGTCTTTATATTGAGGAAGTTGATGTTGGAGAAGCAAATTTAAGAACTGTTGTCAGCGGTCTGGTGAAACATGTTCCTTTAGAAGAGGTATAAATGAAATATCTCTGATGTATTATTTGAAGCTTTAACAACTTTTTTATTTACTGTTGTTCATCATTTATGTATACTGCTTATAGTGTGTTCCAGTTAAGTGCTTAAATCTCAAAATCGTGAACTTGAGTTTCACTTAAGGAAGCCATAAAAAGATATCAAAAGTTTCACTATCTCAAAAATTCTACTAGTTTGAAGATTCAAGAAGTCCTCTGAGATCTACATAGCATGCACAGAAAGGCTAATATTAGTTCCCTACTGTTATCTTCTAGACATTTGTGCAGAGATTGGTAAGGCTTGTAGGTAAGATTTTGCATTTCTTCCTCGATAGCAAAAGTTGTCTTTGGTAGTCAACTTTGTACTTTCAGAAATGTTCCAAAGCCCACATTGTTCAATTACAGTTGGAAAAGGTTTGTATTTCTATGCCAACAGTAAACAAAATTAACAGTGATCTTGGCCTTTATTGTTCACATAATGTCCATTGTATCTGAATTTGTTATACAGTCAGAACCCACCCTATAATATGCTGAGCAAATTCTTAATATCCGTGGATCAAAAGAAAGTATTTTCCATAACATTCTACTGGTATTTGTTTTACTTATTGTTCTAATTTATCACAGGTTTCTGTTGTGATCATTGTCTAATGTGAAACATGCTTTAATTAATATCAAGCACACCATCACTTTATGATGTACCATGCTTGGCTTTTCTTATATAATGAAGAATCTCCAACAACATAAATCCAATACGGTCATTTCTGGAATATTGTTTCTTAAAAAGGATGTGATCTAAACTGCTCTGCATTTTTATTGGTTAAAATGTTCAAGGAAAAAAGAGGCAAAAATAAAAACCTACATATAAAGGAATTTGGGAAAAAGAGTTAAAAAGCAAAATTGGCCAAATAATGCATCCTGTACATACATACACAAACATAATTTTTTCCCCAGTTTCTCTTTTCCAATATTGTGCCAGATTGATTCTTCCTGCTGTTACCATATATCATAATTATGTTACATTTTTCACTTAGGTTTTCTTGGATACCTAATAAAAATATTTGGGTTTTAATTCAAATGTTATTTTCAGAATTTTTTGGATTTTTTGGCATATTTTCTTCCATTGGTATAACCGCTATATGGTAAAAAGTTCTTTCCTTGTTATGCCAATTCCAACATTTATTGTTACATGATTTATCCCTTCTGACAATTGTTGAAAGACTTAGAAACTATATAGAATATTTTGTACAAGATTTTCCTCAAATTGTAGCTTGATGCAAATGTTATTATTTTTTTCCATATGTCTTCTCATTGATCCATTGTTATGATTCTGTTGCATTTTGATCAGAATTCTCATGTATTAAAATTTAATTTCTTTGAATTAAACTGTGATTGCATTGGGCCTGGTGGACTCAGTTGCCTTATTTTCTTTGGGCTCTTTTTCCCTAGAGGTTGTCTCAGCAGGTGGCAGTACCTTGCTTGGGCTGGGAAGTTGTGTTGGGTCTCCATTTATGAATGGAGATCATCTAGAAATTGAGGACTGTAGGCTACGTTGGAAAATTGAAAACATGTTCTAAAAAAAGTCAGTGGCAATCTGCTTCCATAGCAATTCCAAGAAACCTATATTATTAAATGAAGTCACCAGGTGTCATATCAAAGGAAACTTTACTTTTTTCCCCTTCATATTTGGGTCGGAACAGAAACTTTTAGAATTTAAATGAATGTCTTGGAAGGCATATTATGTGCAACCGTTTTAATTCAATTTGTTCCAAACATTTGTTCTATCCTGACATTTGGGATTTGTAAATATGCATTCCACCTGGACACATTTGTTATATTTTTCCTAATTAGTTTAAAATACTTAATTGAAGAGTTAAAAGTTGACTTTTGATCACTAAGAATGGAAAGCAAATAAAATACTGCTTCAACCATCACCCAGAACATCAGGACACAATGCTAATGTTTTTATTGATTCTTATTGCATCTGTATGTTAGAGGACCATTAAACTTAATTAGATATTTCCTGATTGTATTTCTGGATTAGTGAAAGAAAAATTTAATTTTTTGCTCTATGTTCCATGCATTAATATTTTCTTACCACTTCATTTGGTAGAAACCCGAAAAGACCTCGGTAAATTGCACTTTTTTTCTTTTTACTTCTGTATAGATGCAAAACCGGATGGCTGTATTTCTCTGCAACTTAAAACCAGTAAAAATGAGAGGAGTGGTGTCCCAAGCCATGCTGATGTGTGCTAGCACACCAGAAAAGGTGGAAATTATAATTCCTCCTAATAGAGTTGTTCCTGGAGAAAAAATTACATTTGAAGGTTTTTCAGGTAAGCAGAAGTGTCTTAAAGATTGAACAGAAATTGATGAGAATTTTTTTATATGAATTATTGAAAAGTTTGTAATGTAATTTTAAATGTGCGCATATCTGTGCCTGAAAAGAAAACTCTAAACAAAAATGAAAATCAGACTTTAGGAATGAAAATTGTTTTCAATAGGAGGCAGAGAAAGAGAGAAGTAATACAGAGTACCTGTTGTGTACTATGTTATATGCATGTCTTATAGAATGTTTTAAGGAGTGCGTTTTTGCCAGTTATCTGTATCTAAAGTCACACACTAATTCATATCTTGTATTTTGTGAGGTTAGTATTGAATAATATTGTTCCTTTGCTTTTCTCTTTTTATCTACCTACTAAAGGTGTATGTTTAACTTTTGTGTTCTGTAATTTCTGCAATCCAATATGTAAATTGTGGATCATATATAAAATCCTTCACTCTTCAAATAGGGAATAGAATATGTTTCTAAGGACGATAAAACTAGTAAAAATGATTTCAGTAATAAGTGGTTTCCCTCAGATAACTTTACTTTTTAAAAATAATTGCTTCTCTGTTGGATACAGATATTTATTTACTGACCGTTAAGTTACAATGGCAGAGAAAAAAATGACTTATGCTGTGTTTCACTCTTATAACCATTGGAGCATCCCCACGGTCATGTGATCAAAGTTCGATTGCTTAGCAACTAGCTCAGATTTATAACGGTTGCAGTGTGTTGAGGGTCATGTGATCACCTCTTGTGACCTTCTGTCAAGCAAAGTCAATGGGGGAAGCCAGATTCACTTAAGAACAATGTTACTAACTTAACTTTAATTTAATTTAATTTTAATTTTAATAGATTTATATACCGCCCTTTTTTTTGAGGCTCCCAGGTTTTCCTTTTGTGAGGGAACTGGTTCCAAGTGGCTCTTTCACTGTTTCAGGTTGCTGACCCCTGTCCTAGACAATTAAATCACCATCTCCAAAAGGCATAGCAACAATCCTTAATTAAGTCACTGGTAAATCCATTTGAAGAAGGTTTTCCAAGGTGTTTTGGGCCTTCCCACATTGTGCAGGACTGCACACACAAGTTTGTCATAATCACCACTGAAATTGTGCTTGTTCAGATTCTAGAAACTTTCATCACATTTTCAGGAGGTTATAGAAAATGTTTCCCGAAGGACTCAGGGCGGTTTATAGGGTATTTAACATCAAACAGTACAAAATACAAAAGTTAAAAAACAACTGCAGTGATTCACTTAACAACTCTGGGAAGAAGGTTCATAAAATTGTTCAAACTCACTTAACAAAAAGTTTGGGCTCAGTTGTCATACGTTGAAGACTACTTGTACAGGCAAACATGGGAAATTTTGATATTATCCTAGATTAAATAAAAAATTATTCAATGGAGAATCAACCAAAAAGGAGAATACAGGTGACAGAACCACTTTGGAATTATCAATGAGGTATTGTAAGGGTTATTTTTCAGTATGATATGAAGTGGAAAGTTGAAAAAATAATATATTTCCTCTGATAAGATTAGATTATTCTTGTTTTTTCTTAAGTTTTAAAATGAGACCAAGTTTGTAAAATATTCTGAAATTAACTTTAGGGAAATCAGTATTTTCTTACTCACATAAGTGGAATGGGGGAAAAAACCCTAAAATGCAGGCTTAATATTATAAAATTAGATTTTCCTATTTTTTTATGTGATAAAATATAGAAATCTGCACATTGTATACTTGATAATTGGTACAATGCCATCAAAACCATTATATAACTTGGCTAATATGTAAAGGAAGAGTGAAAATATACAGCTGGACAAGAGTGCTAATAGAATTTTATTAAGGCATAGTCTCTTGAGGCAGTCCTGCAAGTTTCCTAACAGAAAAGAAGTGGTAGCACTAACTTTGAAATAGAACTTGATAGAAAAGTATAGGAGGGCAAGCCATGTTTGGTTATAATTAGTTGGGATTCCATAAAAATGAAAAGTTATATTTTAAGACGGATTTAAAAGTCTGGCGGGGTAAGTAACCTCAAAACCGGAACCAATAGATTTTATAGCCACAAAAGTTACTTTTGCTATTGCGTAGCATATGGAGTAGAGGGGGGGGGGGGAAAGAATTGCTTAGAGGTATCAAAGTGTCTTTCAAAGCTTATATTCATAATTTTATGACTTGTATGCAGTGTTTTCCTCTTTGCTTAACTAGAAAATGTATATATAAAAATAACATTATGATCCACTATGTTGTTTCTTTGACCTCAATCTTTTGTACCAAGCACACTATATTTTTCAGTTTGCAACTAAATTTTCATACTTATATTTATTTAATATTAGCAATGTCTGTAGGGGAATAATTTCATGCATCTTGTAGAATTGTATGTATTGAGGTTATCATGCGGTATATAAATCTAAATAAATATATAAAATCAAGTAAGGTAAATACAGTTTGCTAGTATGTAGCTAGAATATTTATTGTCCTAGACAATTAAATCACCATCTCCAAAAGGCATAGCAACAATCCTTAATTAAGTCATTGGTAAATCCATTTGAAGAAGGTTTTCCAAGGTGTTTTGGGCCTTCCCACATTGTGCAGGACTGCACACACAAACAAGTTTGTCATAATCACCACTGAAATTGTGCTTGTTCAGATTCTAGAAACTCATCACATTTTCAGGAGGTTATAGAAAATGTCATAATACTTGCATATGATTGTTCCTTTTTTCTGCTTTTCTTCAACAAAACATTCTCTTTAAATAAAACATTGCGAGCTGCTGCTGGTTAGTGAGTTTCCTTTTGCAGATGATTATGGTTCTATTGCAATTGGATATGTTTTTATAGTGGCTTTAGTCTGATGGATTGTTGCTTCATTTTTTGTTAGATTTTATTGTCTATAAAAGTCTGATTTGTAAGTCCAGTTTTTCACATAGGAGGCAGAGGAAAATGCTTTGTCCCTCCCTCCTTTGCCATAAACTTAGCAAACTGTATTACATACACGATATAGGTTGCCATGACTAATTAATTGTGTCATGAGAGATACAGAATTTGTGAATGGAATTCCTTTTTGATGGGAAACCTGAAACAACTGTGGATTTTTAATAGTTTCAAATGAAGGATTTATACCTTACCTCTGATAAGTTTGGTCTTTCGAGACTATATATCTTAGCTGTAGTATAAGACAGTGGTCTCTAAAGCACCAAAGAAAAATAAATGCTCACAAATCTGGTAGCTATGAAATAAAAGCACCAACATTTTATAACAAACTTCAACATGCTGAGGATTGAAAAATAGCATATTTGGTCATTTCTCCACCTTATTATTTAATATCTCTTGCAATGGTGACAACAGTGGTTTGCTAAGCAATATAATAAACTTTTATATTTAAATAAAACCTATTGCTGCATTTACAACACTGGAAATACTTTGTTTAGACTTGTCTTTCTGATAAGATGCTGAAGGAAGATTATCCCATATTGGGTGGAAACTGCTTTTGCTATAATGATTCTTTCATTGAAGCAGGCAGTTCAGTGCTAATTTGCTTTCAGTGAATGGTTTAGTCAGAGCATGATTATAGATTGATGTTTGTTAATAACAGTATTTTGAATGCTACATTTAAAAAATACCATTTATATTCCCAAGAATTTTATTCAATTTTTATTATAGATGTCTTTCAAGAGGCTTGTTTTCTCTTTTAAGAAAAGGATGAGAAGGGAGGGTTTTATGGAGCATACACCATGGTGTTCTGGTAATGTTTAAAAGTGGTGCCTGTGCTAATCTAATACAAGCTTGCCACAGATCCCAGGAGAGTTTGCTTGGGTATTCCAAAGCAAGTTTTAATAGAATCCAGAAGGTGGTTCTGTAATAAAAGCCAGATTTTAATTTATTCTTGAAAACTAAATACGGTTTTGTAATGTTTGCATTTTAAAGACTTGCCTGCTCTTTTGGTCTGATATATATTTTCTTTTGCATAGAGAGGCTTTTATTTTATTTGAAAGATTTCACCATGAGGAGATGTCATTTTAATTGCCATTTAGTTACTTATTTTTTTTCTCTAAAAGATAAACTGCTGGTCTGAGAAAGTACTAATTATTTATGGCTTATGAACTGAAACTTCTCTTTTTTCCCCCCAGGCCACAAAGAAACCTGAAAAGTTGATTTCAAGCCACTAGATAGTATAGTAAGAAACCATTTTAATCCAAAGTTCATGGTCATATGGCTATTTCTGTGACCAGCTTCTTTTCTGACCTTTAAAACATGCCATTTTAAAAAAAAATTCTAATGAAACATCAGAATAGATCAGTATAAAGATGGACTAATATCTAATATATAAACAAGATAAAAATGGTAGGATTTTCTGTCCACTGGGAACAGTTTTGGTGGGCAGATAATATACTCATGTATAAACAGCTGGTTTTTCTTTCTCAAAAACTATTTGTTAGTCTGAAATACCAATCTGTCAGGTGCGAAGAGCCAGACCCACATGTGTTGAGTACAAATTAGAGCTACTTTATTGCTCAATACCTATTTCACAGGAATCTTCCCACAGTGGCAAGTTGCCTGTGGGAAACACTAACATCCAATGGCATTTAAGGGGGAATCAGATCTTGCCCTCTTGTGCCTACATAACGATTCTAGACTTCTTTCCCGTTTGACTGCTCCTTCTGTCCAGAACAGTTGTACTCCAACACAATCCTATTATATTTACTATAATTTTTACAGGTGCTAAATTGTTTAAATTCTGGGTCCCGGGAGAATATTAGGCTTGTATTTTATTTTTATTTTTTAAAAAACAATATTCCTCCCATATTGCAGCATATCTGTTCCTGCCTTCTAAATAGTTTCAGTAACTATTATTCCTAAATGAAATAAAGGCTATAAATATCTTAGTACTTGCTAGCAAGTACTGATAAGAATGTATTAATATTCATGTGTAGATATTTGTTTGGTGAAATATACAAACAGAATCTTTGAACTAGTTTTCTTTTGATATCTCCCTGTTCTTGCAAACAGGAAGAGGAAATACTAGCATGATTTTTTTTGTCTGTTAACCTGTATATCATCTAGTAACTGACAGATGAGAGAATTGTCTCTTGTTCTAATGGGCTATGAATAAAATTCAAATGTGTAGAATGTTTGGATTTAGTTCCAACAACAGGAGCTTTCAGGTGGTACATGAATTCCTTATTTTAGAAGTTATGCTCATAGTAAGTTCACTAATTGCTGTGTGAGTCCTGTACTTTCCTGATGGGAAGCAGAACACCTAGCTCATTTAAATGGTTTTCATAATCTTACTCTTGGGCATTGTATTATTCTACTGCTGTAACCTCAGGATCATTTGCAGCATAAAATTGCATAACACTTACTAGCTCATAACTTTAGGTTACATGGGGAAGGCTGTATTATTTTATTCTTAATCATGTTGAACATACTTGGAGTGATTTTTTAAAGGTGAGATAAAACAAGCCCAAAACCATGTATCTCATATTGTAGATACTGTTTGAATATGATTTTAAATTACCGGTAGTTTGCCAGACCTAAGTGGGTTGATTATTAATTTTTACAGATACCATTCATTGCTGCTGGCTAGAATTTGAAATCAGCTTTAAACCATTATATATTGGCTAGAAGCCAAATCAGTTTTAACTGTGGTTAATCTTTCTGCAGGTATTTGTAATAATTAGTCATAGAGAGGAATGATGAGGAGAGGAAGATCGAATGTTTTGACTTTTCTTCAACTCATATTATTAATTTAAGTCCAACCTTTTATGGTTTTACAAGAAATTGTGATGGATGGATGGATGAATAAACAAACAAATATCTTTTTTGATCTTTGTCCACTGCATAGTCCTACTGGGCTGTGGCCTATTCACAGGTGGGCCACACAAGTGGCAGGCTAGCATGCACACAGCTCTTGTGCAAGTCAAGCTGTGTGCACATGTGCCTACGTGCCAGCCCACCACTTGTGCAAGTTGAGCTGTGCACATGTGTGTGCATCGGCTTACCATTCACACAGCCCCGTTCCCCTCTCCTCCCTGCCTGGCTGCCAGGCCACAAAGGTTGGAGACCGCTGATATAACTAACTTCCATTAAGTTATGAAAAAATATGATAATTCAAATTCCTAGTTTCACTTTCTTATCTTCCCTTTTTCTTTTTTAAAAAGGTGAACCTGAGAAAGAACTTAATCCCAAGAAGAAAATATGGGAGCAGATCCAACCTGATCTTCAGACCAATGAGCAGTGTATTGCTACATACAAAGGAGTGCCGTTTGAAGTGAAAGGGAAAGGTGTGTGCAGGGCTCCTTCCATGGCCAACAGTGGAATCAAATAAATGAAAGCAAATTTGGAAATGTTTGAGATAATTTTGAAGGGAAAAACGTGAACATAATAAATATTGCCTCGCTGAAAACCATGTCTCATTCAATTTATTACAACCTTACACATGACCTTGGCTGATCTTAAAATTTTTAGTGATATTAGACCTGGTTAGTATTTGAATACAGGACACAGGGATTACCAAAGATATATACTAGATAAGGAAGTTGAAGAAAGTTCCTGAAAGAAGGGAATGACAACTTCTGTACTGTGGTGAGAAAACTGAGCAAATTCATGAGTTATGGGAGTCAGGCTTGAGGAAAACATACCAAAAATACAAACTTTCATTCCTGTATAAAACTGGAAAAAAAATCATTAATTGGGGCCACAGATAAGTGGTAGAGAATGCATGCATGCCCATACCCATTAGTTCATTTTGTGGTATCTATAAGCAGGGTTGGAAACTAATTTGGAATTAGGATCCCTCCCTCCCAAACTCGAGTGTTGCTAATGCTTGAAAATTAAGTAGTTGTCAGACTAGTGAAATTTATTACACTAATATATTAATACCCTAGTTCAAATGATTGTAACAATACATAGCCCAGAGAAATGGTCCAGAGAAAAAATGGAAACAGCGTAAATAATAGATGAATTTCATGGTTGGGTGCCCTATTAAAATTACAGAGAAATTCTTAAGAAATAGAATATGTTGTCTAACATTAAAATCCATTTAAACCACTGAAAGGGAAACAGACTAAAAAGTTACTGAACATTAAAATTAAAAACCACTTTAATAGCAGCTCTGTGAGATAGCACTTTAGCTCCGTATGCATGTAAAGAATGCTTCATTTTTGGTGCCTTCTTAAAAACTAACAAAGTAGGAACACTATTCAGTCATCTAGAGGTTGGTTATTCTGCCCACAAGCTTTATCTCCACTCTTAGTCCTTGCCTATTGAGCAGAAGGGTTCTGAAGAATCTCCTTCCATACTGAAGACAGAAAGCAAGTAGATACTGTTTGTGAAAACAATCTCAACTTGGTCTCAATAGAGGGTTTGTAGAAGAAAACCAGAACTTTGAATTCTATTCATAACATGCCTTATGAAGATTCAGAGTAGGAACTGACATTGAATAAGATGCTTACTGTGACTGATTACTTTTTGGGTATTCAAATTTAAATCTATTTCATCTTTACTCGTCCCTCATAGTTTCCACATTCTAAACGTGAATGTCCAATGTGTTTCTTGCTTGGCTTCCAATGGTTATATGTAGTTGGGTATAATGACAATACCTCTTCATGAATCAAGGATTATCTCTGCCATCAGTTTCATACATATATGAAAATAGTGTGGTTCAACTAGCATAGCTGAATCTTGTGCCAGCCCACGTTTGATGGTGCATCTCACAGTATTGCTGCATGGAACCACAACCCTCACAGGAAGTCTAGGATACAATGTTACTGAATGCAGCTGACAGATCTGATATGACCAGAAGGACTCCTATTTAGTTCAACAAAAGTTATCCACCAAGGTGAACAATTCAGTTTCAGTCCCACACCAGGCTTCAAATTAGATGAAAAGGTATCAAAGTAATGCATTTCATTCCAAGGGCTCTCTGCAACTGACCTCCCACATTCTATAAAATTTTCATTTAAAAGTAGAGATTGGAGTCTGAACAGAAGTTGTACAATGTGGTTGGATTGAGAGATACAGTATTTTCAAGTGAGGTGCACTAATGCCTTCTTCAAAATAGAAGGAAGCATTTCTTAAAGTTTCTAATTTATTTTCTCATGGATTCCCAAGCTCCTTAAAGGCAGATATTGATTCCATCATATTTGCCAAATAGGCTATACAGATTTGAAGTGAAACACCCTATCTACTGTTCCCAAAAACAATCTTGTAGTAGTACTAAATAAGTAAACAAGGCAAGTTTCATTAATCATCTTCAGCACAAACTGGTAGTTCAGAAATAAAGGAGATCAAGGTGTATATTTTATATCTAGAGTGATATTATCAATGTGTCAGTATTAGCTAATTAATATATATTTAATGTATTGAAAATATATTATTTTCTGGAAATATAGGCCTAGGTACACAAAATATAGGTATTTTAAAACCACCTTGAGAATTGAGTATATGAAATTTATATTTGATCCTGGATATACTTGGTGAAAATAAGTAGTTTTCAATAGTATGCTGCAATCTGATACTATGGAAATTGAATCTGAAAAAATAACTGTATCCCAAAACACTGAAGAGTTCCAAATATGTTTCTAATCTTTTCTTCTTAAAAGCTTTGGTGAATTTGGTGACTGTTGTTGAGAGATGGCATATTAACATCATTATGCATGATTGTGAATTATTTTATGCAGCATTTAAAATTTAAAAGTTTAATAACAGCTAGCTAAACTGATACCTTTTCTTACTGCTAAAATGTAATCATGGTAAGATTGAGCAAATAACTGGGGAAAAAAGCTGATAGCAGAAACCAAACTTTCCTCCAGTCTTGGCACTGTATACCTGCCATAATTTAATAATCAAAATATTATAAAACACTATCGCTTTTGCTAACTGCATTAACTCTTAAGGATAGTTTCAATTTTGTTCTTCATTCTAGTTATATTCAGTAATAGAAATGTAAAATGTCTGCCTAAAGAATTTTAAAAACACTCCCAAAGTAAAGGTTTTTCTATCCAGTCATGTCCAACTCTAGGGTGAGTGCTTATCTCCGTTTCTTGGTAGAGAAAGCCAGAGTTGTCCAAAGATACTTCCGTGGTCATGTGGCCACCATGGCTATATGCCAAAGGTACATGGAACACTGTTACCTTCCCACTGAAATGCCACCTATTAATCTACTCATGCTTTCGAACTGCTAGGTGAGCAGGAATTGCAGCAGGAATGGGAGCTCACTCCATTGTGCAGCGCTTGGATCTCAAACCCTGGAGGTCAGCCTTCCAGCTGACAAGCTCAGCATCTTTAACCATTAAGCCATTGTGCCCCCAAAAGAGTGAATTATAAAAGCAGCAAAGAATTCAGAATTTGGAAATTATAAGCTATTTAAATGTATAGCATTGTTTATTTCACATGAAGGGTCTGGAAATTGTTTTGTTTTAGAAACTCCATAATTTTTCTTAAAGCTTTTAGGTTTTCATGTTTTAGAAATCTGGCATGATTGTCAATAAAAATGCATTTTTGCTGAACTAATTGCATTACTTTATGTAGTGTGTTTGAGGCACTATGCAAATATTTGTCTATAGTAAATGATGACTTTTCAATCTGGTCTGCATGAGTAAATAAAACAACTGTGTAAGTCTTCCAATTAGGTCCAAGGAGTTCCTGTGAAGGTAAAAAATGGGGCATTGGTTTAATTAATAATTAACAATTATTTTACATACATGTTTTTATCTTTTTCAGGATATAACCCAACCATTGGCTTTGATATGCAGTGGAATTTTCCTACCTCCTGTCTCTTATGGTTGGAAAATCCCAACCTTTTTAAAGGGGCTTTTGGGAGGTATCATAGGTGATCGGTATAAATGAGAATCCAAGTAATTATATGTGATTCTGTCTAAACCTTTTCATTAAAAATTGGATTCAACTCAGGATCACTTAACAAATTGCCTAAACAAGACATATATGTTGGATTAGCCATATATATTACTTTGAACTTTACAGGAAAGAACATGCCGTCCTGTGGTCAAATTGAAGATCATAGTAAGTGTATTAATATACCTTTCACATTTCTATCAGGCCATATTCTATGTTAGAATATAGCCCTTAGAATCTAATTGTAATCTGCTTGCCTTTATTAAAATCTGTATTAAATCTGTACCCTAACCCTATCATCACATATAGGTAAGAACTGGATTTGGATGAATTCACACACACACACATCTCATTTTTTAAAAATTCATAACACTTTAATTCCCAGTCCAATATTCTAATGTGCAATTTCTATTGTAGTTTGATGTTAAGTAATCTGAGCATTAACCCTGGTGATGGGGCGATATATATAGCAGTGTTATTTATCATGGACATTACCTCAATCAGTTGTATGGTGGAAGTTTCCTCTTCTTCACATAGTACAACATCAGCTCTGAGAATCAAAAGTGCCAAGTGCAGACCTTCCTCTCCAAAATGCTGAGCTAGAGCATCTTTTATGTCTTTCTGGATCTGCTCTTTGCTCAGGCTGCTGTGAGGATATCCAGGAGTGTCCAGGACATGGACTTGCACAGTTAGTGCTCTTCCTTGCTGACGGCCAAAATCTGAAATGTTACAGCTGCGACCTAGGTGGCAGCCTGTAGTCACGGAGCATGGGGAAAGAAAACTGGCAAAGTCTGTGCTTCCCAGAAGAGTGTTTCCTGCTGCACTTTTCCCACTTTGTGTTCTTCCAAGCAGAAGGAGATTGATGCTCATCTTGCTATTGTCAGACATTGTATTTCCCGCTTGAAATTTCTGTGAGATGAAAAGTGAATAGTAACATTATTTAACAAAAGTAGCGGCACTATACAGATATTGCTACTATACATTGGATCTAAGCTTAATTGGTTAGGGAGACAACGTGAAGAAGAAAGCTGTTGAATTGCCATTCCTAGGAATTAAAACAGTAGCACTGGACGTTGTTCCACAATCTTTGAGCAGATGTGTGGACCTCTTTGTTCAACATTACATTAGTTTGTTGATATTTAAATGTTTGCCCATAAAGTTACTTACCTACATTAAAATATAATTCCAAAGGGAATATTACAGGACCATATTACCCGGATCAATAAACTCTATTATTTTATATACAACAAAGAAAATTTAATGTCTATCCTTTCAAGTACATCTTTGGGGAGTCCTGTATACTCTTTATACATTTTTAATGAATCAATTTTAATCTCTAATCCATTGACACCATTTTATCATTTTAAGAACATGAAGAGTATCTTTAAAGTGGATTGGGATATTCCAAACATGAGCTAAAGAACTGCCCACTTTAAAAATAAATCCTGTCTACCTTTCATAGAGATATGCTATGGGTTTTACTTATGTCACGGATTTCATCAAATAAGGGAGCATCTCATAAATGAAAATATTGCCATTGCTGTGAACTGGAAAGACCAAACTGAAGTTGGGAAAAATCCCAACTTTAATTGCTTTAAAGTGAGTTTCTAATAAACAATCATCTATTTTTAGAATAGAATTTTTCCAAATAGGTAAATATGCATGAATCTTATTATTTAAACTCAATATTTGCCACAATATGACCCCAATATATTTTCACTGCTCACCCTTCTGGAAATAAAATACTTTCTTACTATATGTTGTTCCAAGAACTTGCCAAGACTGAAAGAGAAATAGACAATAAGTTTCCAGCAGAGCCTTAAAGAATAATAATCTACTATATTTTCATTCTACATACTAATAGCTCATGAAATATATGCCCAATGATATTTTGAAAATTAAATAAATTAAACCTACCTTCCTCAAATGGCAATCTTAAATAGCTAAAGAAAACTTTTGTGGTCCACTATTCCAAAGTCACCTATTGAACTGAAAGAGATAGTGTATTTCCTTAGTATTAACATAGGAATACCTCTAAAAACACACATTAAATTAGGAACAATATTCATTTTGATAGAAAAGGATTAACTCACCAAGTGCAACCATCCATTTCCCTTACTTCCTCCAAAGCCTTTTTTACCCTTTACCTACATCTGTATTTACATTATTCTAGGCAAAACTGTTCAGATTGCCAAAGTCAATGTGAAGTACCGGTATCTGTAGGTTTTTTTAAAAAAATGTCCAGCATCATTGAGCAGCAAAAGGGAAAGTACCAATGTTCTAGACCATAGGGGATCATATAACACCACAAAAATGCTCAGTAAAACTTGAGCTAGTATGGTCTTTTGTCCTTTACTCTTGAAGACCAATGAGGAATACATTGGAAGCTTCCACTTTTCAATATAAGCTACCTAGAATTCTTTTTTCCACTGAAAATACAGCTTATTTAATTTAAGTTAATTCCTATAGAATATGTATTGCTTACTCAGGGCTTACTGGGCTGATAATTAAGAAAGTTATTATAAATTATACACACACAGTCACATATTCACATATGTGAATTCATATATTCTAAACACGCATACAACACACGTACAAAAAAACTCATATTCTGAAAGAAGATAGTTGTTAATTTATAACTACACAAGAAAACCTGCCTCTTGAACATATTCTCAGTAAATCTTAAATCTCATGTTTAAAGCATTGCATTTCCAGGGGGGGGGGAGGAATCAATTCTCAGATAAGAATAGGATCAAGCAGCAATCTGATCCGCAGTACTTTCCAAAATGTACTTACTCTGTTGTGTCATAAAGTTCTGCTCTGCTTCTGTCTTGTCAACCTGTACTTTGAAGCAGATCTTGATAATGTACCATTGTGAGACAGACACGGAGTCTTTATCTAAGTTAATGAGTTACAGAATGATCCTTATTTAGAAATTATAGGAGTGCCCAATCATCTGTCACTTATAATTTCTTGTCGTGAAATTGTTAGCCTGATCTTACCTGAAAGTCATTTTTCAGCCAGTATTTTCAATACTTCAATGGTGTAAACTTTAAACCCTTTACAACTCTAAACCCTTTACTTCTCCTTTCTACTATTCTTAGTTGTTTAATATATTTTTAAATATATTTTATAGGAATAACAGTGTGTATTGATTTTCCTCAAAATCAGAGTAGTAGTTTACAATATTTAAAATCAGAGAAAATGCTGCAAATATAAGGACTAAAGAACCAAAATGATTTGTTTATAAACAATTAGAATTTAATAAAGATTAAAATGGTTCTTAAAAGAGAAAATGCTTCATTTGACTTAGTCTGCTTAGGAAATAAATGCCACAAAAATATTAGAACTCTGCTTTATTGATATAGCCTGTAATAACAGAATCTTGAAAACTTGACAGAATGCCCTTCCCTCCATCTTGTACTGAAGAAAGTCAATCTTGAGTTTCATTCTCATGCTTTCCTGTATTCCCAGGTAAGGTCATATTTTACTGCTACTACTACATTCAAACTTCCATCTTGAAAGGATTAGCTGGTACCATCACCGTTGCCCAGGGGA
Source organism: Vipera berus (assembly GCF_964194415.1). Classification (NCBI taxonomy): domain Eukaryota; kingdom Metazoa; phylum Chordata; class Lepidosauria; order Squamata; family Viperidae; genus Vipera; species Vipera berus. The sequence goes on from NC_138209.1 coordinate 22,453,403, forward strand.
CACCTGAGGAGGTGCCTTTCATGTCCCTGTTATTTTGCACCAAATGGTACATATTTATCTACTTGCGTTCTCATGCTTTCAAACTGCTAGGTTGGCAAGAGCTGGGACTCTCGGTTTTGAACTGCTGAACTGTTGACCTCTCAATGTTCTTTTGTCTCAGTGTTCTAACCATGTGAGTCGCTACAACCCCTATATTTTACTAATGATAACTATATCATTTCTCTAAGGTCTTCTCTATACTCTATATCAGGGTTTTTCAACCTTTTCACAGATTGTACCACTTTTAGGGCATGACAGTATTTGAGTACCACCAGTGCTTAGCAAGGTGTCAAAAACTCGATGACTAAAAAGGGGGGATTTTGAGTTTTACTAGTTAGATTCCTTTGTTGTTATAGAAATGGCTAGTTTATAATATTATGGAAAAGTAAAAAGTTGAGGTTCAATGTTAATGCTTCCTTCTACTGCAACAGAAGAAGTCTGTTCTTTTTCCCTTCTCCCCCTCACTTTTCCCCCTTTTTCCTCCCCAGTGTCCTACTATTTGTTTTCGTATTTTTGTATTTTACTCTATAATCTAATAAAATATTACAAACTGTAGAAAAAAGGAAAAAAGGGCCAGTTTTAATTTCTTTGGTGGCTGTTCCTTTGCTGAATCACTTTCTCTTTGCACTGACAAATGTATGATGAATTTATCCATGTTTATTAATATGCACCACTATCAGCTAGCTCAGGGGTCTTGAAACTTGGCACTTTTAAGACTTGTGGACTTCAACTCCCAGAATTCCTCAGCCATCATGGCTGGTTGAGGAATTCTGGGAGTTGAGGTCCACAGGTTTAAAGTTGCTAAGTTTGTAGACCCCTGAGCTAGCAGGTCAGCCCTTTTCCCTCTCTCCCTTCTGACCTCTTTCCACAGTGTAGTAAGAATGCCCCCCCCCAATCCCTTCCCTGTACCCTTAAAGACACAGGAATCAAGTGCAAAGCAAGAAAGACTCACAAAATAAAGAAATGCATAAATTCATGGCTTTTTTTTCTCTTTAAGCTGCCTCCGGTATGTCATGTGTCACAATGTTGCACTCCAAGACTGAAAGTCTCCAGCAATTGCAAAAAGCTTTAGCTTTAAATTAAGCCTGTTTACCTTCAAAGAAAACTTTCTAAAAGCCATAGACAGACTCAATTAAAGGGGGACTCAATTAAAGACTCAATTATACTAATTACATTTGTTTAAAGCAGGCATGTCACGCTCACAATGTCATGTGATGTTGCATGACGTATCAGGACTTTTTCCCCATTGCCAGCAATGGGGTGGGCATGGTTTCGGTGTGATGTATCCAGCCCGTGGGCCAGCAGTTTGACACGCCTGGTTTAAAGGGATTAAATCTTTCCCTGTTGTCTTTTTCCCCCCTTTCCCGCCCAAACCACCTCTTTTTATAGCCTCTCCTCTCCTCCCCCTGCTTTTTCTTCAGTTCACCTCCAGCTCCGAGCTGCTGCCGCCAGAAGCACCAATCAGCTGGAGCAATCAGCTGGAGCCCTGCCGATTCCTGGGGCTTCTGCTGAGCCCAGACAGTCCTGCATCTGTAGCTGCCTCTCCCTCAGGCTTGGGTCACTTCGGCTCATTCCCGTCCCCCGCTACACTTCTCTAGGATGGTCACATACCACCTGCCACTTGGCAAAGTACCACAGATGGTACATGTACCACCGCTTGAAAAGCCCTGCTCTACATCAAATACATTCACACAGCTCTTCCACTGGCACAGACACTGACCAAACCATACTTCAGTGTTTGGGGTGATGTGAGAAAGAAATATAGATTGGTCTAGGAGCAAGAATGGGAAAAATACTACCAACTAATTTGGGCTGCCCATCCATGTTCTTGTCCTATAAACATATTGCTGAACCATATTGCTGTTCTCCCATTCCCATAACTGCCCAACTATCCCACAAGTCTCCACACACCTCACTTCCTAGCTTCAACTCACAGAGATGTCCCAACTGTGTCTTTAGAAGTGAAGCTGAGAAGAAGAGACAATAATGCAAAGGGGAGAAGACCTCTCCAGATCTACTTATACGATCTTCCTTAGCCATACCAATCTCTGCACTGAGGTTTCCTTTGAACTCCTGGCTGCTACCAATGCACATATAAGCTGGACTACCACTGTACTCCCATGTGAAGGAGACTGAGTGTTGCTTGAATCTGTCTACCTGCTGTGATGTGCGAACCTCTGGCAGCAAATAGTGTGGTTATTTCTCTAAGCACAAAGTGGTTAGTTTTCTAAGCAAGTACAAAGTGTGAACAAGAAAATAAGTGGGGCATTCTTGGATTTTTTTAAAGCTTCTTTTATTTAAATTTTTGGAACAAGTATGATGTGTGGGGAACAGCAATCAATGAAAAGAATGAAGTGACTCTGCCCCTTGGGATTTTTTTTAGCAGGTGCCAGAAAGCTTCCTCTTCTGTGAAGATCTTGCATGCATATGTAATATTATTATTTTTAACTGTGTGTAGATATAGTTGTGATAAATATAATACAAAATTGTTTAAAAGCACTTTCAATCATTTCTTAATTCATAGTCTCTTTTTGTTATGTTTTTATTTCAGTGAACAGATACTAGGAGGATAACATAGATATTTAAATAATTCCACGAATTATGTGAGTTTATAAAAATAGTTGACATTACAGTCCCCAAATCTGAAAGTCTGGAAACCACTGTTGCACAGGTATGCATTGTTCCATCCCATTCTATATGACATAAAAATGAGCATGCTAAATTAACAAATAGTGAATATTTGTTTGAATTTCTGTGCATTTATATTTATATATAGGCTGCTCATTTCTCAAGGGTCCGAAGGTGGTTTGTGTAACATACAATACAAACAATTCATAATCTGAAGCAACCCAGCACCATTAGCTCAGTACCTACCACCAAAACACATTCTAAATAAGAATATGTTTAAAATCTTTAAAAACAAGAGATTGGAATTTTTCTTACCAATAGTAGCTATATAAGCAAGTTCCTCATTCCAGAGTCTACTGCCAAGGTCTAGCAGGACAGAACGTATCTCTTAAATATTAATATTGAGTTGACAATAACATCCAACTCAAGCCAATTGCTTCCAACCTAGACATTGACAAAGAGGCCACTGATATCATGAAACCTGCTCAATACTCTCCCAGGACAAAGACTCATAGGAATCTGCTTCCTATAAAAAATGAATGTGGGTTCAGTAAGCCAAAAATAGTGATTTTTGATCAACTTAGTTTTTATGCACAGTCAGAATTTAATTGGTTTAATTGCTCATTCACAGTGTTGTGTGAACTCAGCCATTCTGTTGGGAAGACGGGTGTAACTTTTAGAACTATTCATCGTCCTAGTTTGCTATTCCAGGTTACATTAATTTAAGACAGGCATTGTGAAATTACATGTTAAGCTATGCTGCTCCAACTCAGAACAATGGCAATTCTCCACAATGAGTATCATAACATGAAAGATGCTCAGAGACATCTGGAAGATCTTATGACCGCATGAGTAGAAGGATTTAAGAAACTTTTCTTCCTGTGGGGATATGACAGGCCAAACATGAAGTTGATTTATGTTACTATACTCAAGATGCCTCTTCAAGAAAGGAGTCTTCCCCAAGGTGGCAGCATATGCCTGTATCACAGGTATCAGTGCAACTAGATTGAAATTTCTTTTGTTCCATTTATATTAAGTTTTGCACTATTAGTACCTTAACACACAAAATGATTTCTGGGAAAAGATACTCTTTTCAAAAGAACCTAGACAGCATAGTACTGGGAAAATCCTTTATTAAATGTAAGTTGCACATTTTTATTTACACATTAATTTTGAAAAAAATAATACAGTTGAGAAATGTAGCTCTTCGTATTCATGGAAAAGGATCACATCTATATAACTTAATCTGTTTCTTCCAGATTGACAGTTTTGATCGCTTGGTCAGGTTACCTTGTTGATTATTGCTTTCATCTCATGTATGATTCTAGTACCTATTTTGCAAAAGACTTAAATATCCTGCACTTAAATATCCTGTTTCTTTCTTTGATAAATTTATTACATTTTTTAGATACAATTGCTCATCTCATTCAATAATAAAGTCCAACTAAAAAGCATTGTTTTATGGTAGTAACGGTATATATTTCCTGCTCTCCAGATATGTCAGATATAATTTCCATTACTCTAACCTAGATGTTGTAATCCAGGTCATCTAAAAGGCACCTGAAAACAAATGGCTGATCCAGAAAACCAGAATGTTTTCAATGTATATAATCCATCTTATTTATAACTCATGCCGTTGCCACCCATAGTTTTAGTCTTTTGAATTCTTGGTTCCCATACATTCCAGCTCCTTCACTGCAGACAAGCAGCCTGATTTAGCCGAATGATAATGCCACAGTAAACAATTTAAGATGTGCTCTTGCAAGCTTCACACTCTCTGATGGGAAATAATGAGACATGAATGAATGAACTAGCACTTGCAGATGGTGACTCCATTATATTGTTGCAAATTACTGATAGGATCCTATATTGGAAACAGAATATACTGTGTGTGTGTACTGTATTTACTTCTTTGAAATCCAAGTTTCAGTGTTGCTCCACGAAAGGAAATGTATGCCTTCAGAGAAGAAATATAATGTATTGGTTTTGAAAAAAGCCTGCAAGTCCTCCTTTCACATAACACTTCACAGGAGTTCCCCCTTATGGGAAATCCAATGGCACTTTCTAAAGAAAGTCTGTGAGACAGCATGGTAGCCTGTCATTGAATGTTTATTTTATTTATTTATTTATTTATTTATTTGATTTATATACCGCCCTTCTCCTGAAGGACTCAGGGCGGTGTACAGGGCAATAAAAATAAGAATACAGGATACAAGATTTAAAGTTAAATGATTGTGCCCAATGTGGTAAGTTAGTTAAAATAATGTTAAAACCCCAAACCCATCAGGCCAGGCCGGCTTGTTCGAATAGATAAGTCTTTAGATCACACCGGAATGAGCGAAGGTCGGGGGCCATCCATAGTTCAGCCGGTAAGCGGTTCCAAAGGATTGGTGCGCCCACCTAGAATGCTCTCCCCCTGGGGGTCACCAGCTGACATTATCTGACCGGGGGTACCCTGAGGAGGCCCTCTCTGTGGGAGCGTACAGGATGGAGGGAGGATGACGCCGGCAGTAGGTGCTCCCGTAGGTAATCCGGACCCACGCCATGTAGGGCTTTGTATGTCATCACCAGCACCTTGAATTTCACTCGGAAGGCAACTGGAAGCCAATGCAGCTCACGGAGCAGAGGTGTAACATGGGAGTATCGGGAGACCCCCGAAAAGAACTCGCGCAGCTGCATTCTGTACCAGCTGAAGCTTCTGAGTGGTCCTCAAGGGCAGCCCCATGTAGAGAGCATTGCAGTAGTCTAAACGAGAGGTCACAAGTGCATGAGTGACTGTACGCAAGGCATCCAGGTCCAGATAGGGTCGCAAATGGCGCACCAGACGAACCTGGGCGAAGGCCCCTCTAGTCACAGCTCCTATATGATCTTCTAAGGAGAGCTGTGAATCTAAGAGGACACCCAAATTGCGAGCCTTATCTACGGGGGGTAGTAACTCACCCCCAATAGTAAGAGATGGAATAATCTGAATTTCCTGAGATGCCGGTATGTACAGCCATTCAGTCTTGTTGGCAAGAACAGTAAAAAAACATACCTAGGACCATCTTGGATCCAAACTTTGAATGTATAAGTAGGTTCAATTTAATTATTTTGATGTAAGACAGTGGTGCATGGTAATCATTCTTAATGTTTGTGTGGAACGAGGGCAACAAAATGCAAAACAATGGTGGGAAGTGAAGCTATGCCACTTTCTTCAGCACAGATGCAGTACCTGTTTTTCCTTTATTGCTTTTGAAAAGGAAGTTACTTTAGGATCTTATAAACTGTTTTCCCCTCAGAACGGCAAGAAACTGCAGAATGTTTGGCAGCATGGTTGCAGAGGACTTGAGGGACTGCAAATAAAAGCCCAGCTCCTGGTTTAAGATAAATAATACCAAAAGGAATTCTTTTAAAATGATCATACCAATAATAAGATAGAAAAACAGAACTCTCTTTTGCAGAGAAGGAAACTTTTTTTGGGGAAAATTGGGTAACAGATTTTGGCACGGTCTAAAGGAATATATGACTCCAAAAGAGTTAGACAATGACTTCAAGCTCTAGTGACCTCTTTGGCCTTTCTCCAAATTACCATTTTCTATCTTTTAAAAAATGTCCTTATCCAGATTCTTTTGGCTGAACCTTTTGCCATTTTATTAAACCTCGGGGGCCTTTCCTTCTCACAGCCTCCAGCTTTCGATCATTCTTTATTTCCTGCTGTTTTTCAATTGACAACCTTGCTAAAATATACCATTATACTTTTTTCTTTACGATCTAGAAAAGCATTGTTTGCTAATAATGATGATAGTTCGCATAATTTACTAAACAATTTGTTAAAACTGTAATGCTGCCTTTCAGGTATATATTAAGTTGTTGTGCAAATTGTGCATGTGTCGCGGTATATTTCATTTACTCCCTAGTTGTGAGACTAGGCAAGAGAATTAAGAGTCTCTTGATCTAAGTTCCTAGCTGGCATGCAGTATGCCTCCTTGACTTATGACACAATTGGGACCAAAATTTCCATTATAAATTATTGTGATGCTAAAATGAGTCATCACAAGCCCAATTTTATGGCCATTGTTACTGCAGTCATTCAGTGAATCAAGCTTCCCCCAATTGACTTTTTGTCAGTAACTAGCTGGGAAGATTGTAAATCATGATCATGTGACTGCAGGTAGAATGGGACAACTCGTCATTCACCATGGCTAATTCGCCACAGCAATTCACCATACCCAATTCGCATGCCCAACTCACCACAGCTGACTCACTGTGGGACAACTCACCATGGGACAATTCAACAAATACAAAAGTTAAATTAATTTCAAAAGAATCATGGCCAGTAATAATAAAATAAAATAAGTCAATCCAAAAATACAAGAGTTACAATAATTTCGATGCAAACATGGTCACCATTAATAAGAGTAACTGAGTGAAATGATAAATACAGAGTTAAATTGTCCCATAGTGAGTTGTCCTGTGGAGAGTTGTCTATGGTGGCCACAGCGAGTTGGTTGTGGGAAATTGTCCACAGTGAATTGGCTACAGTGAGTTCTCCTAGACCAGGGGTCAGCAACCTGAAACAGTGAAAGAGCCACTTAGAAACGGTTCCCTCACAAAAGGAAAAACTGGGAGCTGCAAAAAATGTGTGCGCATGCACGTACATGCGCGCATGCGCAGAACAGGGTTTGACTGAAGAATGGAGCCAAGGCGAGATATGCACCTACCCTGCATATTTGAATTGATTGGTTGAACTTTTTTAGTCCCGCTTTTTTTTGTGGGGGCACTGCACATGGCAGAGAACTGAGAGCCGCAGGAGACGGCTGAAAGAGCCGCATGCGGCTCCGGAGCCGTGGGTTGCAGACCTGTGTCCTAGACCCAACTGCAGGATGTCACAACAAGTTACAGTGTGAGTACAAGCTGTTTGCCAAGTGTGCAAATTGCAATCATGTGATCACAAGGGTAGTACAGTGGTTTTAATTGTAAAGATAGGTCATAATTCCCTTTTTCCAAATGGTCGTAAGTCAGGGATTACCTGTAGTAAGAGCATGATTCAGTAGAACTGGGATTGGGTTACATATGTTGGGCAGATTAGGCAAAATGTACCACAAAAGTTCAATATTGTTCCTACTATATGAGCAGGGAATGTTGCATATGGTATGGATATCATCTTTTTTATCTTATTAAAATATGTGAAAACTTTGACTGCTCAAAACTATGATGTATGACAGGGAAATGGTATATGAATGTAAGAAGAGTAAATGTTAAAAAAGGGATAAATAAAACAAAGGACCTGTTGTCTGTAAAACTATGAGAAAGGGGAAGGAAGTAATACGTCTCCTGGAACTGATAAATACATGCAGGGAAATGAACGTGTAGGTTTAATTATAAATAAAAGGACTACAGTGTATGTCAGAGAATATAAATTGGTGTTATAGATGACAATTAAATGTTATGCTCCAGTGAATGGTGATAATGGAAGAACCATATATGATTTTGAGGTATATTATGAAACACTCTAAATTAATGAAATCCCAGGGAAAATATTATTCTAATGGCAAGAGAATACAGAAAAACTGATTGGGCTATTTGGAGAAGTGAAAAATGAATGAGAATAGGAGCATTAGGTAAGTATCTACAGTATAATAATATAATATAATAGAGTTGGAAGGTACCTTGGAGGTCTTCTAGTCCAACCCCCTGCCCAGGCAGGAAACCCTATGCCATTTCAGACAAATGGTTGTCCAGTCTCTTCTTAAAAACTTCCAGGATTGGAGCATTCACCACTTCTGGAGGCAGGTTGTAGCACTGATTAATTGTTCTAACTGTCGGGAAATTTATCCTTAGTTCTAGGTTGCTTCTCTCTTTGATTAGTTTTCATCTGTTGCTTCTTGTGCTGTCATGTCACTCCTAGTCCTTCTCTTTATTAAACTAGATGTACCCAATTCCAGCAACTGTTCTTTATATGTTTTAGCCTCCAGTCCCCTAATCATCTTTGTTGCTTTTCTCTGTACTCTTTCCAGAATCTCGACATCTTTTTTACATTGTGGTGACAAAAGCTGTATGCATTATTCCAAGTGTGGACTTACCAAGGCATTATAAAGTGGCATTAACACTTGATCTTGATTCTGTCCCTCTGTTAATGCAGCCTAGCACTGTGTTGGCAGTGCTGGCTCATGTTTAAGTGATTGTCCACTAGGACTGCGAGATCTCTCTCACAGTTACTACTATTGAACCAGGTATCTGTGCATTTGGTTTTTCTTGCCTAAATGTAGAAGCTTACTTTTTTCACAATTGAATTTCATTTTGTTAGTACTGCCCAATGTTCAAGTCTATCAAGATCCTTCTATAGATCCTTCTGCTTTGAATATGATCTGTTTAGTTTGAGCATACGTCTATTCATATGTATACATGGCAAAGGGATGAGTATAATTTGATTATTATTAGTATTATGTTCTTGATTAATGAAGGATCCAAGAGTGATGAAAGGTTATGAATGTGCGATAGAATATTTTGGGGTCAGTCTTAAAAGTGGATCTTGGGAAGAAATGGACATAGAAGAAAAGGAAAGAAGTTGAAGAAACAAGGTTGAAAACAGGATAACTGCAAGTAGAATCCTGTATGTAAATGTATTAGACAATATTAATGTTCCGAAAGAATAAATGGGAAGTTGGTATAGTGCAAGAATACAAGAAAGGAGCGTTTAGAGATTTGTATGGCAATTATGTGATACGTTCAGTGGAACTGAAATGTTGTAAATCATGTTGAAAATTGTAAGGCTGCAGCTGTAGACGGTGTAACTGGAGAAATGTTAAAATATGGGTGTATTTATGGAACTGTTTTGCGTAAGTGTGAAAACTGTATCTATGCCAATGATTGGACAAATTACACTATTGTTCCTCTATGCAAAGTAAAAGATAGAAAAAGTGATTGCAAAAACTATAGGAGGATTATTTTTTTTACATGTACCTGGCAAAGTGTCTGGCAGATGTTGACTGGAAAAATATAAAGGGTGACAATGAGCAAAATGTAGAAAGTACAGAGCAACTTTATGCTAAATTACTGTGTGCAAATCAAATTTTTGTTCTTTAGCAGGACACTGAGTAATGAAACTGAGTGATGAAAATGATAAGAGAGTTTACCGTATGTTGATTTACAGAAAGCATATGATAAAGTGAGAAGGTTTGACATATGGTATATTTTACCATGGAGTTAAAAGTTAATTGCCAAATTTAACAACAGTGGTTAAATAAGTAAATAAGAAAGAAAGAAGAAAAAGAATAAATGGAATGTTTAGCCAATAATTTAATCCTGAGCAAGCAGTAAAGTATAAATAAGTGATGTCCCTTGGTTATTTATAAAGAATTCATTTGGTTACATCACAGTTTTATTTATACAGGACATGGGTGTTTATGTAATTTGATGAGCAGACAATGCTGTGCTATATTGGCTGAGAGTCAAAGTGAATTCTATTTGCACTGAATGTTAGATCATGTGAAGCAATGAGTATGATTTGAAATTACTACATCAAAGGCCTAGGTAAAAGAAAAAGCAGTAGAGTCAAAATGAAATGGTTATGAATGAATGTATGAGGATTGGCTGAGTGACAAACACAAAAAAAGTACATGGAGGTAGTTTGAATGTATAAAGAAGATGAATGAGGATCAAATTTAAAAGTGTCAAAGGGTTCAGAAGAAGTCTCAGGAGAGGAAGTCTCAAGAGAAGGATACTGAGAAACTCATATTTGGATGGAATTTTTGAAATCTTCAAAAAGGAAAGCTGAGAATTTTAATGGACGAAAGGCAATGTGTTGATCTGTATATACTCATGGTGAAAGCATGGAGGGTTTTCAAGAAAAGTACAGCATAATGAATGGTCTTGCTGTAAACTATATCCAGGCATGTTTCTGCCATTTTTCTTATGCTTTTAATTCATTTGTGCTCACTATTTTTTACCATTTTTCCTTTGTATAGTGCTGCTTACCCCCAAAAGGAATAGTTTAATAGGTAGGTAGTTATTGAATTGTTTTATAAAATGACAGGAAGGATATTTACTTATAGTACATTAAATAGGAAAATAGAATAAATAAACAAATATTTATTACAAAGCTTGACTTTCCTCTATTATAATACTTGTTAGAAATTTAGGACATAATACTTGACTTAGTTTAAAATATTTTTTATATTTAAAGCTTTCTAATGACCCAAGTACATTTTCCCTATACATCATACAGTTCCAAACCACTGCAAATGTAATATATTAAAAAATGCAATATGGAAATTGCTTTGCAAACCAATGTGGATTTCCTTGGCAATGTAATAGTTGAAGATCTGCTATAGCTGGAATGTAAAAAACCTACAATTTATATAAATTGGAGGGAGTGGATTAGTGGTCCAAGTGCAAGTCTTGCCGTTCAAGACTCCTTAAGAGCATATGTCTAAATCCCAGCAAGTTTAACCTACTTTTCTGTGTTTGGGAAAGCAGATAAATTGAGCAGCAAATTTTTTGTTCAGGTAACTGTTTCCCAGAAGACCAAACAAATTTTATTCCTGGATTTAACTGCATGTAACTATGGACAAATTTAAAATCCAAGATTGCACCCTTAGTTCTGCATGGTTAAAAGCAGATTCTGACTTGGTCTAGCCTAAATGACAGAGCATTGGCCAGGATTAATCCCTGTCTACTCATGAAGTTCAAGGAATCATTAGAGATAAAAATATTCTGGAGGTAATTTTATCTTCTGTTTCTGGGATATATTTTTAAATATAGTTATGGTACTTAAAACCAAATCCCAGTATGTTAATATATGTTATTTTGGAGGCATTGTTCAAAGGTCCCAGGAGGGCCAAAGTTTCAAGAATTCCAGGAAAATAAACATTTGTGTTAAGGAAATATTAAGGAACTGGCAACAACATGGTGAGATCTGGTTGTATTTTGTTGCTATCTTATAAACAGTCCCTTAACTTGAACACATATTTTCTGTATTAGTATGGCTACCAAGTGAGGCCTGAAAAAGATATAGATACTTTAAGGAGCCACTGAATATATGGATATGGATACAGTAAGCATATCCTTGCCAGATCCAAAGGCTCTTTTCCATTTCAGATCCAAAAATGGCACACCTTTATGATATGTAGTTCAGCATAGTGGTGGACAAGAAACTATGAGATCATGAGTTTTCTCTTAAGCACAAAAGCTTAAGAGAGTGAATATGGGCCAGTCATCTTTCCTCAGCAAAACTCCAGTGTTGCTGTGGGAAAAATAGAAGGGTGGAACATCATGGCTTGTGATAACTTTAGACTTTCTGTCAAAAACCAAAAGACTGAAGTCATGCACCAACCTGCTCCTCATGTATCATACTCAGAGCCCAAAATCACAATCAAATGGAAGAAACTATAAGCAATAAACCAGTTTCATAATTTGGACAGTATCCTCTCCTAAGCATTAACTATTAATAAAGATAACTGCACAATAACAAAGACAACTTCTGCTTTTGTGTTCCATTGTGTGGGAACATTGAGGATTCAGCTCATTAAACAAGGTCTACAGAGCTGTGGAACTTAACATACTTCTGTATGTTTATGAAATGTGCAGTGAGTATTAAAGGCATGGAAGATAGTTCAACCATTTCTACACGATTTGTCTTTGCAGGGTGTTAGTATCCGGTGGAGAGTACCAGTTCCATATACTGATGTTTTATCTAGCATGTCGACCATCAGTTCACACACTATTGATGAGAGCAGAGACCTGGTTGATAGCCATGTCACTCGTGTTCCAGATGAGCACATACTCAAACAGCTCCATTTGGGGGAATTCTCTGCTAGAAGATGCTTGCTTGGAAGGCAGAAGAAACATTTCATAGAATCATTAAAGGTCTTAGTGAAGTTGCATGGTACAGACCTAAACACCTGGGAAAAGCTGGTGTCCTACTGGTATGCCTCCATCCACAAGCACTATTAAGCTTATGAAGCAAAGCTGTACTGCTGAAGCATAACATAAGTGTTAGCTGTGTAAGATCCAGATTACAGACATCTTAAATATAATTTAGATGATGTTTCAGGCTGATATATTATCACATACACCAGAAATTATAGAAATCAAAATAAATAAATTTATGATATGATCTGCATATTAGTGTGAGTCAGAGTTCACAAAAAATAAAATCCAAAAATATTTTACTCCCTATTATATAACGTGTTGCAGTATATTACTTTCCTTCTTTTCTTTTGTCCATCATTTTCTTACGAACATTAACTATTAAGATGTCAAATCCTTTCAAAATGCTTAAATTTGTCTTAAATATTTGTACAAGACTTTTTCTCTTTCAATAATAATTTTTGGGAAGGAATGATCAGCTTGTTCATTTGTCTCAAAACTGTTTTTATAATCTGGCTCCAACATAAGAAATGAAAATCAAATAAACTTGATAGGTTTTGTAAATAGCCAGGTAACAGATTCTGGGCATTTATTCAGAAAAAGAGTGAGATAAGTTGATTTTTTGATAATTTATTAGCCACAACTAACTAGATTTTTTTCCCCTTAAGGAATACCTTACAAAATTAAATCGATTGCTTCTATCCTTTTTGCTAACCAGAATATTGGTCCCTTTTCAGCGCAATCACTTCCCTAAAGAATGATAATAATACTTCATGCAAATTGCAAGTATCCTGTAAGATTAAATACATGCTTATTCTTAATGTAAATAGATTTTTTAAAGGTATATTGTTCATTGATTTACATAAATAATGAGAAATTCAGGGCCTGATTTCCAAAGTAAATCTCATATTGATTGCTAAAGGTATTTAAACTAACTTTTGATGAAGTTTTTGAAATTCAGGTAAAAATGGTGAGACTTGTGAATGCATATTTGTGGCTACCATCTTGACTTTTTTGACCACTGTGTAGATGTCCCCACTGTATTTGATTTTCTTATGTTGTTGCTGATGGGGACCGATTTTAAATTTCATTTCCACTCCAGCATAACATTTCCATTTCTGGAGCTTTGCTCTCAACCAGCCTTCAGCTGCATGGCTCTTACAACTGAAAACAAGCAAACCAGCTGACTCATCTCTGCAAGATTTCCCTCCACCAGTGTGTCTATTTCTGCTGTCTGATGTCACATGGAGATACTGCTGGATAGGGACAGAAGGCACTAAGCAGTTTTCAGTCACTGAGTTTTCCATTGAGGAGAGTAAAATCTTAGTAATGTGCCCTTGTGTAAAGTAAATTACCTTTCACACACAAGTTCCTACCCTTGCAAGTGAGGTTATGGGTAGTATTGTCTTAAGCTTCAATGACTGAGCAATTGTTCGTGACTTATTAAACTTAAAGAAGCATACTTTGCCACATTTTGTTTTTAAAAGCCTGTGCCTTTTATTTTATATCCTCATTAATCCATGTCCCTCTTTTAAGTCCACTGAGGGAGATGTACAGATTTAAAAAAAAATATTTCCCGAGAGTCACGTTTTCATTCTCCCATTCTCATCATGGGATTTTTACCTCAGAAATAGAAAACATGTGCCCAGAGCTTAATAATCCTGCTGCTATGAACAATGAATGCCAAAGATTTGGTGTAAAGGATTTTCTAAGTGAAAGTGAAAAAATAATATGTAGTCTGTCAATTGCCTGTTGCATTAAGTTTTATTTATGTTTTGACAAGGCAGTTGGAACAAGGGAAAATATTTTCCTTTATTATTTATTTTCTTATCAAATTTATTTAGCTTCCCATACCACTAAAATGGGCAGTATACAATAATCAATTAAAAAAACAGATATAAAAAGACAAAAAAGAAATTGGGATCTGCCCAGAGTTGGTTGAAAGATGGACAGCTATATAATTTTTTTAAATCAATCAAACAAACAATTATTATAACAATCAATATATGGATCCTAGGCACAGAGGAGATAAAATGGCCACCTTAGCACTGGAACTATCCAAGCCTGTTTCTGGTTCCCTTGGAGCTGCAGGCCTGAAAATTTAACCAGATCTTAAGGGACCTCGGGAATAATGAAAGAGATGGAACTGATCTAAGTTTGGGGGCAAGAATGGTTCATAAGGAAGGCACCTAGCAAAGAAGACACATCTCTTGGGACATGTTTACATGGTGGATCCCTAGCTGATGGTACTTGCATCATATATTCTCTGCCAGATCTAATGGGTTATTTATTTACTAGCTGATGTAATTAGGGAGAGGCTCAGTCCCTCTGATAGCCCAGTCTCAGTCCCTGAAGGGCTTTAAAGATTAAAACCAACATTTTGAATTGAACCTGAATCAAATTTACAACCAATGCAGCTTATGGAACAGAGGTGTAACATGCGCTGCTCTAGTAGGACATATAACAGCTCACACCACTGCATTCTGTAACAACCAAAGCTTCCAGGTACTCATCAAGGGCAATACCCTCTAGAACATATTGTAGTAATCCAATCTAGAGGTGACCAGGGCATGAGTGATTATGAACAGGCCCTGCAGGTATCAGCTCACCTGGTACAACAGACAAAGGTCTTCCTAGCCATAACTGCCACCTGCTCATCAAGCAAGAGTCATGAGGAGGACCCCCAGGTTGTGTACTGAGTCTATCTGTGGTAGTATAACCCCACATAGCACCAGAGATGGCATAGTCTTGGAGTCAGTGGTCATAACTGCACTCATGTCTTCCAGAGAGTTTTCTTCAACCATTAGTTTACCAATCAGTCTAACACCATAACCATTGCTTTTATGGCTGAATTTACATGCTAAGCTAAACCCTGATTTATTTTCATTATGGTTACTGACTAAAGCCAGAATAATCTACGTATACACTATATATGCCTAACTGTATTTAGTCTTAGTTCTGCTGTAGTGAATACAATTTAAATTGTTCTTTGCAAGCGGGATATGTTTTGCTGAAAAAGTTAATGAACTGAATAGTTAATTGTTAATAAACCCATGTACAGTTTTTCTCTAGGAGCCATACATTATTAGTGTGGGAAGTTGGAGGCAGAAATAATGCTCTGGGTTTGATTGCTCCCTCACAAAGCCATGTTCCTGAAATTATACTATGAGAAAAGACAAGATGTTAGAAATACGTAGAGGAAAATTAGATCAAATCAAATTGGATTATGGAGCAAACAGCATTAATTGCATGTTAGTGTATTGCAGCCTCTTTGTTTTATTAGGGGAGCTAGAAAAGCATCACCAGGCTTCAGATTTAAATCCAGAATAAAAGTTTCACACTGGCTATATAACCATCAATGTTTGTTATCTGGGTGTTATTTTTCATGAAAGTGCTAGATATAGTGAACTGCACTTTTGAAGAGGAGGTAATTTTTAATAGATCTGAAATGCATTTGAACTCTCTTCCTGAAGTGAGCCACAATAGACAGATTTTTTCCAATTGTCCCCAGTTCACTTCTGTACCATTCATGAATCAAGGTAGCTGTTTACCACCTTCAGTACTGAAGGAGAACTGGATATGCTCCATAGTACCATATGTATCCTTTTTCTCAGGACTTTCTATGGATTAATATCCAACAAAAGAAAGCAAACGTGCTATCCCTAGTGAGGTTCCTCATAAACAAAGATGATGAATATTGACATTTTCCTGGTTACATATCAAGCAGTTTCTCTGCTTTCAAAGTTTGTTATTATCACAATGCTTCTTTCTCTGACAGAAACTCTTCACACACACTCCACTTCCCATTAAAAATAACAGAATTGATGGATATTTCCAAAACAATTTGAGATTCTTTATCCTTGGAGTCAAAGGTAATTACTTGTCTGCAGAATGTGTTAGCCTGGAGGAAGTGCTAGTCGAGCACTACTAATATGGATATATCCATATTAATGTGTGTATGTGTATGTATACATGTGCATACACACATACACACACAGAATATTGAGTGATCAAAGCTATATTACTTTCTTGTAACTGCTTGGTAGGTCATCTCAGTTCTCATAATTTACAATATTGTGATAATCCAGAGATTTCTGGAATAAAGAATAAATAATTTTTAAAAACCCCAAATCTTTCCAAGAACCTAATATTTGCAGCATATAAATTTATTATGTGGAAGCTAAACACTAATGCTGAATTAAGCCTACAGGTTTCTTTTATGGATAGGTTTGTGGATGTAGGGGGGGAAATTGCTTTGGCTTTATATCCAATAATGTAATTCCAAGATGCTGATACTTATTTATGTAACTTTGTTTCCTGTCTTATTCCCAGGACTCAAAGCAACAAGTTCATATAGTTTTCTCCTGGCAGCCCTGTGAGATCAGTTAGGTTTAGAGACAGTGACTAGCTCAAGGCATTCCAAAAAATGTAATGGCTAGTAAGATACCTGAAATCTTGATCTCCTATAACAGAGGAGACGATTATATTCATGAAATGACATTTCAGAGATGTAAGTCCCTTCTTCATAAAAGCTGATCCTGTTTAAATTGGCATTTATGGATTCTAATATAAAAAGTTCATCTGGCTTTATAGCTATATTTTTTTTAATTAGGAGTACTATATGAGAAGTGAGAAATGGGTGGGATGGTAATGTAGTTTTATCTTTTCTTTTTAAAGGTGTCTTTATCTTAGTGATAGTTGTGCACCCTTGACATTCAGCCAGATGTAGGACAAATAAGAAGAAATTTCTGCCTTTAACCCAGAAACAATGAATTTTAAAAATGTGAAAAACAGGAGGGGAAACTTACAACTTTTTGGACTTGAACTGAGGACGTTTGCAGGATCCAATCTGGGTCGGTCATCGGGACCAGAGATTTAGTCTTCAAAGCTTTTGGATTTATGCTGGAGCCCATCTTCAGGAAACATCTCTATACCAGAATGTATAGAGAGAGGTTCCTTGAGGATGGGCTCAGCATGCGTCTGAAAGCTTGGAAGACTTAACTTCTGGTCCCAGTGACTGATCCAGATTGGATCCTGCAATATATATTTGCCTTCATTTCTGAAGAAGGTTTTAATGGGAAATTCCCTTTTTAAACAGCATAGCTACATCTCTAGATAGAGAAGGGAGCATATTTGTACTAATATGAATGAATGATACCATCTCTGATATAATAGGCTTAGACAGCAAACTAGAAAATTAAATAGTAGCCAAACATAACTTCTTTATGTCCTACGGTTGAATGGTAGGTAGATTGATGACACTGCATAAAAAGATTGTATGGGAAACCAATTCTGAGAAACAAAGTATTATTTCTGGACCACTTGGGCTTCCCAGCATGAGGCCACTTACCAGATACTCCAGGGCAGTGTTTTTCAACCTTGGCAACTTTAAAATGTGCGGACTTTAATTACCAGAATTCCCAAGCCAGCACTGAATTGAAGACCACACATCTTAAAATGGCCAAGGCCGAAAAAACACTGCTCTAGGCAACACCGCTAAGTCTTATCAAAATACACAACTACATGTAAAGGTAGCCTAGTTGTTGCTTCAAATTCAGAATATGTGTTTTTGTGTATGTGTGTGTGTGCACACAAACAAAAATATTGTAAGTTTCTGTTTTCAAGAAAGGTTGGTAATGCTGGATGATTCTGGATAGATAGAGTCGCCCTTTGATTTCTCTTCAATTTTTCCTGGTTCTCAAATGGTCATATAAATTATCTGAATAGCATTGATCTACAGTTGTTTGTTCTTCCTTAGCATCACCTCAGGATAAATGCAAATATGTTGACTAAGCTGTTCACTAAGTTCATAGTAGTCAAAGTGAACTCAGCATGCCCCTTCTACATTCACAGAAATCTTAACAAAAGAAAAGCATAGACAATCTTTATTCATGGCTCATGGCAGCCTTGCCCAGCCTTATACTCCCCCGATGTTTTGAGTTCAACTTACAAAATCCTTATGTTTACAACCAATCTTGGGATCTGAAATCCAATATAACAAGTAGTATAACAGTATATACTACAGTATAACAGTAGACTTTCCTTTTTCCCCCTCCATAAAGTAATCTTATTGGCTGTTTCAGATAACATAAAGCAGCAGAAAGGAATGGTATTTTTGTTTTGTCCATTTGCTTTTTTTTTTTTACATGTAGACATGTTGTTGTTTTTTGTGACTGTGGAGAAGCACAAACTTTGGGCATTTTCTAGACAGCAGTTTGACTAAATCATCAACAATTTAATGTTTATGTTTAATAAATGACAGTTATTTTTCCAATGGAATTAATTCATATTAGTGGCAATGATTTAGTGTGATTATACCTCATAATCTTTCTCTGGTAAAAAGTATATGCAGAAATGGTCGGAGCTACTGTATCTGTGCTGGTCTGTCTAATCATGGATGCTGGGTTTCTCTAATTTATACAGAAATTCCCCCAATCATTTCTTTCTTTTTTCCCCATTCATTGCATTGTAGCTTTCATGAGAAAGGGGATCCATAATTTGAATTCCATTGCTTTGGCTAGGGAGAGCAACTGAAATAAAATGGAAAGAAATAATTTCTTCTTGTTCAGGATTCAAAATGATTATAGTACAATTTCCAGTTTTTCATACACAAAGAGCTCATATGGAAACTATAGCGTTATTAGACCCTTATGTGGTTGTGGTTTAATTTCTTGTAAGTTGGGTTTTTACCTCAGCTGCCTGTATAGCTTTTCTAATGTCATTTTGATTTGTAGTTTGACAGTGTTTTTATATATTTTAACCACCTAGAGTTTTTACAGCAGGATGAAACAATATATAAATAAATGAATAAGCATTGTTATGTGATGGTCATATGGGTTTGAATATCATTTGCAACAATGGTGGCTTATAGCTGAACTATGCTGCTCTGGAAAAGCTCAGTTGTTATTAAGGCAACTAGCTAAATATAGCAGGGAAGCCAGTGAAACAGAGCTTTTCACTGTGACAGAGTCTTTTGAAAGAAGCCCAGCTTTTTCCTCTCACCATAAAAGAGGACACCTGTTTTTTTGCTCTGTCAACATTTCTTTGAAGGACAGCTCCCATGCCAAATCCCAAAGCTTTCCTAGGTTCCACCACCTTTCACTCCCACTGCAGTGTCCTTGGCCTCCCATGGCTCCAGCGAACTCTTAACAGCAGGCACATTCCTTTCTCAAGCCAACCAAAACAAATAGCCCCACACCTACTAAACAAAGCCACCTCTCCTGTTGAGCACACCACTGTCTCCCAGAGAATGAATGGATTACACATGACAGATGTTAGTCACATCACTCAAGGTCTTCTTTTTGGAAGAAGACCTAAGGGACTGTGGACAGGAGAAAACAGAATGCATCCCAGATGGAGGAATGTGATTAATTTTGGTTTGTGAGCAATGCCATTGTTAGCCATAAATTTCATTTGCAATCTAATGCTTTCTTGCTGGCAAGTCTGCCTGCACTCTCATTTATGTTCTCTGGCACATATCTTACCATTGCCTTACTGGATGTTATCTCTCTGAGCACCACATGAGCAAGGTTAACCTAAAGTGAAAGTCCTCCAGCCCCCAAATTCATCTGCAGATAATTTTTATTCATGTGTGATTTTAAGACCATGTATAAAACCACATATTTTAAGAGTCTAAGTGTGGTATGTAAAGAACATATCAACTTTATAATGCACATTCTGAGATGCTCTTAAAATGGGGGTTGAAGGACTGGATCAAAATACTGAACACCAGTATCATCTAAAAAGTTTTCAGGATAGCCTCTGAGCAGCTATAATTTCTCTAACTAGCCTTGTGAAGCAAAGAGAAGACTTAGGGAAGAGAATGTTTGTAGCTCAGGTTTGAACTGTGAGGTACTAGATTTTCTTGAGCTTGGTTGTTTTTTTTTTTTTTGCAGACATTTCATTACCAAACTAGGTAACATCATCAGTTAGCAGTTAGCACTGATCACTAGCTCTGATCATTAGCACTAATGATTTTACCTAGTTTGGTATACACACACACAGACACACACACACACACACAGAGACACACACACAGAGACACACACACACAGAGACACAGACACACACAGACACACACAGACACACAAACACACAGACACATAGACACAGACACACAGGCACACAGACACACAGGCACACAGACAGACACACACACACACACACATCCATGTGTCATAAAAGAGCCAAGGTTTCCTACCCCTGGTTTAGACTAATCTGAGCTTTTCCCATTGTAGTTGTTGAGTGACCATGTGGTGATGCCTCAGAAGGGCATCTTGGGAAGCCAGCACTACCTGTATGTGAAATTTGCAATAGGTTAGGAGGTGTTCACTGGTAGGCCCACCAGCACATGAACCCTTTCCACACTTCACTACTCTCAAGTCCACTTACCTTCCCATTACCTCGCTCCATCTTGCGCATTGGAGCTATTTGGAGAAAGGCCTTCTGAACAATCATGAGAACAATGGCATTTGCTAGTGTTCTCTCTTTATGAGATGATAATGGTAGTGAAGCTAGCATCCTGAAAGGCTCTGAACCACAACTGAAACTCAGCTGAAACACATCCTGATGGCACATCTGAAATCCTCTGGGCATATCTCCCAAAGGGTCACCTTCTCTTCTGGGTCCAGCCAGATCTCAATAATACTTGTCAGGTCAACCACCCTCTCATTGATGATTAAATCACAAATTGGAAAGACCTTATTATAGTCAAACCTGGCATTTAGAGGCAGCAGTGGAAAATCAGGGCCTCTGAAGGTTATTGGCTTTCTAAACTTTGTTGTTTTCTAAAGTTTGGCAAATATATTGAAAGTTTTCTGAAGATTGAAATTTAATAGGATGGAAAATACCACAGTTACATGTAGCAGAATCCACCTGTATCACCTACTTGAAAACAATGAAATTTTATTGGAATAACAAGACTGGGCAAAACCCCATTCAAATGAATTCTACTCCAACAAATTAATGATGACATGAAGGGATGGTTTTAGAATGAAAACAAATAGATGAATTAGATTAAAACAATCCATCCATGCATCCTTATGTGCAAGAACGCCTCTGCTTCCTCCAACGGGATACCCCACAATTAATCATGCCACAACAATGGCCCCAGTGTGTCTAGTCAATTCAATCATATGCCAAACTGCAAGGAAATGCTCTTGGTAGGTCTTTTCCAGGGAAATACTTGGGATCATCTTGATTAAAGCGCTCTGATATGGATTTGAAAAATGAATTGTGAGGTCTTTGAACCAGTGCGTCACATTAACTTTGGGAGGCAGAAAATCAGCTGGTAACAGTTAGTAGTCAAAATCTCGGCCTCCATCTGGCTTGCTGCCTGCCACACGCTTATAGGGTAACAAAAGACAGACAGGACTTAAGACATACAGCTGAACTCAGAAGTATGTTGGCAAGATTGGAGATGAAACAAAGGGTGGTGGGTTTTGTTTTCTTTTGTTGAGGTAAGTGTAAATTACAATGGTATTTTCTTTGTGGTTCTGTCCAGGTTTCTTTTTAATAAATAAGCAGTTCCAGAAATGATAACTTAAGTAATATTACTTTAATCTATCTTGGAACTTTTCATTAATTTTTAGCAACAAAAAGCTTTGTAAAAACGGTACTCCTGGCTAAAATTTCAATGCCATATCAACTTTAGAACTCTGTTTAGCAATATTCTTTTCCATCTCTGAAATGCTAAATAATTTTGATCAATTTTACCAAACACCTTTTTAAAAAAGGTAATGTTTGGGGGGAAAAAATCTTCCCATGTTGTTGACAATTGACTAAGCCTTCTAAGAGCAGAATCCTTTCTTAAAAGTTAATTGTTGAAATCCCTAAAGAATCTGTGTTTCTAGATCAAAGCAAAACAAGAAAGGACCTTTTCTTGCAGTTGATGAAACTTTTCCAAAATGATTCCACAGAACTTGTTAGATGGCCTGATAAAATGGAATTTACAAACAAGATTCAGTCACAAAGACCAAAGTGTTCTTGTTATTTTCGAAAGTATTGCAATATGAAATGTCATGCTTTCAGCATATTCATAGCCATGTAATTGCAAACATATCCATATAGGGCAGCACTGTTTCACTATTTCAGTGTATGGTTACAGAATGTTTGAGCTTGCTGTCTTAAACTGGCCACTTTTCACAAATAATTGTGCTATTTTGAACATGGTGCCTATCATGGAAAGTCTTTTATTATTGCATTTATATTTAATCTAATGTTGGGTAGTCAGGAGTGTGAACTAAACGGGGAGTTGGCAATCAGAACCTGGACTTGCTCCAGCTGATTGGACACAAAACACAAAGCCAGAAGTGAGAATCAAAAACCTGGGGGCAGGAATAAGAAACAAGCTATCCTTGAAGACCACATAATGAGAAACACACCAAAGCTCTCAAGAAAGGATCATCTGGAATCCTCTAAACTTCATGCTATTCAAGGTGTGCTGGACTCAAGGCAGGGCATGAAAATACTTCATTAACTTTGGTGGGCAGGGTGGACCTAAGGATGGACCTTATAAAACTAAATACTTTTATACTGTTTACAAAGATAGAATAACACATAAATAAGTGATGAGTTAGTTGAGTTAAAACAAAAAGAAAACCTGCAATTCTTCCTTTCCATTTTCTTTCTTTTTATTGCTGTAACCCATGGCTTTTCAACCAGTGGTACCGGTACCACGTGTGGTACATTGGCACCTGGTGGCTGGTACGCGACTATCCTAGAAAAGTGGTAGCAGAGGAGGGGAATGAGCTGAACCGGTGGCAGCACCGCACAAGCCTGAGCGAGAGATGGCTGGAGCTGCAGGGCTGTCAGGGCACCAGGATCAGTGCCAGGCTCCAGCTGGAGCTCAGCACTGATCCTGGCACTTTTGCTGAGCCCAGAAGAAGTGCCGATCAGCTGGAATGTCGCAGCATCTCCAGGGTCTTGTGATGTACATTCGGATGCTTGGCAACTGATTCATATTTATGGTGGTCACAGTGTCCAAGGGTCATTTGAAGTGACCAAAACCTGCTGCAACCACCCAGCAGATGGGGGAAATAAAAAACAAACACCCCCCACCCCACCCCACTGCCAATCCTCAACATAAATGCTCACAACAATGAAAACCTCAGACAGGAGGAAGAGCGCCACCGGGCTGGCAGACAGGTGTCTTGCTCGGCTGTGGCTTGGGGGGCACTTTTTCAGTGCCATTGTAACTTTGAACAGACACTAAGCGAACTGTTGTAAATTGAGGACTACCTGTACTTCATCACTTTTTTCCTTTTTCCTTTTTTTTGGTCATCAAGTTTTTGACACCTTGCTAGGCAACTGGTGGTAGTCGGATGTTGCCATATCCTAAAAGTGGTACAATGGGTAAAAAGGTTGAAAAGCCCTGCCGTAACCAACCTAGAGTAGCTGTATAGGTGGCAAATAAATTTAACAAATAAATAAATTCTGTCCATTTTTATTCTGGCGTCAGTCATTTTTTGACTTTATGCTAATCTTCAGTAGGGGGTGACAATTTTTTATGGGAAAAAATCCTCTCTGTTCTTCCTCTATTAATTTGAATGTCTTTGCCTGCTCTTCCTATAAACAATGTGTTTTATGTCAAGAGGGGATCTTAAAATAAAAATAGTATCGGTATTTTTTCTGATTTTTTTCTGTACAATAAAATAAACCTTAGTAAATGTAAGACGGGGTGGCTCAGTGGGTTAGGATGCTGAGCTTGTTGATCAGAAGGTCGGCAGTTTGGCGGGTCAAATCCTGAATGCCGCATAACAGAGTGAGCGCCTGTTACTCGTCCCAGCTTCTGCCAACCTAGCAATTTGAAAGCACGTAAAAATGCAAGTAGAAAAATAGGGACCACTACGGTGGGAAGGTAACAGCGTTCCATGCACCTTTGGCGTCTAGTCATGCCGGCCACATGACCACGGAGACGTCATAGGACAAGTGCTGGCTCTTCGGCTATGAAACAGAGATGAACACCGGCCCCTAGAGTTGGAAACGACTAGCACGCATGTGCAGGGGAAACTTTACCTTTACCTTTTAAATGTAAGCAATCCCTGTAAGAAAAATAACTGCTATTTTTTGAGTGAAAAATTCTCTGAGAGCATAAATTTTAAGAGCTATTTTTGACAACCAGTAGCAATGTAGACTTTGCCAGTTTCCTCATGGTGTGTTTTACATTTTAGACGTGTCTTTCAATTCACTAAAGCAAACTTGCCCTGCTAGGTAACTTTCAAATCTGCTAGACATCAAATCCCATAGCACTCATAATTGACATATTTTCTATAGATTATGGTATCTTATATTCAAGATATGGTACGGATGGCAGGACTAAGATACAGAAAATTAATGAACATTAACACTAACATTAAGAGTATAAAATTGGATAGGTAGCTTTCATTCATAATTAACTAGTGTTCTAAAAGGCTTTTAAGTT
The DNA here is from genome assembly GCF_964194415.1 of Vipera berus. Taxonomy (NCBI): domain Eukaryota; kingdom Metazoa; phylum Chordata; class Lepidosauria; order Squamata; family Viperidae; genus Vipera; species Vipera berus. The sequence continues at coordinate 22,478,340 of NC_138209.1, forward strand.
AGCAAGTGTGGCTAATTAGCTGGATAATTTTTCTTTTAAAAAAATAACAAGGCCTAACCAAATTTCCAGCAATGATCCGCTGGGCATTGACAGCAAAATGTGAAGGCAATGGTCATTCCCCGGTGTTTTTCTTCAACATTTCATCCAGAAGTGAACAAATAGCCATGCTTATTCCCAATTTTTGGTGAAATTATCAGATTCTTCTAGAATAATATAAATAGAAAACTCAAAATTGAATGTCTTCTGTTTCTCTTCCAAATTCTCCTCCCTACTATATTTACTCAGATCAATAAGCAATACTTTTTTTAAAGACACGCTATGGCTATTTATTTATTTATTTATTTATTTTTGGGACTTATATGCCGCCCTATCTCAGGGCGGCTAACAACAATAAAAACAACAATACAAAAGTTAAAAGAAATTAAATAAACAGCCCCAAAATAAATTAACTAAACAATTAAAAATTAAAACATTTTAAAAACCCGTCATCAATCCAGGTCAGCCTGATGAAAAAGGAACATTTTGAGGTCGTGGCAAAAGGACCGGAGATCCGGGGCCATCCGGAGCTCAAGGGGGAGTTGGTTCCACAGGGCTGGCGCTCCCACAGAGAAGGCCCTTCCCCTGGGGGTCGCCAGCCAACATTGTCTAGCCGACGGCACCCTGAGGAGGCCCTCTCTGTGTGAGCGCACTGGGCGATGGGAAGTCGTCCCCGGCAGCAGACGGTCCTGCAAATATCCCAGGCCTAGGCCATGTAGGGCTTTAAAGGTAAGTACCAGCACCTAAAATCTCACCTGGAAGACAACCGGTAACCAATGCAGCTCACGCAGGAGGGGTGTAATATGGGAGTATCGGGATGCTCCCATCACAACCTGCGCGGCCGCATTCTGCACCAGCTGGAGCCTCCGGGTGGTCTTCAAGGGCAGCCCCATGTAGAGAACATTGCAGTAATCTATCTGAGAGGTAACGAGTGCATGAGTGACCGTACGTAGGGCATCTCGGTCCAGATAGGGGGGCAACTGGCGTACCAGGCGAACCTGGGCAAATGCCCCCTGGCCACAACTCCAATATGATCTTCAAAACTGAGTTGTGAGTCCAGGAGGACGCCTAAATTGCATGCCCCATCAACGGGAGGCAACACCTCTCCTCCCATCACCAAAGATGGAACCTCTTGGACAAGTCAAGATGCCGGTACGTAAAGCCACTCAGTCTTGGCCGGGTTGAGCTGGAGCCTGTTCTTCCCCATCCAAATCCGTACCGCTTCCAGGCAACGGGACATCACATTGAGGGCATCGCTGGGTTGGTTTGGAATGGAGATAAAAAGCTGGGTATCATCAGCATATTGATGATACCTCACCCCGAAACCACGGATGATCTCACCCAGTGGCTTCATATAGATGTTGAACAGGAGGTGCGAGAGCACCGACCCCTGAGGCACCCCACAACTAAGGGGCCTAGGGGTTGACCTCTGCCCTCCTGCCAACACCATCTGCGAACGGCACAAGAGGTAGGAGAACCACCATAAAAAGGTGCCTCCCACTCCCAACCCCTCAAGACGTCGCAGCGAGATACCATGGTCGATGGTATCAAAAGCTGCTGAGAGGTCTAAAAGGACCAGGACAGAGGAATAACCCCTGTCTCGGGCCCGCCAGAAATCATCCACCAGCGCAACCAATGCCGTCTCCGTGCTGTACCCGGGCCTGAAACCCGATTGGTATGGATCCAGATACTCAGTTTCCTCCAGGACCAAAGGGAGCTGCCGTGCCACCACGCTCTCAACAACCTTCGCAAGGAAGCGAAGGTTGGAGACAGGACGAAAGTTATTTAAAATAGCTGGATCCAAGGCAGGTTTCTTGAGGAGGGGCCTTACCACCGCCTCTTTCAAGGCAGCAGGGAAGCACCCCTCACTCAAGGAAGCATTGATAAGTGCCAGGAGACAGCCTCATGTAACCTCCCGAGCCGCATAAACCAGCCAGGAGGGACACGGGTCCAACAAACACGTGGCGGCACTTAATTTCCCCATGATCCTGTCCACTTCATCCGGAGTCACAGGATCAAACTCTTCCCAAATATTATCGGCCAAACCCATCGTTTCCCCTTCGTCAGATACTGCCCAGTCGGAGTCCAAGCCAGCCCGAATCTGAGCGATTTTATCCACCAGATACTCACTAAACTCCTCGGCCCGTCCCTGAAAGGGGTCCTCTCCCGTCCCCTGATTTAAAAGGGAACGGGTCACCCTAAACAGGGCAGCTGGGCGGTTATCTGCGGATGCAATGAGGGTGGCGAAGTGAGCACGCTTCGCCACCTCCATTGCCACAAGATAAGATCTAGAAAAGGATCTTAACTGTGTTCGGTCAGACAGTTAATGTATGGATTGGGCAATAGAGAAGAAAGGCCATTGCTTCCTGAGGTCTAGTTTGTTAAAACTCATAGTATTCCAGCTTTTGTTTAGCTTCAGTTTAATTGTTAAGGGTAAACTTCCATTTAAATTACTTTGATTAATCTTTCATAAACAAAATATTCCACTTATTATAATTCAGTGACTTCTGGAAACATATCACTACCAAAAAGAAACAATCCCACTTCAATTTCAGCTTGTGTTTTGTTTATTTGTCTTATTAACCAGGAAAGATAAAATAATGAGCAAAATAATATGTGATAGGAGAAGAAAATTTTCTAGGCAATGGTAATCAACAAACAGGTAAGACTTTGGGTAGTCTCGACTGCATCAAAACAACTTTTACTAAATTGCACGAATACATACACATGCGCACACACACACATACATTTTTATTTCTAGCATATCTTTGAGCCTATGCCAAGCTTTGCAGGTGTTTCATTTTTCTCTTTATCTGGGAAAGAAATGTTAGAAGAATTTGATAATGTGCCTCATTTGCTTTTATAATTTCACAGCAATAAATTTCCATGATTTTTTTTAACAAAATAAAGATCAGGTAACACGTTATTGGGTGCAAATTGTGTATCATATACTTCTTTGGCTGATCATGCTATTTCTGTGGCTTGGAGAACCACAGCAAATCAGCTCAAGAGAACAAGCAATTCTTTAGCTTAACCTGAATGCTTTCTCTACCTCCCAAACAATGGACAATTTCAACAGTAATGAGTTCTAAATCTGCATGGAGATTTTGTTTATTCTAGTCAAGTGACTTACACTTTGTATTCCTGCTCAAGGAAAGGCTTGATGGCTTTCTGCCCACTATAGTATCCATTCTGTCCAATCTGGGGATCCTTCTGGACTCAGAACTCCTACTTAAAGAGCAGAAGGACAGGGGAGCTTTTACAAGTTTTATGTTGTTGTTCCAATTCCTGGATCAGGCTGTCCCATTCTAAGTCAGTAATGCCCCAGTCACTCTTAAATGCATCATTTAATGTGATCTGCATAGGGTTACTCTTGAAGAATATTCATAACTTCAACTGTTATAAAATCCAGAGGGGAAGACCATTTTGTGTGCTCTAAGAACCGTAGATGTTACAGCCCTGCTCCGCTAACTGTATTGGCTGCCAGTTTGCTTCAAGATCAAATTCAAGCTGCTGGTTATGACCTTTAAAGCTTTCCATTGCATAGGACCAGTTATCTGAAGGGTGCGTCTCTCAATTGCATCTCCTCCTTTCCCACCAGGTCCATCAGAAGGGGCATTCCATGAGTCCTGTCAGGCAAGAAGCTTCATTTAGGAGGATCCAGAAAGACACCTTTTTTCTACCATTACACTCACCCTCAGGAACATCATTCCCCCTGGACTTGTGGCTAGATTGGCCCCAATTCCACTGGCTTTCCAGAAGGTCTTCAAACCCTGGATGTGCCATTGGCCTTGGAGACTCTAAAGAAGTGGAGAGCCCATCAAATGGTTATAGTGTTAGACTCACTGTCCCCTAGCTTTTTGTTATAGCATTTTAACTGTAGCTTTAAACTGTTTTAATTTGTTTTAAAGGTGGAATTGGTGATTAGTGTTAATGGTGGGATTGTGTTTTAATTGTATGCTACCCAGAGTTAAATGCAAGTCAATCGGTGGCTATTTAAATTAAATAAATACATAACTACCTTAGTACCCTCACTAGAAATGACTAGTGATGTACAGGACAGTATTGAAGTAGTCAGTCTAGCAGAGATCAACTAAAATACTCTAAATGGGCCCAAGAGTTTAATCTTCAACCTCTTGGTATTGAGTAACATGGTCTTCTGACATGATGGGAACTACATTTGGTGTACATTTCATTGCAGTGATCAAGGACTGCAGGTGGCAGTCTATTTTAACCCCACTGCACCTACTAACTTTAACCCCAGATTGTGCTCCCAGAATTTAGGGGAGAAATATGAAATTTGCCAGTCTAATTTGGGATATCAGGCAGTAGTCTGATATGACTTCAACAAAATTAAGTGCAATTTTAGATGGTATAGTCTTCCAGCTCATACAAAGTAATTCTTGCTCTACATTCTTCATTGCTCAGATTCTATTTTAGGTACTATATTTGCTTTTAATGGACAGTATTTTAAATATTCTGACCACTAATGATCAAAGAAAAAGAATGAGGGCAATCACAGAAAGTGAAAGGTGAAAGGGAACTAGAATGTTTCACCCTGGAGAGGAAGGACTCTGCCAACAATCTTAATATATGCTGAATAGAATAGAATAGAATAGAATAGAATAGAATAGAATAGAATAGAATAGAATAGAATAGAATAGAATAGAATAGAATAGAATAGAATAGAATAGAATAGAATAGAATAGAATAGAATAAACTTTATTTGGCCAAGCATGATTAGGCACAATGAATTTGTCTCCAGTGCATAAGCTTTCAATGTCACATAGGGATGTCACATAGAAGAAGATCAACTCTTTCTCATTGTTCTAGAGTGCAGGACTCAAAATAATAGATTCCAGCTGAAAGATGATTGAGCTGATCTTTCAGGTAGAAGGAATAGTAGAAGGAAACTTAGAAGATTTTCTCTTCATGGAGAGAGTCAACCACATCTAGGCGACAATTTCTACCAGGAAAGTTTTAATCTGAATTCCTGCACTTCGTGGATTTGAAAAAAATGGCAAAAACAGCCTTTCCTTTGATTCTAATTTTACAATGAAACATTTCTAAGATTTTTCTTGTTGTTGAAGAATAGAGCTTTAAAGAATTTTTTAAAAAACCTCTAGATTTTTAGTCAGAATATAGGAAACTGATTTCTCTATGTCCAATGTAGTTCACTATAGGAAAATTAGCCACATACTACAAGCCACATACATGAATCTGTAGAAAAAAACAAGTTATACACCTGTATTGCATTAATGCTAAGGAATATGCTGTAAATATATCTCAAAGTTTCCATGAAGTAGAAATAAGTGCAGGCAGAACATTGTTGGGACTGAGCCTAAGCATCAGGTATCATAGGTATGTCATGGCTTCTTTGATTACCATTATGGTTATTTGTTCAAGCACAGTTACAAACAGCTTTTCTAAACAGTTGTTCAAATGAATCTTTTTGGCACATGTAAAAATAGACATGTCAATATTACAGGAAATTTCAAGGACTGAACAATGTTGCCTTTGTTTGCCTTCTTTAATTAAAACAGGATGCATTCAGAAATGGAAATTTGGCAAACACTGGATTGATATGGTCAAATTGCTTTAAGATATGCTGAAATTTCCTACAAAAGCTGCTCTGAAATGGCCCATCCATTAGACATCAAAATATTTTTCTGGATGCCAGGCCTGCAGGGAGTTTCTGATCAGCCAAAACTAAGACACAGGGGGAGTAGAGAGGAAACATCCACTGTAAAAGTCACAGGGAAACAGAAAAAAAGGACAAGTTCTGCGGACCAAAACCAAAATGGAAATTGGAAGGTACAGACTTCCTTAACCCTGAACTTAACCTTTGTCCAGATTGTGACAAGTTAGAGAAAAAGTGTATGTGTGTGTGTTTATGTGTATGTACATTTATCTTGGTATTATTTTCCAATTCAAAAGCAGGAACAGAGGAAATAAAAGCCTTGCTTGCCATCTTGGTAGCATCTTTGAATTCCAATTTGTCCTTTCTGAACTATGATGGCCAGAGCTGGATATAATATTTACAATGGGATCTGTCTAAAGCAGAATAGAGTGGGACGATTCCTGTAATCTGGAATCTTGGATCTTACTAATACATCGCTAGATAGCATTTGCTTTTTAAGCCACTGGCTTTTGCTCAAATTGTGCCTTATTTCTCTCACCTAGGTCTTTGATAAAACTGTTCAACAGCAGAAGAGCCTAGGAAAGAGCTTGGCACTGCACTAAATATGTACTTCCCTCCAAGCTGAAATAAGCAACTTGTGAAGGGCGGTCAATGTACAATGGGTGAGTCCGTCTAACAACAGTGTCATCTATTTCTTTGAAACCATTTTATGAAAGAGAACATAATGGCACACTTTGTCAAAAACTTTGCTAAAATCCAAGTGCATAATATCTATGGCATTCTCTCTCTTTTTTATATAAAGGATTTTATTGAATTTTATCGGGTTAGGGATAAAATAGGATCGGGTTAGGGATTAGGGTTTAGGGTGGGGTTGGGATTAGGACATGGCTGGGATTAACATTGGGGTTATCCCCCAATAACATTCTTTAGCAAACAGGCTATTGTCCAGGTACAAATGTTCAATTAACAATAGTTAATATAGTGATAGATAACTGTAGAGAATGTAATAAACAATAATCAAAAACAGTATCAGTTAATCAATACCTGTCATTCTTCTTACTAATATATATTCAAAACAACATATCATATTCATTTCTCACTAGTTCATTTTCCTTACCATTGGTAAAAATTATCCCATGTTCTATAACAGTAATGGTGAACCTCTTAGAGACCCAGTGCCCAAACTGCAACCCAAAACCCACTTATTTATCACCGGGTGCCGGGTGGGCATGGCCGCCGTGGTCATGGTAGACTAGGTCGGTGGGGCCAGGACGGCGGGGGCCAGTCCCTCGCCATCTCCGGGACACAGCACACATGACCACAGAGAGGGCTCTGAGTGCCGCCTCTGGCACGCGTGCCATAGGTTCGCCACCACTGTTCTATAATAAACTGAATCTTTTTTCTCTTTAATCTCTAACATCAGTCTATCCATTTCTGCAAATTCTAAGATTTTCTTAATTAAAACCTCTTCAGTTGGTAAGTTTTCATTTTTCCAGTATTGGGCAAATGCTATTCTCACTGCTGTCAGTACATGCAATATTAAATATTCATTCTCCTTCTCATAATTAGATCCTAATATTCCTAACAAAAACAATTCTGGCTTAAATTCTAATTGTCTTTTAGTCATCTTTTAGTCATCTTTTCCAACCATGTACGTATCTTAACCCAACATGCTTTAGGGCATGTCCACCAGATATGATAGTAAGTATCTGGCCTTTGTTTACATTTCCAGCAATTATTTGAAGTGTTTTTAAACATTTTTGCTAATCTTACTGGTGTCATATGCCATCTATAAAACATCTTGAAGGAGGCGGTGGTGAGACCTCTCCTCAAGAAGCCTGCCCTGGACCCAGCTGTGTTGAATAACTTTCGTCCGGTCTCCAACCTTCGCTTTCTTGCGAAGGTTGTTGAGAGTGTGGTGGCGTATCAGCTCCCCCTGGTTCTGGATGAAGCGGATTATCTAGACCCGTCCCAATCGGGTTTCCGGCCTGGGTACAGCATGGAGACGGCATTGGTCGCTCTAGTGAATGATCTCTGGAGGGCCCGGGACAGAGGACATTCCTCTGTCCTAGTCCTATTAGACCTCTCGGCGGTTTTCGATACCATCGACCATGGTATCCTGCTGCGGCGTCTCAGGGGATTGGGAGTGGGAGGCACAGTTCTTCAGTGGTTCTCCTCCTATCTCCTGGGACGCTCGCAGTCGGTGTTGGCAGGGGGGCAGAGGTCGACCCCAAGGACTCTCATTTGTGGAGTTCCTCAGGGGTCGGTCCTCTCGCCTCTCCTGTTCAACATCTACATGAAACCGCTGGGTGAGATCATTCGTGGTTTTGGAGTTGGGTATCATCAGTACACCGATGATACCCAGCTTTTCATTTCAACCCCAAACCACCCCAGTGATGCCCTCGATGTGATGTCCCGTTGCCTGGAGGCGGTTCGGGTCTGGATGGGGAGGAACAGACTTCAGCTCAACCCTGACAAGACTGAGTGGCTGTGCATTCCAGCATCCTGGGACATTCAAAATATTCCACCTCTTTCTATGGGGGGTGAGTTTTTACCCCCCGTGGATAGGACTCGCAACTTGGGAGTCCTCCTAGATTCACGACTTACCTTGGAAGACCATATAGTAGCCGTGACTAGGGGGGCTTTCACCCAGGTTCGCCTGGTGTGCCTATTTGGACCGGGATGCCCTGTGTACGGTCACTCATGCGCTCGTGACCTCTCGCCTGGACTACTGCAATGCTCTTTACATGGGGCTCCCCTTGAAGACCACTCGGAGGCTCCAACTGGTACAGAATGCGGCCGCGAGAGTTGTCTTGGGAGTTTCCCGGTACTCCCATGTTACACCTTTGCTTCGCGAGCTGCATTGGTTACCAGTTGTCTTCCGGGTGAGATTCAAGGTTTTGGTTATGGTCTTTATGTCCTTACATGGCATGGGTCTGTAGTACCTCGGGGACCACCTGCTGCCGGCGTCAACTTCCCTCCGCCCTGTGCGTTCCCACAGAGAGGGCCTCCTCAGGGTGCCTCCGGTCATGTCGGCTGGTGGCCCCCAGGGGTAGGGCCTTCTCTGTGGGCACTCCGGCTTTATGGAACCAACTGCCGGTTGAGCTCCGGACGGCACCGGACCTTCGCTCCTTCCGGCGCGGTCTGAAGACCCATTTATTTGAACAAGCTGGCCTGGCCTGATGGGGGATGTTAGGGTTTTTAATGGGTTTTTATATTGTTACTGTTTTTATCTGGGCAATTGTTTAATTCTCTTTTAATTTTTGTATTTTCTATTTATACATGCCCTGTTCACCGCCCTGAGTCCTTCGGGAGAAGGGCGGTATACAAATTTAATAAAATAAATAAATAAATAAATAAATCTTAGACAAGTTTTCTTTATATGAGACTGCTTTAGTCAATCTGATATTTCTATCCCATAGTTTCTGCCAGTCTTCCAAGTCTATAGAATAACCAAAGCTTTTTGCCCATGTTATCATTGTTTCTTTTACTTGTTCTTCTTCCATCTTTAAATTTAGCAGAAATCTATTGAGTTTCCTAATCAAGTTTTCATCTGTTTTTAACAATATTTGATCGAATTCTGTCTGTTCTTTATATAATTCTGTTGTCTTTAGATCTTTTTCATAACCCGTTTGAATTTGCAAATATGACCACCATGCTAAATCAATACTTTGCTGTTGTAAATCTTGTCTATCTTTCAATTTCAATTTCAATTTCCCTTCGTTATCCAAGATATCTTTATCATGTGAAGTATTAATACCACTTTACAACGCCTTGGTAAGGCCACACTTGGAATACTGTATCCAGTTTTGGTCAACACAATGTAAAAAAGATGTTGAGACTCTAGAAAGAGTACAGAGAAGAGCAACAAAGATGATTAGGGGACTGGAGACTAAAACATATAAGGAACAGCTGCTGGAATTGGGTATGTCTAGTTTAATGAAGAGAAGGACGAGGGGGACATGATAGCAGTGTTCCAATATCTCAGGGGCTGCCACAAAGAGGAGGGACTCAAGCTATTCTCCAAAGCCCCCAAAGGCAGGACAAGAAGCAATGGATGGAAACTAATCAAGGAGAGAAGCAACCTAGAACTAAGGAGAAACTTCCTGACAGTTAGAACAACTAACCAGTGGAACAACCTGCCTCCATAAGCGGTGAATGCTCCAACACTGGAAGTTTTTAAGAGGAGACTGGACAGCCATTTGTCTGAAATGGTATAGGGTTTCCTGCCTGAGCAGAGGGTTGGACTAGATGACCTCCAAGGTCCCTTCCAACATTATTATTATTATTATTATTATTATTATTATTATTATTATTATTATTATTATTATTATTATTATTATTATTATTATTACTACTACTACTACTACTACTACTACATTATTATTATGTCACAACTTTGTCATAGTTAATTAAATTTGGGTAAGCAAAAGCTTCCATTGTTGAAAGCCATTCAGGTAGCTTAGTATAAATTTTCTTCTTTATTCTTTCCCATTCTAAAAGAAGTACATTCCTTATAAGATGGATTTGAAAATATCTGTGTGTTTTATTCTTCCTGTACCATAGGAAGGCATGCCAACCATTTGTAAGTCATGTCCCTCAAGGTACAATATTATTTCTCAGCATTATCCATTCTTTAAGCCATGGTATAATAGCTGCTTGATAATGTATTCTTCAATGTAAGAGTCCAAATCCACCACTATCTTTAGGTTCTTGTAACATTTTCACTTTAATTCATGTTTTTTCCCTTGCCACATAAATATCAGTACTATTGTATTTAGCTCATAAAAAAGACCTTTCCCAATTTTACAGGAATTGTTTGAAATAAGAAGAGTATTTTTGGTAAAATATTCATTTTCACTGTAGCTATTCTTCCTAACAGTGACAGTTGAAGATTTTTCCACTTTTCCAAATCCAATTTTATTTGTTTTAGCAGTCTTTCATAATTATCTTCTTTTAATGTTACACATCTTGCTGTTAAATACATTCCTAGGTACTTAATTTTTTTAGCTATTTGCAGATTTGTCTTTTTTGTAAGTTGACTTTTCTGTTAATCTGTTAAATTCTTTGTTAATACTTTAGTCTTCTTTCTATTTATTTTCAAGCCTGCCACTTCTCCAAACGTTTCTATTTTCTCCAACAATTTAGTAGTTGTTTCAAGTGGCTTATCCAAGAGAAAAACCAAATCATCTGCAAAGGCTTGTAATTTATATTCTTGATCTTTTATCTTCAATCCTTTGATTTCTATGTTCTGTCTGATATTTCTAGTCAATACTTCCAATGTTAGTATAAATAGCAATGGGGATAATGGACATCCCTGTCTTGTACCTTTTTCAATGTCAAGGTTTTCTGTATAATCTCCATTTAAATTTATTCTAGCCATTTGATTATGGTAGATTGTTTGAATTGCATTTATAAAGTTTTTCCCAAAGTCCATTTCCACCAATTGCTGGAACATAAATTGCCAGTTTAGATTATCAAAAGCTTTTTGCACATCAAGAAATATTAGTGCCATTTGTTTCCCTGCGTGGTGTTCATAATGCTCTAATACATCCAAAATCATTCTTAAGTTCTTTTTTATCTGTCTTTTAGGTAGAAAGCCATTTTGATCTGTATATATAAATTCAGTCAAAAATTTCTTAATTCTTTCTGCCATTATTGAAGCAAAGATTTTATAAACCACGTTTAATAGCGATATTGGTCTATAGTTTTTTATTTGTGTAAGGTCAATATCTTCTTTAGATATTAAGATAATATTAGCTTCCATCCACGACTTTGGTATTTTAGTCTCCAGAAGTATTTCATTACACAGTTCTTCCAAAGTCGGGCTTAATACATCTTGTAATGCTATATAAAATTATGCAGCAAGTCCATCTGGGCCCGGAGTCTTATCTTTTTTTGCCTTTTTATAGCTTCTATTGTCTCCATCATTGATATTTTTCCATTTAATATATTTTGGATATTCTCCAGGATTTTTGGCAAACCTGCTTTTTTTAAATACAACTGTATTTTTTCTTTAGGAACTTCCTCTGCTTTATAAAGTGTCTCGTAGTAATCTTTGATAATTTTTTTCATTGCATCATTTTGGAAGTGTAATTCTCCTTTTAAATCTTGTAGCTTGTTAAACTAAAGGCTCAACAGTTTAAAATGTCAAGGTCTCTATTTTGTCACTAGCAGTCAGCCGGTTTTTTTTTTTTTTTTGAAGCAATTTATGTTACAAAGCCAATAAAAAAGTCAGTATGTAGCAAGTCTAATCCTTAGAGGTTCGATTGCAACAGTTCAGACCATCACAGTAACATCAAAAGTTCCAATAGGAAACGAGGATCAAAGATTTCCAATCTCTTTATTGCATCACAATGGAGTCTGCTGCCTGACCAGTTCTCCCTCCCAGGGAGAGAGTCGGCTTAACTTATATATATATATTTCACAGCTTTCACAGGGACTTTAAGTCTAAAGAGTCTCTCTCCCCCTCACCCTGCTTCAGGGGAGTTTTTTTTTTCAGAAGCTTGGAGGTTTTAAAAGCTCAAGAGTCTTTTTACAGCTGCAGCTTATCAGGCAATTGCTTTCAGTTTTGTCGCAGCGGAAAGGGACCGACCTCCGTTTTTAGCTTCCCTTCCGCAATCCAAATCAAGTCCAAATTTTGTTTTTAAGATTCTTCTACTCACGGTATTCAACTGTCCAAATTCTCTTAATTTCTAACGGAGAAATTGGTCGCTCCACGTCCTTCGGAACTTGCAGCTTCACGTGCTGAAGATAGCAAAGAAGATTCACAGCACCACATCTCCCACCCCGCTCGCTTTCAGCAGCCCTTACTAGGGTCTACCTAGGAGCAGGGGAGACGTCCAGGGTGCCAGGCGAATCCCACGTCCTCAGAACGCTCGATCTGAGGTTTTTTGGAGTGCCCGCAGTGCTGTTGCGGTGTCCCCCTCCTCCAACGCGCAGGAGATTTCCAGAGCAAGGAACTCTCCCGTCCGATAGGAATGGCGACCAACCAGAAGTTTTCTTTATTCTTCTTAGAAGCATACGTTATAGCCAACCCTCTGAAGTATGCTTTGTCCGTATCTATGGCATTCTCTTCTTCTACTAAGTTAGTAATGCTATCAGAGAAGAAGGTTAGGTTAGGCTGTTTCAATTATCCTAAACCCTCCCTGGCAAATATTATTTGTACCATACCTATACAATATGCTATCCAAAGAACATGCCCACAAAAAATTGGAGAAAATTGTGGAAATTGGAGAAAATAATTAACAGTGATGGTATGGATACTATAGCTGTCAAAGTGTCAGGTTTAAAACAGCACATAATAGGCTGATCCTATACATGCTGTTCAGAAGAAAATTTTTACTAAGTTCACTGAGACTTATAACCTTTTAATTCTGTTTCAAGATTTTAATCCAAATTCCAACAAAGTGATATCACTTGAATTTTTCCATCACATCTAAAATTGGGGAGCTATAATGTAATATCAGTTTATTAACTAGGATCCTTCAAGGTTTGGTAAAAGAACGTGCAAGTAATTTATATAAACTCACAATAATTTATGCAGATAGCAGTTAGAAGGGCAAAGAACTAAATGAGAAGGCCAAATTATAGAAGAAATGGTAAAAGCCTATTGATAACTTTATGCTTGGAACTTGCAAGAGGGTTGCCGAAGCACAAAAACATCTCTTGGCAAATCTTCACTTTTTGAAATGATTGAACATATGTGTTTGCACATATATGTTTGTAAGATGATCACATTTTGTTTAGCCATTATTCCTGCTATTTGGGAATTTTATGACTTCTCCTGTGGTTTCTTAAGAGAACTCTCAATTCATATATTCAAGGTGTGAATAGATAATGAATCTATATGGATGACCAATATTGGTCCAAAGAGTCCTTTGTCCAAATAATCCTTTTATCCCAGGGCAAAACAACTCAGAAGGCAGCTAGATTGGAGTAGTATACAAGAATAAATTAAAGGCGGTCAAATGTATACTTTAGCAAAACTGTAAGGCGATGACGTTATCAGTGTAAATATTATGCTAAATGCAAATATTGCGCTAAAATCTGTGCTAAAATATATGACCATCAAATGTGCGTTCTACATTTTTATCTTGCTAAGTTTGCTTTTTCATTTTTTTAAAAAAGGCAAATTTAAAATGTATACTGAGCTGAATTAATACATTCAGTAAGTAAGCAGAAGCTAACCATTTGCCAGATGGAGATTACATATTTTTATATTTTTTATATTATTTCTGTTGAGGCAATTGTGGGTTTCATTGGACTCAGTAATGACACAATCAAAACTACCAACATATGTGAGACCAATATTTCCATACCCCCCACATTCCCCTTCTCTGGAATTTGTGGGACTTTGGTTTCTTCCTGTTTTTTTTTTGTCTAAACAAAGGCTTATTTTCTGACAAAGAACAATGAGAAATGATTTAGAATGTTAAGTATTTTTTTTAGAAAGGGTTACTTTTAGAAGGTTCAGTTAATAATTCAACTTCCCAGCAGTTGAATATCTGGTAATCGTGATGTGTAGTTTCACTGCGGTAATCTAGCTTTAGCATGTCATACATAACTTATTTTTCTGAGAGCAAAAATCAAATCTGGCATTCATAAATTCTTTATAGCACTCTCTGAGCAGTTTGCAGTGTAAGTGTTCTTTGCGTATTGTCCCCAACAACCTGGATCCTCATTTTACCAACATCAGAAGGATGAAAGGCTAAATCAACCTTAAGCCCCATCAGGATTAAACTCCAGGCTTATGGACAGAGTTTGCCAGCAATACTGCACTTTAACCACTGTGCCACCAGGGCTCATTTATTTATTTGCATTGCAAGTTCTAATAGCATTGCCTAGCTAAAATTTTAGTCTAGAATAACAAGAATCTGTTTCCTGGCTGAACATATCACCAACCAATCATAAATATCTAACTTGTCTCTACTGAAGTCTAATTATTATATCTCAGTCCATTAATAATACAAATACTTGAATGATGTGCAAAGAAAAATAGAATTTAATGTTATAGGAATACTTATGATAATAAGCTGATCCTATTACTCTCCAAAGATGTTCAATATATAGATTGTTTTTGTTGTTAGCTGCGAAGTTGTGTCCAACCCATCGCGACCCCATGGACAATGTTCCTCCAGGCCTTCCTGTCCTCTACCATCTTCTGGAGTCCATTTAAGCTCACGCCGACTGCTTCAGTGACTCCATCTAGCCACCTCATTCTCTGTCGTCCCCTTCTTCTATCGCCCTCAATCTTTCTCAGCATTAGGCTCTTCTCCAGTGAGTCCTTCCTTCTCATTAGGTGGCCAAAGTATTTGAGTTTTAGCTTTAGGATCTGGCCTTCTAAAGAATAGTCAGGGTTGATCTCCTCTAGGACTGACCAGCTTGATAGACTTGCAGTCCAAGGGACTCGCAGGACTCTTCTCCAGCACCATAGTTCAAAGGCCTGAATTCTTTGGCTCTCAGCCTTTCTTATGGTCCAACTTTCACTGCCATACATTGCAACTGGGAAGACCATAGCCTTGATTATACGCACTTTTGTTGGCAGGGTGATGTCTCTGCTTTTTAGAGTGCTGTCTAGATTTGCCATGGCTTTCCTCCCTAGGAGCAAGCGTCTTTTAATTTCTTGGCTGCAGTCCCCATCTGTGGTGATCTTGGAGCCCAGGAAAATAAAATCTGTCATTACCTCCATTTCTTCCCCATCTATTTGCCAGGAATTAAGAGGGCCAGATGCCATGATCTTGGTTTTCTTAATGTTTAGTTTCAACCCAAGTTTTGCACTCTCTTTCTTCACTCGCAACAAGAGGCTCTTTAGTTCCTCTTCACTTTCTGCCATTAGAGTGGTATCATCTGCATATCTTAGGTTGTTGATATTTCTCCCGGCAATCTTAATTCCAACTTTTGATTCATCTAGCCTTGCCTTTCTCATGATGTGCTCTGCATATAAGTTAAATAGGCAGGGCGACAGTATATAGCCTTGCCGGACTCCTTTCCCAATTTTGAACCGATCAGTGGTTCCGTGTCCAGTTCTCGCTGTTGCTTCTTGACCCGCATACAGGTTTCTCAAGAAACAAATAAGATGGTCTGGTACTCCCATCTCTTTAAGAACTTGCCACAGTTTGTTGTGATCCACACAATCAAAGCCTTTAGCATAGTCAATGAAGCAGAAGTAGCTGTTTTTCTGGAACTTCCTAGCTTTCTCCATGATCCAGCATATGTTGGCAATTTGATCTCTAGTTCCTCTGCCTCTTCGAAATCCTGCCTGTACTTCTGGTAGTTCTCGATCCACATAGTGCTGAAGTCTAGCTTGTAGGATTTTAAGCATAACTTTACTAGCATGTGAAATGAGTGCAATGGTGTGATAGTTTGAACATTCTTTGGCACTGCCTTTCTTTGGAATTGGAATGTAAACTGATCTTTTTCAATCCTGTGGCCACTGTTGAGTTTTCCAAATTTGCTGGCAAATTGAGTGTAACACGTTTACTGCATCGTCTTTTAAGATTTTGAATAGCTCAGCTGGAATACTGTCACCTCCATTAGCTTTGTTGTTGCTCAGCTTTTCTAAGGCCCACTTCACTTCACATTCTAGGATGTCTGGCTCGAGGTCAGTAACCACCTCATTGTGGTTATCAGGGACATTAAGCTTGTTCCTGTATAGTTCTTCTGTGTAATTTTGCCACCTCTTCTTAATCTCTTCTGCCTCTGTTATGTCCCTGCCATTTTGGTCCTTTATCATGCCCATTTTTGCATGAAACGTTCCCTTCATCTCTCCAATTTTCTTGAAAAGATCTCTGGTCCTCCCTATTCTATTGTTTTCTTCTATTTCTTTGCACTGTTCATTTAAGAAGGCATTCTTATCTTTTCTAGCTATTCTCTGGAATTCTGCATTCAGTTGGGTGTATCTTTCTTTTTCTCCCTTGCCTTTCGCTTCCCTCCTTTCCTCAGCTATTTGCCAAGCTTCCTCAGACAGCCATTTTGTTTTCTTTCATTTCTTTTTATTTGGGATGGTTTTAGTTGCTACCTCTTGTACAATGTTGCGAACCTCTGTCCATAGTTCTTCATCACTCTGTCTATCAGATCTAATTCCTTAAATCTATTTGTCACCTCTACTGTATATTCAACAGGGATATGATTTAATTCATACCTGAGTGGCCTAGTGCTTTTCCCTACTTTCTTCAGTTTAAGCCTAAACTTTGCAAGGAGAAGCTCATGGTCTGAGCCACAGTCAGCTCCTGGTCTTGTTTTTACTGACTGTATAGAGCTTCTCCATCTTTGGCTGCAGGGCACGTAGTCAATCTGATTTCTGTGTTGACTGTCTGGTGATGTCCATGTGTAGAGCCATCTCTTGGGTTGTTGGAAAAGAGTGTTTGCTATGACCATCATATTCTCTTGACAAAATTCTGTCAGTCTGTGCCCTGCTTCATTTTGTACTCCAATGCCAAACTTGCCTGTTTTTCTGATTATCTTTTGTCTTCCTACTTTAGCATTCCAATCCCCCATGATGATAAGGACATCACTTTTTGGTGTTAGTTCTATAAGGTGCTGTAGGGCTTCATAGAACTGGTCAATTTCATCCTCTTCAGCACCGGTGGTTGGGGCATAGACTTGGACTACTGTGATATTGAATGGTTTGCCTTGGATTCTAACTGAGATCATTCTGTCATTTTGGGGATTGTATCCCAGTACTGCTTTTCTTACTCTTTTATTGATTATGAAGGCTACTCCATTTCTTCTGAAGGATTTTTGCTCGAAGTAGTATACCTGATGGTCATCTGAATTAAATTCACCCATTCCTGTCCATTTTAGTTCATTGATTCCTAAGATGTCTATGTTCAGTCTTATCATCTCTTGTTTGACCATGTCCAGCTTTCCTTGATTCATGGATCTTACATTCCAGGTTCCTATGGAGAAAAAATCTTCACAGCATTGGAATTTCCTTTCACCACCAGATACATCCACAGCTGAGCGTCCTTTCGGCTTTGGCCCAGTCGCTTCATTCTTTCTGGCGCTACTAGTACTAGCCCTCTGCTCTTCCCCAGTAGCATATTGGACACCTTCCGACCTGAGGGGCTCATCTTCCAGTGTCATATCGTTTTGCCTTTTGGTACTGTCCATAGGGTTTTCATGGCAAAGATACTGGAGTGGGTTGCCATTTCCTTCTCCAGTGGATCACGTTTTGTCAGAACTCTCTGCTATGACCTTTCCATCTTGGGTGGCCCTGCATGGCATAGATCATAGCTTCATTGAATTACACAAGCCTGTTTGCCATGACAAGGCAGCAATCCATGAAGGGGAATATATAGATATTAAATAGCAAAGAATACAGATTGTAACTATGTTGCATCCAGCAATCCAAAGCATATGGCTATTACATGGTTAGGTTATCTAATGCACAGGTATTCATTCCTAACTATGTTGACATTAAAATGACAAAATACGAGTCAAGTACAAGTTTAAAAGAAACTTACCGTATATACTCGAGTATAAGCCGAATTTTTCAGCCCACTTTTTGGGCTGAAAAATTCCACTTCGGCTTATACTCCAGTGAACAAAAAAACTTACCGAGGACTTGTGCGCGGCCGAGGCTTTGGTGCTTCCGGGATCGCGCGCACCTCTCCCAAGCCACCGCCGCGCGCACCTCCCCAAACCTCCCCAAACTTCGGCAGGTCTCCGGACGGCGGCGGCTTGGGAGAGGTGCGCGCGATCCTGGAAGCACCGAAGCCTCGGCCGCGCGCAAGTCCTCGGTAAGCTCCGGGCGGTCACTTGCTTCGCGTCTCCTGAGGGAAGGGGGGGCGACTGGAGCGGGCGTGTTTCCTCACCTGCTGGGCGCCGCGATTTGCCCGGGGAACGCGCGGGCCCCGAATGGCAGCGTGGAGCGAGGAAGCGGACAGCCAGGGCTTCCCCGAGAGCCGCGGCCACACAGGGTATTCCTGTGTATTCAGGCTTGCAAAATGGCGGATCGAGCCTCTGCTGGCGGCAGAGGCTTGCAGAGCGCGAATCCAGCCTCCGCCGGTGGCGGAGGCTTGCAGAATGGCGGATCCCAGCCTCGGCTTATACTTGAGTCAATAACTTTTTCCAGTTTTTTGGGGTAAAATTAGGGGTCTCGGCTTATACTCGAGTCGGCTTATACTCAAGTATATACGGTACATTCTTATATTTTTCATCAAGAGATGCAAGTACATAAGGGTAGACTTTACATCATTACTTCACAATCATGTTTTGTCATTTGTGCCCATGGATGCTCATGCCAATAGTAAAATTAATTTTAAATTAGCAATAATGTCAATTGCTGGAACTGGTCTCAAAAATAATAGAAGAATCACCAGAATGTGTTTATTCCACATCCTGTCCCAACAGCCATAGCAGAATATTATCTTTTGAAAAATATTGAAAAAGAAGCTAGATAATTTTTTAAAAGACTTTTCTTGCTTTTTTTCTGTAGTGAAAGTATTAAACAGATAAACCAAGCCATATTCAGTCTTGAAACTGGGTTGAAGCCAAACTGAAATCAGTATAAATAATCCATTTCCTTAAAGAATGTCTTGAGTTGGGCAGCCAATATGAAGAAGGAAAGAGACTGTGTATTGTATTATTCATCCTTGGATAAATAATTAAGTAATTCATCATGATGCCATGTTCTGTCTTTAGTTAAAATTTGGGCTCCTGGCAAAAGTACTGTATTTTGTCAGATTAATGTTTTTGTTTGTAGTCGAATACAAAAGAATTCAGAAGGGTTTTTTTTTAATTCCAAAAGATATAAAACATATATTAAAAAGTCAAGAGTGTTCACTTTCCAATTGAAAATAAAAAGAAATTCCTGCTTTGATGAATAAATGTCATTTGATAGATTTTAAAGATAAAAACCAATCCTCTTATTGAGTAAGTCTGATAACATCAGTGGTGCTGTGCCATCAGTCAATTTTGTTCAAAGACTGATTGGTGTGATAGACTGATCAGCCCAAACTTGTAAGTATTATAATGTTACTTATTGATTTCTACAGACATTGATTTCTACAGAGCCTTGGTGGAGCAGTGGGCTAATGCCTCCTTAAGTAACACCAGCTGCCTGCAATTAGTGCAGGTTCGCATCCCACCAGGCTCAAGGTTGACTCAGCCTTCCATCCTTCCGAGGTAGGTAAAATGAGGACCCAGATTGTTGGGGGCAATTAAGCTGACTTTGTAATAATGCCGCTTGGGGGTGTGTGTGAAAGCCCTAATAAGCAGGCATATACATAGAATGAAGGCTACTGCTAAGCTTGTAAGCCACCCTGAGTCTTCGGAGAAGGGCGGGATATAAATGGGATTAAAATAAAAAAAATAAAAATTAAAAAAATTATATTTCAGCTGAAAAACTAAGAATTTGCCTACTTCTTTCAGCAGAGTATACACATTTATTTCAACCCATTAGGCTTTAAGGGATTTTTAAAATCATTATTCTTTCCAATAGGTTGTGCTAAGCATCTATTCCTTAAAGTGCCCATTGAGTAAATAAAAACAAAACTTCAAGAATTATTGCATCCCTTCATCCCCATAGAAACACAAAATAAAACTAAGGGAGGAGAGAGTATCCAATTTATATATACAGTGTGTGTGTGTGTGTGTGTGTGTGTATGTAGATCTTTGGTCATTCGGGTTTTTTCCCACGTAAAATTGGAGGTATCAGGGCAATGTTTCGACAAAATCTCATCCGTCAATCCTCAGGCTGGTGATTTCAGCTTCCTTCTTCTGGGAGAACTGTGTGATAGTGACTGTTTTTTCTTTTTTAAACTGCCAGAGGGGGTGTGTTCTGTGGGTGGAGGCTTGGCTGTGTTCTGATGGGGTGGAGGTGTGCTCTGATTGGGTTTGTTTGTGTGTGTGTGTGTGTGTGTGTGTGTGTGTTTCAATTTTCAAACTGCCTTCAGGGACAGAAATGCAAAAGATCAGATAGATAATTTGCATTGCATGCACTATGATTTTTTAAATTAACTGTTTGCTTAATCTTCACTAATCTTCACTAGTCCCTACAGTTTTCTTGGCCAAATTTTGGGAAGTGGTTCCCCATTATCTCCTTTCTAAAGCAGAGAGAGTGTGTGTGACTGGCTTAAGGATACCTACATGGCTTTTTGCAGGGCTTTTTTTGTCATAGAATGCTCAGAACGGAGTTCCGGCACCATTTTTGGATGGAGCCTTGTAGGGTAGGCAAGGCGGGTTGTATGACATGTGTGAGTTCCGGCACTTTTTTCTTTTACAAAGAAAGTACTGGCTTTTTGCAAAAAGCAGGACTAGTACTCCTGATCATCCAATTTCTAGCCTCATGCCCTTAACTATCAATTCACAGGTAGTCCTTGATGTATGACCACAACTGAGCCCAGAATTTATGTTGCTAAGTGAGAAATTTGTTAAGTGAGTTTTGTCCTGTTTTTCGACTTTTCTTGCCACAGTTGTTAAGTGAATCACTGCAATTGTTAACTTAGTAACACAATGGTTAAGTGAATCTGGATTCCCCATTGATTTTGCTTGTCAGAAAGTTGCAAAAGGTGATCACATGACCCTGGGATGCTGCAACTGTCATAAATATGACTCATTTCTCAAGTATCTGAATTTTGATCACGTGACCGTGGGGGTGCTACAATGGTCATAAGTGTGGAAAACAGTCATTTATTCAGTGTCCTTGTTGCTTTGAATGGTCACTAAATGAACTGTTGTAAGTCAAGGACTACCTGTACTACCTTATATAATTTTAATTTAACAAACCTTTTACACCAGTTCAGAATTTTTCACTGTAGTGAAAATTTGTATACTGTGAATAGGCATAAAACATTCTGATGAGAAATTGGAGTACTGTTTTTCTGTACTGTATGGCCATGAGCATGGTCTGAAGACAGTGAGAGCTGCTAGGACATAGAGACCTGCACAGTTGTCACATGTGCCATATAAAACCAGGGTATCCCACTTGTGAGTTGAAAATGCAGCTGCAGTAGAGAAGAAAAATAGAAAAAAAAAATCAAAGGATTGAGAAATTCTTAGTATCTTTGCTGTGCAATGTTAGAATAGAATGTATGATTTCTGGATGAGTCCCTGGAAATGGACGTTAAAGGAGGCAAGATGTAGTGCAGTGCATTTAGAAGTGAACTCAGAGGAAACCTAGTTAATATTGCTAGATAACTTGTATCTTAGTCTATTGTTTTTTTAATTCTAAAATATAGTTAGACTGTTGAACAGATTAACTGACTACTACAAGGTTTCTTTTCTATTGGGTCCAAAGTTTGAAACAAAAAAAAAACAGTTTAAAGGAGAAACCCGATGGCTGTCCTTAGACTTTAAGGGAGATTTGACTTTAGATCTGTAAACTAGGATGAAAATACCGAAAAAGATTACCTGTCAACAATAAGACTTCCTTCTAATTTCTGTTCAAGCTATGTACCTTAGAGAGTGTTCTGCTATGATCTAGTCTCTTTTATCCCCTCTTTGTCACCAAATGCTATTGAAAGTTTCTCCTCTGTTATTGCTGATAATGACCAGACAAGATATTTTGGGGGCAATTTAAATTTAAAGACCTAAGTCTTTTTTGTCCTGCACATGGCCCCGGCATTGTTCTCATTAGTCTAAACTCTTTATAATTTTTTTTATTGAAAAGTTTTACAATACATTTTTTTAAAAAGACAAAACCCCTCCCAACCCCCTCCCCTCTCCCCAACCCTCCCCAACATCTCCCTCCCTTCTCCCTCCCCCCTCCCCGACTTCCCAGAGCTCAATACAGGGTATAAAAATACAAGCAATCATAGTCTACCTTATGCCAACAACAATAAAATATTAAATCTATCGCACTTTAACTCTTATAAAATAACTACAAGCAATTTAAATATCACATCAATACTTATTCAAATGCTAGATGAAACTTTTTAGTCCCATATTTATTCTGGATATAATCAATCCATCTTCTCCACTCCACAATATATCTCTGTTGCGACTGGTCTTTCAAGTACGCAGAGATCTTTGCCATTTCCGCCAGATTGGAAACTTTTAAAGTCCATTCTTCTATAGTCGGCAGTTCTTCCTTCTTCCAATATTGCGCTACTATAAACTCTTTATAATTTTTATTTTCTCCAATTACTGAAGAAGTGGTAGCTAAAATAATCTTAGAAATTCCCTGCACAAGATTCCTTTCTTTTATTTTTTCCCCAAGTCCTTGGCCACATTGGCAGAAATTTGTATAGATTTTCTAAACATGTTTATCTTCACTCTCTTTTTCTAGAAAAAGTATTTGGCTTCTAGTAAACATCCTCTATTTGTCTCTTATTTTGGTCTAAAATTGAACAAATTGCTCTTACCCACTTAGTTATTTATCACAAAAATTATTTGCCAACTTTGTTAATATCCCCTAGATTTCTACAGTTCTGCCACCAATTAGGGTGAATATTAATCTGACATTGCAATGTATGGCAGTGAAAGTTGGACCATAAGAAAGGCTGAGCGCCAAAGAATTGAGGCCTTTGAACTGTGGTGCTGGAGAAGACTCCTGCGAGTCCCTTGGACTGCAAGGCGATCAAACCGGTCAGTCCTAGAGGAGATCAACCCTGACTGCTCTTTAGAAGGCCAGATCCTGAAGCTAAAACTCAAGTACTTTGGCCACCTAATGAGAAGGAAGGACTCACTGGAGAAGAGCCTAATGCTGGGAAAGATCGAGGGCAATAGAAGAAGGGGACGACAGAGAATGAGGTGGCTGGATGGAGTCACTGAAGCAGTAGGCGTGAGCTTAAATGGACTCCAGAAGATGGTAGAGGACAGGAAGGCCTGGAGGAATGTTGTCCATAGGGTCGCGATGGGTCAGACACGACTTCGCAGCTAACAACAACAACAACAACAACAACATTAATCTGAGCATTCCAGTGATAATTTATTTATTCATTTATTAATCAAATTTGTATACCTGCCCATTTCATAAAAAGCAACTCTGGGTGTACAACAATCAGATAAAAATAAAACAAATGTAAACATGTAAACATGCCCATTAAAAGATAAATGTTATAAAAACAGGTACAGGAAGTCCTCGAGCTCAATTGAGCTCAAAACCTTTGTTGCTAAGTGAGTTTTGCCCCATTTTATCACCTTTCCTGCCATAGTTGCTAAGTGAATCACTGCAGTTGTTAAGTTAGTAACATAGTATTAAAGTGAAACTGGTTTCTCCATTGACTTTGCTTGTCAATGGCAAAAGATGATCACATGACCCTGGGCCATGCAGCTGTCATAAATGTGAGTGTGGTTGCCAAGCATCCTAATTTTGATCATGTGACCATAGGGTTGCAGCAATGGTTGCGTGAAAAATAGTGATAAGTAGCTCTGTTCAGTGGCTTTGAATGGTTACTAAATAAACTGTTGCAAGTCAAGGAATACTTGCATAAAAAATCCTAGGCAAGCGAAGATAAACTTGCCATCTCAGCAATAGCCTTGGTGGAGCAGTGGGCTAATGCCTCCTTAAGTAACACCAGCTGCCTGCAATTATTGCAGGTTCGCATCCCACCAGGCTCAAGGTTGACTCAGCCTTCCATCCTTCCGAGGTAGGTAAAATGAGGACCCAGATTGTTGGGGGCAATAAGCTGACTTTGTAATAATGCCGCTTGGGGGGGTGTATGAAAGCCCTAATAAGCAGGCATATACATAGAATGAAGGCTACTGCTAAGCTTGTAAGCCGCCCTGAGTCTTCGGAGAAGGGCGGGATATAAATGGAATTAAAATAAAATAAAATAAAAAATAAAATAGAGCCATATAAGCAGAGCTGATTTTGCAACAGTGCCAGCATGAAGATAAAATGAAGTCTGGTTCTGTTCATCTTTCCACTATCAAATGTCCATATATATATTTTTTAAAAAGAATCTTAAGACACAATAGTGGTAAGTACTCAGTTTCTGTCAATTGCCTATAGAAAATGGCCATTGGTGTATTTTCAGAATGAGCATTGGTTGGAAAAGATCAATGAAGAAAAAAAAAACTACTTTCTCTTTACATGGTTTTACATAGTCCTGCGAATGAACAAGCTGCATTCAATTATGATTTAGCTTTTTTGGGGGGGGGGGGTGATGTCTTTTCTATATAGCATGTCTTCAGGCAGTCATTTTTTGCTAACAAAGCAGTACAAACATGTTGCAGTGTAGTGAAGTTTAGCTGTAACATGATGATTCTTGACACAAACATTCAACATCTTGACAGCTGTTGCATCCCATCAAAGCCACTTCTCTTTGTAGCACAACGGTTCATACAAGTAAGGCATTAGAGATCAACTTGAACTCCTCCCAAAACCATGTTGGAATGAATTTGATAACTGTCATAATCAGAAACAACATCAGTAACATTTCTGAACATTCCAGTTATTCCAATATTTTGTTCTTACTGACCTCTGTCATTTTTAATCAATACAATTTAATCACACACATTTAGTGCATCTACTCCTAGCTGTGTACTGTATATACTCAGGGAGAAATCCATACAATAGATGTGATGTGTGAGCCAACTATTATGTTGATGGAACACATTTCATCTGAATCTCATTTCCCTGAAATCTGAAGCGTACTGGAGAGTATGCCACTCTCCATTGAAAGCCCTTTCCATTTTTTATCGTTTAGGTTTCAACTTTTTTAAAAAAAAATATTCACCATTTTTTTGCATAAAATGCAAAAGCATTTGTATAAGTGATTAAATGTCCAAAAATCAATCAGATTGCAGCAGCTTTATATGAATTTATAATCCAAGTTTATTTTAATACTACAGTTTGAAGAAGACTGAAGATTTCTTAATTTGCAATTAACATGCAAAAGTGCTTCAGCTGCTTAAGTTTTCATAATGTAAGTTGCTATAAACTTAGGACTGTATGTTGATTTTAAGAATGTTGCTAAAACAGATAGGCCCAAAAATTTCTGTTGCTAAGTGAGACATTTGTTAAGTGAATTTTGCCCCATTTTACAACCTTTCCTGCCACAGTTGTTAAATGAATCATTGCAGTTGTTAAATGAATCTGGCTTCCCCATTGACTTTGCTTGTCAGAACGTCACAAAAGGTGATCACATGACCCCATGGGACACTGCAACTGTCATAAATATGAGTCAGTTTCCAAGCGTCTGAATGTTGATAAGGTGATCATGGGGATACTGCAATGGTCGTAGGTGTGAAAAACAGTCACAGGCAGTGGTGGGATTCAAATATGTGAACAACCGATTCTCTGTGTGGATGCCGCTTTCAGAAGTCTATTCTGGGCCTGGGCAACAAATAATTAGCTACCGGTTCTGCTGAAGTGGTGCGAACTGGCTGAATCCCACCACTGGTCATAGGTCACTTTTTTCAGTGCCATTGTAACTTTGAACAGTCACTAAATGAATTGCTGTAAGTCAAGGACCACCTAAAAATAACATGGGCCAAAAGGAATGAGAAAATTATTTCCTTCTGAGAATGGTCTCTTTGTTGGCCTCAGATACACATTGTTGGGCTTTGCCCTTAGAAAATCTGAAATTATCCCAGTTAAACCTTCCATCCATGTTTGGAGAATTCAACTAAACTAGGAAATACCTTTTTCTGCACGAGTGTACAGAAAACAACAAACAGTATCCTTGAAAAAGAGGGAATTTAATATTTCTGCATGCACCATCCATCCAGCTTTCCCATTAAGCGTAATTAGAATAGGACAAATAAGCAGGGGTGGTAAAACTATTAAAAACACAATAAAACTGTAAAATCAATTATAAGTGTCACTTTACTTGCTTCAGGAAGGTTTTATTTATCCCAGCCCTGTAATCTTGGCACTTAAACACCACTAAATTAAACATAGCTGGTCTTTATTTATTATACAGAAGATTCATTTTCAAATGCATTATCCATATTGGTAATATCATCATCATCATCATCATCATCATCATCATCATCACCTAAGACTTTGTTTTAGGCTTTGCTGTGTTTATTATATTGTTGGCCATGTAACCATAGGTCTTGTATGTCAATTGTGAAATTGAAATAAATAAATCCTAACAAACCAAAAATTGATATTCAAATTTATATCCATTGCATGCTTTAAATCACCTTATATTTATTGGACATGGGTGTGTAGTGGCAAAGAACTATTTAACTACAAACAGAAAGATAGAACAATTGATGGTATAATTGAACGTTCTTATAATGGATTTTTGTTGTACACAAAGAATTATTTCCATAACATAAACATTGACAGTCATTCATTCTTTTTTTAATTTATTTTATTAATTTTTGACATAATCACCTTAATATTTGATAAACAGTGTGTTGTCTGGGTTTATATTTAAAAACATTCAATAACAATTAATTTCTATAATTCCATATTCCACATAGTAGCTTTCCTTGATTTTCTCTTCTTCCAATAATGTTCTCTTTTATCAACCTTAAATTAGTACATCTCTTAATATTTTGATAGATAACAATTGAATATAAACATTTTTATAGGATTTCTACAAGTAACAATCACATGAATATAAAGCTCCTTTTCTAATGGATCATCTTAATTACTTTGTCATAAATCCTGTTTTCAAAGTTCTTATTTAGATTTGTTTTCCACACAATGTTCAAAACATTTTTACCATGAGTTTACTATGAGTTAATTACATTTAAGTATTTAAATCTTTTTCCTCATACAAGCCATCCCAACAATTTTACATATCTTAAAACAAAAACAAAAAAAGAAAAGAAAAAAAGAGAAGGAAATAATATACTACTTGAGAAATATGTCCCTCTTAAGCTAAAATACATTTATATCCAAAAATTTTCTATTCTTTTTAACCATATTCAAACAAATGTTTAATCTTTAAATATTCCATTTAATAAATCCAATCATCTAAACTTTTAAATCTATTCAAAACATTCTTATCACTTGAAATTTTCTCAAAATCAATTATACTTAAGTATCTAAAACATTTCCCTCGTATAAACCATCCCAACATTTTTATATTTCTCATATCATAAAACATATTATGTTACTTTTAAACTAAAATTCATTTATATCCGGAATTTTTCTATTTATTTAACCATATTCAAACAGGTGTTTAATCTTTAGATAAATCTGATAAATCCCATCATCTAATTTCTTAATTCTAACTTTAGCCTTTTTTTTTTTGCCAAACATCTTTCCTAATCAGTATGCTCTGCTGGACCACAAGTCTTGTAGATGTTGTTGTAGGTACAAGAGACTGGTCAAGTAAAATGTTTTTGTAGGAATGTTTCAACCCTTTGTATTCATTGAAAATCTTTTTCTTTCTTTCTCTCTTAATTTCTCTTATCATTTTTTGTCTCTCAAGTTCTCATAGTTCTCCTGATAGCCCTAAAATCCATTTTGTTGTATCTTTTTTTTTGTCCTCAGACTTATTTTGCAATCTTGAAATGTAGATTATCTTTTCCATATCCATTATTTCTTGCAAGATTTTCTCCGCCTGGATTAAGTCATAATTCCTTCCATTGTTGGGTTCCACTTTTAAATCTCTTTCCTCTGGCTTATGTCCAGTTGTCTGCTTTATTTGAACACTCTCTTTTTATTTTCTGAGAATTTTCTTGTTGTGAAGATGTGTTAATTTACATTTTCAAAGTTGTTTTTAATTTCCTTGTGGTTTGAAGTCATTGTCTTTTCTATTAGTTGCAACATAGCATACATTTCCTCTTGATATTCTGATGTTCCATGTTCTGTGATCCATGTTCCATGTTCCATTATAGCCAAAATCAAAGTTTTCCTTTCTCTGCAAACAGTTTTAGAGTCCCAGTTCAATAAGTATTTATAATCCAGGAAGATCAGTTTTTTCCTAAGGTTTATAGCCCAAAATATTTTCTTTTCTTTGTTACAGCTGTTCTCTGATTAGTTAAACATTGAAGGTCACAAAAACAAGTTATCTTTTTCTGGGCTTTCTGCCAATTCCTGTAACTACAATTGTATATTTTCATCCACCACTAGATGTCAGCACCAGTTCATTTTTCAGTTTTGAAAACAAGCACTTACTTTCTTCTGTTTTCATCAATAGTCTTTTAAAAAGAAAATCTTAACTAATTCCACCAATTTCAAACTTATCCAAATTTTAGTCATATATTCATTTCATTTCAATGTATTTTTGTCCCCCATAAAAATTTAATTCACTGCTTTTATCTGTGGGAGGGTAGAACAAAAGTCCTCCTCCTTCTCACTTTCGGAGGATTTTTGCTTCTTTGGGTTTTTTTCCAGGAAAACAATTATGAAGTAGAAGAGAGAGAATAAATATTCTTACCCAGTTCCAAATCTGTTGTTTACAATCAAGCTTAAATTAGTGCTTTTTGGTTTCAGCTGCTTGTAGCCTTGACTACACTCTGGAGTGAAGCTAGCCTTTCTTCTACTGGTTTCTTAATGGCTTTCCATGGACAACTGGATTGACCACCATCTCTCTAGGTCAGTGGGGCACCCCTCCTTTTTCGTCTCTCTGGGGTGAGAGAGTATAGGCCCATTTAGGGTCCCCAAACAGAAAAAAAAACAGCTGTAGGCTGCAGAGTCCTGTAATCCTTCAGCTGCTGCACTACTGCACAAAACTGGAAGCCCATTCATTCCTATCATTCACTGAATGTCCCAATAATAGGCTTGATTTATGATTAGTAATAAATAGTTGATATAGCTGTTATTTCATTCTACTTTAGAAGAAATCACAAAAATAAATGCTGCTATATCTCACCTGACCACAATATGACAAAAGATCATCTTTTTTTAATAGCATCTATTTTTATCTAAATGGTCAACTGTACAGAAAATGTATAGAGAAACTTCCCTAATAGGGCTATTCTGGGCCGAATGGGACAATATGTTGCAGCCAACTCGCGATGGCCAAATTGCCATGGTCAATTCACCATGGCCAATTCACCACGACCAACTTACCATCAGGCTCTATTGACAGATCTTAGAGTAATTTTTAGTAGATCAGTATAAACTCATTAATTTAGCTTCCAAAAATTTAATGATAGAAAAGAGTTTTTCTTGCAATATAAAAAATATTTCTATTTATACCTGATTATGAAACATTTTAAAGACACACATTGCTTCTATTATTTTTGTAATGGCCTGTAAATTAATTACCATTAATGGTTTATTTTACTAAAATATGCTGAATTGTCTCAGGATCTACAACTAATTCTCTGCCAGGTTCTTGGGGAAAAAATATTTTGGTTATATAGAGGAATGATAATATATAACAGTAACTGAGACAAATTTATAAGCTTACAGAGTTAAAAATGTATATTAAATTAATAATTACCATGAACAAGTGCTACTTTGTTGTGTGAAATTTTAATAGAAAATGGCCAAAGATAAAATTTGAATGATAAACATGATCTTGACACACTCGTATGAAAGGCCATGTTACTAATTTTATTATTTTATTATTACTTTCATTATGAGTTGGCCTAATAATATTGGGTTTTCATTCCTAGTTTAAGTTTTAATGTGTTTTTCTAGGTATAATATTTTGGGATGCAACTTTTCTCTTTGTCCTCCATAGACCAGATGAAGTAAACATAACCCGTTTTGAATTTAATATGTAGGACATCTTAAAGCTTTCAGAGACTGAAGATTCCTAGATTATCTTTTAAAACCTCTCATCCATACAATAGTTCTCTCTCTCTCTCTCCTTTAAAAATGATATTGGTCAGCCACCATATGAAAAGATGCCTTGGCATACAATAGAGATGGCTGCTTTGAACTATTTAAGCTTGTCCTTTAATTGCTGGACCATCTGACAAAAAAACAGCCATGATGTATCTTGCAAAGATGTCATATATTTTACTGGTTTCCTAACCAGGAAACATTACAGTGAATGTTAAGATGAAATCCTTCTATTTAGAGTAGAGGCCTGTAGTTTTTAGGACCTCAACCCTGATCAGTCAAAAGAAGTATGGTCAATAGAAAAATACTGTATTTTGGGAGCTGAACAAAGCATCTGGGGACCACAAGGAGGATGTCCCTACTCTAGAGTGAGACATATAATTATGCTAGTAACTGGTTATATCAATATAGTTCAAATATAACTCTCCCAACAATTGTACCAAATAAATTTTTCCTGACATAGATATGTATGTATGTATGTATGTATGTATGTATGTATGTATATATGTATGTATGCATGTATTTACTTATTTATTTAGTTTTTTAAAAAATCATGCTGTTTAGCAGATGAATCTGTTGCCTTGGTTATTTCTGGTGATTATTCCTAAGAGTAGGAGACACATTATATATACTGAAATCTATTCCAGGAAATATTAATTGGCATTCTATGAGCTAAAATTACCCTAACACAATTTTATCTGTTTCTTGTCATTCCTTTAACTGGACAGTTGTAAACAGTTCATTTGGAGTTTCATCCATAAAGAAAAGGGCAAAATTTTCAAGCTGCAAGAGAGACATGTGCTAGCTATTAATGTTACATCTGTGTATGCTTTTCATTTTGCATGTATATATAAGAATATGCAAATAAATATATGTATATGCAATGCTATTCTTGAGCACTAAATGACTATGATAAATGGTGCCAACTTTCTTAGGAGAACAATATTTTGTTTTCTGTTTGTTTGTTTATTTGGTAAATCTACTCTAGCTCCCTAAACAAAGACGTCCAACAATAACAAAGAACTGGTTTGTTTGCCTGGCTATTCTATATAAAAAACTTCTCAGAAGCTGGCTTGCTTATGTGTCCTAACTTAGTGTTAACTCTTAGTGACCACATAGGTACAGTATATTATCTGCAGGGCATTTTTCAGTACTTTAATTGAATCTATCACCTTGTTGCTGGTTGTCATTGTCTTCTTGTATTTCCTTCTACCTTTTTCAGCTTTATAGAAATAATGATGATGATAATAATAATAATAATAATAATAATAATAATAATAATAATAACAACAACAAAAACAACAACAACAACAACAACAGCCCTAATAAGCAGGCATATACATAGAATGAAGGCTACTGCTAAGTTTGTAAAAGCCGCCCTGAGTCTTCGGAGAAGGGCGGGATATAAATGTAATAAAAAAAATAAAAAAAATAAACAACAACAATAACAACAACAACAACAACATGACCTGGTCATCGAAATTACGCGATTATGGATGAAACGTGTAACAGTGATACCCATTGTCATCAGGGCACTGGGAACTATGTCCAAAAACTTTGCAAAATACATCAAGAAATTGTAGCTTCCTAACAAATTAGAGATTTAAATTGTACACATATAAAGAGGATATATAATGTTTTAATTGAATTGGATTTGGAAACAGAATTAGTTAAAGATTGTATGATAAAGTGGGCACAAAATATCCAGGAACCAATTCCGTTGGATACTTGGGAGGTAATTTGGGTTAGAAATGTTAAATTTACTCAGGCTCAAAATTTAAGAGAAAATTTTTATAAAATGTTTTATAGATGGCATCTGGATCCCAAAAGGTTGTCTAACATGTATCCTAACTTACAGTCTAAATGCTGGAGATGTGGTAGTTTAGAAGCCACCTATTTTCATATGTGGTGGACTTGCAGAAATATAAAAGCTTTTTGGGTTAAAATTTGGTGTAACATTCAAAAGATTTTTAAGAGAAAGATAAAGTTCTCTCTGCAATTGTTTTTATTGGGCATTGTTGTAGATTGTGATGTTAAAGAAACCAATTTGATGTTGAATTTGATAACAGCAGCACGGTTACTGGTGGGACAATACTGGAAGAAGGATAGTTTGCCTACCATAAAAGAATGGGTGTTTAAAGTATCGAATCTTGCAGAAATGTCTAAGATTTCTGCTTATTTGAAGGATCATTCACAAGAAAGATATATTTCAGTTTGGAGGAGATGGATAGATTATATTCAGAATAAATATGGGACTAAAAAGTTCCATTTAGCTTATGAGTAGATTTTAGAGGGATATTGTTATTAATTTTAGTGTTAGTACTTTGTATGTATCTATGTTAAAGGGGAGTTAAAGCACATTATGAATTTGGTTAATTTTATATTATGGATAATTTTTAGTTAGAATATGATTATTATATCTATAACCCTGTATTTAGCTCTGGGAAGCGGGGGGGACGGGGTGGTTTGGGGTGGGTGGGTTTTGGGGATATGTATTGTAAAAAATTTTTTTTGTAAAACTCTTTAATAAAAAAAAAGAAATTGTAGCTTCCTGCAATAAGTCCAGCAAAGCTAAAAAAAACTGCACTACTCGAAACATCTTACATTTTAAGGAGATACCTGGTTGATACCTGGGATGCTGGCAGCAACCCGTGTCAAACATTGTGCTCAATTTGAGTATTCAGTTGACTGAGTTTCATCTTTTATGAATAAAAGTTTTATAATAATGATGATGATGATGATGATGATGATGATGATGATGATGATGATGATGATGATGGAAGGGACCTTGGAGATCATCTAGTCCAGCCCCCTGCTCAGGCAGGAAACCCTATACCATTTCAGACAAATGGCAGTCCAGTCTCTTCTTAAAAACTTCCAGTGTTGGAGCATTCACCACTTCTCGAGGCAGGTTGTTCCACTGGTTAATTGTTCTAACTGTCAGGAAGTTTATCCTTAGTTCTAGGTTGCTTCTCTCCTTGACCAGTTTCCACCTGTTGCTTCTTGTCCTGCCTTCAGGTGCTTTGGAGAATAGCTTGACTCCCTCTTCTTTGTGGCAGCCCTTGAAATATTGGAACACTGCTATCATGTTACCCTTCGCCCTTCTCTTCATTAAACTAGACATACCCAATTCCAGCAACCGTTCCTTATATGTTTTAGCCTCCAGTCCCCTAATCATCTTTGTTACTCTTCTCTGTACTCTTTCTAGAGTCTCAACATCTTTTTTACATCATGGTGACCAAAACTGGATGCAGTATTCCAAGTGTGGCCTTACCAAGGCATTGTAAAGTGGTATTAACACTTCACGTGATCTTGATTCTATTCCGCTGTTAATGCAGCCTAGCACTGTTTTGGCTTTTTTGGCAGCTGCAGGACACTGTTGGCTCATATTTAAGTGATTGTCCACTAGGACTCCGAGATCCCTCTCACAGTTACTACTATACTATACTACCTATACTATACCTGTGCATTTGGTTTTTCTTGCCTAAATGTAGAACCTTACTTTTTTCACCACTGAATTTCATTTTTTAAAAAACAAGTTTTATTGATTTTTAATATTTACATGTACATGTATTTGTGAAACAATATGGTGGTTGGGTAATTAAAATAAGAAATAGCCATTAGTAAATAGGTCAGGTTACATCAACAGAGATGCCCTCTCTAATTCCCTTTGTGATTACATAGTCAAAATAAGCAAGTTAGTATTTTGTTGTTGTTTTTGTTGTTAGTTGCGAAGTCGTGTCCGACCCATCGCGACCCTATGGACAACGTTCCTCCAGGCCTTCCTGTCCTCTACCATCTTCTGGAGTCCATTTAAGCTCACACCTACTGCTTCAGTGACTCCATCCAGCCACCTCATTCTCTGTCGTCCCCTTCTTCTAGTGCCCTCAATCTTTCCCAGCATTAGGCTCTTCTCCAGTGAGTCCTTCCTTCTCATTAGGTGGCCAAAGTATTTGAGTTTTAGCTTCAGGATCTGGCCTTCTAAAGAGCAGTCAGGGTTGATCTCCTCAAGCAAGTTAGTATATTTCTAGTTATAACCTAATCAATCAACAAAATTCAAAATATATTTTCACTAATACATATCAATATCCTGTTTTTAAATGTTATCTAATTGCAATAGGATATTCTAGAATAGCCTATAGTATATAGAAAAAAAGCTTAATTTTGGGTAACCCACAATTCCCTATTTCAATAAAGAATAATTCTTTTGTCTACAAAATTTATATTGTTCATTACAAAACATTTTTTATGTTTTACCATTAAAGTCTAATTTTCATCTTAGCAAATCACCAGTTATTAGAAATATATTTTTTGCCTTAACTGTTCAACAATTATTAAAATGCTATCTTTTATATATAAAATTCTAGATTCTATACTATAGTTCAAAAATAGCCACTGAATATTCTATAAAGCATCTTAACTGTACATCAGTTATTAAAATACCATCTTTTGATATGTCATTCCAAATTCTATAATATAGTTCGAAGTTATATTTCCTTTACAAATCTGAAAATTAAATGTAAAATCAGTGATATTTTTTAGAGATTCCCCTTAATCCATAAAAAGATATTTTTATACTCTATCTTTAGGAATCC
Organism: Vipera berus; assembly: GCF_964194415.1. Classification (NCBI taxonomy): domain Eukaryota; kingdom Metazoa; phylum Chordata; class Lepidosauria; order Squamata; family Viperidae; genus Vipera; species Vipera berus. The sequence goes on from NC_138209.1 coordinate 22,513,207, forward strand.
CAAAAAAGAAACATTCAGTCTTTTAAATCTAACTCTTGCCTTCCTTTTATTTATTTATTTATTTATTTATTTATTTATTTATTTATTTATTTATTTATTTATTTATTTATTTGGATTTATATACCGCCCCTCTCCAAAAGGACTTGGGGCGGTATACAGGGCAATTAAAACACTATAAACAACACATAATGTATAAAAATTAAAATGAGATTAAATCAAATAGCCCTAAACAATAAACACATACTAAAATTTAAAGTTTTTAAAATTTAAAATCTAAAATCCCAGTCCCTCAGTCCAGGCCTGCAAGTTCAAATAGCCAAGTCTTCAGGTCGTGGCGAAACAAGCGAAGGTCAGGAGCCATCTGGAGCTCAACCGGAAGCTAATTCCAGAGGGCAGGCGCGCCCCCAGAGAATGTTCTCCCCCTGGGGGCCACCAGTTGACATTCCCTGACCAATGGCACCCTGAGGGAGCGCCCTCTCTGTGGGAGGGCGATGGGAAGGCCCTCTCTGTGGGAGCGCACAGGGCGATGGGAAGTTAACACCGGCAAAAGGTGCTCCCGTAAATAACCCGGACCCATGCCATTTAGGGCTTTATAGGTCATCACCAGCACCTTGAATCTCACCCAGAAGACAACCGGTAGCCAATGCAGCTCGCGGAGCAGAGGTGTTACATGGGAGTATTGGGAGACCCCCATCACAACTCGCGCGGCCGCATTCTCCACCAGCTGGAGCCTCCGAGTGGTATTCAAGGGCAGCCCCATGTAGAGAGCATTGCAGTAGTCTATCCAAGAGGTCACGAGTGCATGAGTGACTGTGGGTAGGGCATCCTGGTCCAAATAAGGCCGCAACTGGCGCACCAGTTTATGCCAATCATACTTCCCTCTTGACATCTTTAAATTCTCAAATGTATCTTCCTTTCTTCCTAGACCCCTTATTTGAAACCAGGGAGCCTATCCAAATGTCAGTTTTGCAAGGAAAATGTCCCCTTTGTAACCATTGTATTTTTGCTTTGGTAGTTCGATTTTTGTTGGTTGATATAATATAATTGTCATTAAATCAGTCAAATCTTTTTGTTCTTCCAATTCTGTCTGGGTTAGGTAGAAAGTAGTAGCTGGTATTATGTTTGACATTTGATTAATTGAATTCTCAATATAGTGTATTTGAAGACCTTTAGTGTCTTCACTCTTGGTGTTGCTTTCTTCAGGTGCTGTTACTTTTTGGCTTGTAAGTTTTGTAGTTGCTATTAAAGTTTGGACTTTAAGGTTTTCTGTAGGTTGCTTTTGTTGTTCTTTGAAATCTCCAATTTTAGTTTTAGTTTCCACTTCTATTTGGTTTTGGGTTATCTTTTCCTCATTTACAGTCAGAGTTTGATTTGGTGGCTTTAAATTGTCAGATTTTTCTTGCAGCTTGGCTTTAATTTGCTCTGTCATTGCCAAGATCATATCCAGTATTAGTTTATAATCAAGTGGCGGGATGTATTCATCCATTTCGTTGTTGTTTACAGTTAAATCTTCCATGGAGGCTGTTTTAATAATAGTCAAAGATTTTCCACCTCCTGAAGAGTTGTATTCAGTGCCAGGTGTTCCCACACTTATCTTCAAGGACAGCTCTATTATTCAGTCAGCTCTCACAACAGAAAAAGGAAATTTACTTGCTGTACCAGGTTTCGCCACAAAATGTCATCAATAACATATAACATGCAATGTAAGAGGGTTTCTTTTTCTTTTTCCAAATTAATATAGAACTTTTGTAGGATTAGTCCAATTTTTTTCCTTTAATTCACAGTTTAAAGAGAGAATAGGATAGTGAGTCCCCAGCAACAAATAGAAGCTTTTTAGTAAATACAGCTAAAATTGCTTAAATTCTTTGCTGCATTAATTGGATTTCTTTTGTGACTTTGAGGCTTTAAGATTTGTTCCCAAAGTAGATATTCACCGTTTTCTCAAAAAATGGGGAAGGAGATTTTCAGGAAAGTCCCACAGGAAGATGATTAAGGGAATAGGGAAGGTAAAAGCTCACCCAGGTCCTCCAGATTGCTTCTTAGTGCTAGGTAGTACTTTTGGCTTTTGACAGGGAGCGGCTTAGTGATCGCCCATCTTTATGGCCTGTCTCTTCTTCTTCGGGCCAAAGGAGATGATCCCAGATTCCAGTGAGGGCTGCCACCCTTCTGCGATCGCAGGGAAGTCCTCCTCTTGGTAATCGCCCCTCCAGGGCAATTTTTGACCCTTTTCTGGAAGCGCCGTGCACGCGAACCGGAAGCCAAATTTCATTTTGTTAGATAGCGCCCAGTGTTCAAGTCTGTCGAGGTGTTCAAGTCTCAAGGGATATTTGTCTTTTCAGAATGAGGGCTCATTTGGAAGTTTTAGATTACTCTTTAAGAGAGAGCTTACCTATTGTAATAGCATGCAGGAAAGACCTTGTAAAACAGGAGAAAGAGATGCTACTAAGGGAACAGTTACATTTCTGATGACAGTCCCAAGGGCCAAGTGCTGAAATGCTTACAAAGTATCTTATTCATTGGATATCTTATTCATATAAATAGTTTCATTTCCAAAGACAAGAGGTAGAAAGTTAATATTAAGGTTATTTGCTAGCATTGTTTTCTAATGAGAAATAGAAAGATCATGTCTCCTTATTCTTTCTCAATTGGAATTTTCAGAGAACAGCTGTTTTCACATCAATTCTGACAGGCAGCTCACAAACTTCCATCATAAATCTCTGGATCTCTGGTTCCCATTGAAAACTCTAATAGTTTGATCCAAATGGAGTTAGCAGTTTGAAATGAGGAAAGGATTCATGATTTTTAAAACTACACGTTTAGAGGAACATTTCAGCCACACAATTATTGACACTGTCTTAATAGTGCCATAATGACATGAAATTATAAAGGATGCATCACCTTCAAGTCTAACTATTGTATTATGGTTGGAACTTTCAGAAACTAAATCCTAACGAAGTGCTATATAAGCAAGAAATGTGGGCATTCCACAAACAAACACACAGAAACATAATTTGTGGACTAATTGCAGCTTCTGAATAGTTTTTAAAAGCAGTCTGATACTGTATATTAAAGCAGCCTGATGTTACTATGATATATAACAGTAGTGGTATAACTGGGTGGTAATAAGATTATGAGTTACTTAAGGTCCCATTATAGCTGAAGCCTTCAATGTAGCTTCCAGTGTAGAAAGACTTTCATGCTGAGCTTGTTCACCTGAAGTTAACATTTGTATTGATGAAAAGCTTCTGCATTGTTTGGGTTCAGTTCAGCCTCATAAAGACCCTGCTAATCTCCAAGTACCAAACAAAGTTGTCAAGAGCTTTTTACCTACAGCCCAAGGTAGCAATGTAAAGTTGAGTACAATTAGCACTGATGATACTGTACCCCAACTAATGATTACATGCAGAGCAAAGGGAATTGACTAACTCACTTGCAGTCCCCTCATCCATATCAACGATTTGGATGAGGGGATAGATGGGGAACTCATCAAATTTGCAGATGACACCAAGCTGGCAGGAATAGCCAATACTCCAGAAGATAGGCTTAAGATAGAGGAGGATCTGGACAGACTCCAACACTGGGCACTATCTAACAAAATGAAATTCAATTGTGAAAAAAGTAAGGTTCTGCATTTAGGCAGGAAAAATCAAATGCACAGGTATAGTATAGGTGGTACCTTGCTCGATAGTAGTAACTGTGAGAGGGATCTCGGAGTCCTAGTGGACAATCACTTCAATATGAGCCAACAGTGTGCTGCAGCTGCCAAAAAAGCCAACACAGTGCTAGGCTGCATTAACAGAGGAATAGAATCAAGATCACGTGAAGTACTAATACCACTTTACAATGCCTTGGTAAGGCCACACCTGGAATACTGCATCCAGTTTTGGTCACCACGATGTAAAAAAGATGTCGAGACTCTAGAAAGAGTACAGAGAAGAGCAACAAAGATGATTGGGGGACTGGAGGCTAAAACATATAGGGAACGGTTGCTGGAATTGGGTATGTGTAGTTTAATGAAGAGAAGGGTGAGGGGTGACATGATAGCAGTGTTCCAATATCTCAGGGGCCGCCACAAAGAAGAGGGAGCCAAGCTATTCTCCAAGGCACCTGAAAGCAGGACAAGAAGCAATGGATGGAAACTAGTCAAGGAGAGAAGCAACCTAGAACTAAGGAGAAACTTCCTGACAGTTAGAACAACTAACCAGTGGAACAACCTGCCTCCAGAAGTGGTGAATGCTCCAACACTGGAAGTTTTTAAGAAGAGACTGGACTGCCATTTGTCTGAAATGGTATAGGGTTTCCTGCCTTAGCAGGGGGTTGAACTAAATGACCTCCAAGGTCCCTTCCAACTTATTATTATTATTATTATTATTATTATTATTATTATTATTATTATTATTATTATTATTATTATTATTATTATTATTATTATTATTATTATTATTATATCTCAATAGAAGTGATCAGTGAGAATCACCAGTTCCTTTTCTGTACTATATCCAGCTTGAATACTACTTAAAAAAGAGTCCAAACATTTGTATTTTTGATGAATGGGTGCAGGAAGTTTTAAAGTTATTTACCTTTACAAAAGAATCAGAAGATATTATTGAAGAGGAACAAACAATTGAATAACATTGGAATTGACTTGGTTGATTTAAAAATATATATAGAGTTTTTTTAATTATTTATTTTATAATTATAGGAAAAAGATGAAACTAATGGCTTTACAAATGAAATTGGAAGATAATTTAATAAGAATGACATACAAACAATAAATCAGAAGAGTGATGTGTACTTTTTAAAAACTATGGATTTATAACAGTTCCCATACTTGAATTACAAAAGGGACTTGACAAAGATGCCAATATTTTTAAGCAAGGAGACAGAGAATATGAGAAAATAAATGTTAGAACTTTATTGGAAGACTTGAAAGATTTTTGGGAGAAAAAAGCAATACAAAATTAGTTTATTTGATCTAAGTCAAAATAATGAATTGCTATTTCTGGTAATGTGTAACAGTTTTTTGGTATGGCACTCGGTAATGCTTTCTTAAAAATATTTATTTGAAGAGAGGAAATAGGGGGGATATGCTTAAATAGAAATGTAAATATAAAGGAAGGATTCAAATTGGTTTAATAGATATAATTTGTAATACTATTTCTGCTAATCCTTAATGGATTATTGCTGATTAATATGAAGAGATGAGATTTTAGAGATGGGTTATAAAAATGAGAGGTATTGGAGGTGTTTTGTTTTGTATCTTCTCTATCAGTTGTATTAGTTTTACCTTTATAATACTGTATAATCTGCAATAAAATTAAATAAAAAATACCTCGCAAAATATATCTCTTGACAATCTATTTTATTATTGCATTTTTGACACATAGTGGAAAATGTCAGGAAAAATTAGTCCAAGTGGTTATCATAGTAAACTCAAATAGTAAACACATTTAGCTATTTGCCAGTGCTCTTTGCCAAAGGCTGGTAAAGTTTTATAGAAATCTCTCCCTCTCCCTCTCTCTCTCTCTCTGTCTCTCTCTCTCTGTCTCTCTCTGTCTCTCTCTGTCTCTCTCTGTCTCTCTGTCTCTCTCTCTCCCTTGAGTAGCTATCAATGTAGATGTAGGTGTAATATAGAGGTGTGTATATATACAGTCACACATATATACACATACATAGTTTTTTTAATTTTGTTATAGTATTACAGAATTATGACATGTAAGCAGAATGTCAAAATACACAGCAGTGACAGCATTAAAGTTTGACGGAAAAACTTATGGAAAAAATATCAATAAAATTTACACCAAGCTACAATCTGAGGGGAAACTGTTTTGTACCAAACTGTTTTGTACCTAGCAGGATTAGCTAAATCTTTTTGACTTATTTTCTAACACAATGTTTTCAGCCTCCATTGAACATTTTGATGTAAATTAATTTTTGCTTACACTAAGGATAAAAATATGACCAATAATGCTGTTAACTCATAGCAATGGAGATTTTTCTAAATATAAAATCAATGACTAAAATAATTACATAATATTTATCTCAAGGACTAAAAAATCCTTTGCAGGAAAAGTTTGGCTGTCAGATAACCCAGTTAATAAAATATCCTGGTTTATGTTTGACAAATAATAATCAAGAAATATATTGAAATAACTGTTAAATTAACCAAGAAATCAAAATAAATTGCATAAGGTGGCGAAATGTAAAGTGCTCCTTAATAAAACTAATTGTAACTATCAGAATGAATGTACTATTCAAGAAAATTGGCACTAATTTCAGTCTCAGAGGAAAAATTAAGAATGGCAAGTAATCATCAACAAATTTATACAAAGCAGGTAGGAACATAGAAATAAATTCAAAATTTTACAAGATCCAAGACAGAAGACATCTTGCTTTTCTAAATTTTATGAAACCAAATTTTAGAATATTGCTGTGTATTGGAGTGTGTATTGTATTAAGCAATAGCTTAACAAATGACAGCTAGAAGGGGCTGTACATAACTGCCGCAAGGCATGGCTCAGCTTTCGGTGGGAAAGCCTGGTTAAATTGATTGGCTGTCAGCTCAGCAGCCAGAGTATATAAAGGGCACAGGCAGCCCATTCTGTTGCTGGTTCTTCTCTATAAATAAAGAGCTGAATTCACTGCCTGGCATCGTCTTGTGTGTGTTAACCCACTACACTTCACTGGCGATGAAGGTGGGATGCTGCTTCAGAAAGAGCTGATTTAACAAAGGGCCCGCATTACTCACTGGGGGAAGAGGCATCTTTCCCAGCTACTGAGTTTAAGGGCTATCCGAAGCAGGATCTGCAGGACCAGACGCAACATGGCACAGTTCGGTCAGATCTAGCCATTTGACCCAAGGTGTCCCGAGCGATGGGAATCACACCTGAGTCAGGTCGAGTTCTACCTACGGGTGAACAGAATCACGAAGGACAGTATGAAGGTAGCAGCTCTAATGTGCACAAGCAGCCCAGCCGTTCACGATCTGGCCGTTGGACTGTGCGCGCCAACAGCCATTGGAGCCATTATGTACAATGACCTCGTGGAAAAACTGAACAAGCATTTCAACAGAAGAATGTCTGAGCTGACATAGTGATTCCATTTTGAAAAAAAGGATCAGTGGCCCGGTGAATCAGCGGCAAATTTTATTGCGGGGGTGCGCCAAGCCGCCCGCCTCTGTAAATTCATGAATTTAGACGAGAGGCTTCGTGACCAGGTCATTTTTGGCCTCTGGGACAAGCGGTTGCGGCAGAAACTTTGCGCCAAGCTGAACCTGGCCTTCCAGGAGGTCCAGGATGAGGTTTTGACCAGACTTGGATGATGGCGCAGATCAGAGTGACCCTAGACCCAGAGGGGCCATGCACCGAGCAAACGCTATGTACGACGGGAGCGGACATTGGGACGAGACAACTGACATCAACGTGGTTCACCAAGACCAGATGCCACAACAACAGCAAGGGCACAACAACAGCAAAAGGACCCAGAAGAAACCAACAACACCAACGACACAACACAAATGCACCTGCTGCGGATGTGGCACAACCCACCCCAAGTGTGCAGGCTGCAGTGGAAATCACACCAGAGCGGCCTGCAAATTCCATACGGCCAAATGTTGGGCCTGCAAAAAAACAGGCCACATTGCAGCAGTCTGCCGAAATTGCCCCAGAGACGGCCTGCATGAGATCCAGTCAGAGGATGAAGGTCTAACAGGTACCTGGGGGCCCCAGAAGTTGTCCATTGGCAATTTCAAAATATATAACACCGGGGTTCACCGGCCACTCACCCCAAAAATCAAATTGGATATCCGTTCGCAGGGGATTCCCTGAAAGATGGAACTGGACTCCGGTTCAGCGTTCTCAGTAATTTCAAATGAGACTTTTGAACATGTGTGCAACCGGAGTCAGCAGTGGGTCAAGTTGAGGCCTTCCGATATCAAATTAGCAGATTTCCAAAACACTCCAATTAAAATTAAGGGGGAAGCCACGTTGTCTGTGGGGTTCAAGGGGTTCCAGGGGCATTTGGGTGTCCTTGTAGTTGAAGGCCGAAGGACTAATTTAGTGGTGTTAGATTGGTTCAAGGCCTTGAGTATCGTGATTGGAGGGATCCACAACACCCAGGCCAAGAGCATCGAAACCATCTGCAAAATGTTTGCAGACGTATTCAATGATCAACTGGGCAAATACCCTGGGGCCCCCATTTTGTTTAAATTAAACCCTAAGGTACTGCCCATTAGAATTAAGCCCCGAAGAGTTCCCTTCGCTGTCAAGCATAAAATTGAGAGCGAACTGGATAAACTAGTGGAACAAGGGGTGTTAGAGGCCGTAGAAGGGGGTGAGTGGGAAACCACAATAGTCACCCCCCTTAAATCAAATCGGGAGGTTAGGATTTGTGCAGATTACAAGTGCACGATCAATCGAGCACTCAATCCGCATGCTTACCCGGTCCCAACGGTCAGCCATGTCCTCGCTTCCCTACAAGGCGGTGCCATTTTCACTAAATTAGATCTTGTGCAGGTGTACCAGCAGCTCCCGGTTACCAGGGTGACGGCTGATGCACAAACTATTGTAACTCACCGTGGAGCGTATAAAGTTAACCGTTTACAGTTCGGAGTGACTGTGGCTTCAGGAATTTTTCAGGAAGTGATGGAGAAGCCTCTGAAAGGGATTCCAGGAGTATGTCCATACTTTGACGATGTACTCATTGCGGGGAACATGGAAGAAGTATTGGTTGACCGATTGGAGACAGTGTTAGGAAGATTTCATGCTGCAGGGTTTAAGTTAAAGAAAGACAAATGCAGCATTGGCGTAAAGGCCACTGAATTCCTGGGTTTCAGAATTGATGCCAGGGGAATCCATCCTGCAGAGTCCAAGGTAAGGGCCATCAAAATGGCCCCCACCCCCAAGAATAAGACAGAACTGCAAGCATTCCTGGGGCTACTAAATTTCTATCATTCATTCCTCCCAAATAAAGCAGCTATTGCTGAGCCCCTTCACAGGTTGCTGGATAAGCAGGCAGTGTGGAACTGGACCCCTATACATGAAAATAGTTTCAGGAGTTTAAAGAAACTGTTGTCCAGCAATTCAACTGTGACTCAATTTATAGAATCTAAGCCCATTTGCATAGCATGTGATGCTTCCCCATATGGAGTGGGCGCAGTTCTGAGTCATTTGGAAGGGGATGGGGTCCAAAGACCCATTGCCTACTACTCCAGGACACTGTCAGGGGCTGAAAGGAATTATGCTCAAATTGATAAAGAGGCCTTGGCAATAGTGGCTGGGGTTAAAAAGTTTCATGATTACCTCTACGGCCGAGAATTCACAATATTCACAGATCACAAGCCACTACTGGGGTTGTTCACATCAGATAGGCAAACTCCCCAGATCTTATCCACAAGAATGCTCAGGTGGTCCATTTTCCTATTGGCCTATAACGGTAAACTGGTGTACAGGCCAGGGAAGGAGATGAGTCATGCTGATGGACTAAGTAGGTTGCCGCTAACGCAAGTGGATCCAGATCCAGCACCGGCAGCTCAACTACTGACCATTCAGGACCTGCCAGAATGCCCACTCAAGGCAAAGGATATCGCTGCTGAGACAGTGGCAGACAAGATCCTGAGCAGAGTTTTAACATGGGTAGCAACTGGGTGGCAGGAGAAAAGCCCAGGGCCAGAATTCCAGGTGTATTTTATTCGCAGGCATGAGATGTCCATGCACAAGGGTTGCCTATTGTGGGGCAGCCGAGTGGTAATTCCAGAAAAGCTAAGGAACAGAGTCATCCAATCTCTACATGAGGGGCATCCAGGAATAGTAAGGATGAAGGCACTAGCCAGAAGCTACCTGTGGTGGCCAGCCCTAGATAAGGCCATAGAGGAGCAAGTAAAAGGGTGCTATGTGTGTCAAAGGTCCAGACCTGAGATGCCACATGCGCCCGTTCACAAGTGGAAGGCAACACACACCCCATGGTCCCGCGTCCACATTGACTATGCAGGGCCATTCCAGGGACAGTTGTTTTTAGTGGTCATAGATAGCCATTCCAAGTGGTTGGAGGTAGTTCCAGTAACTAGCATAACCACAGCAAGGACAATCCAAGCGCTCAGGGGACTTTTTGCCACACATGGCCTCCCGGATGTGTTAGTATCGGATAATGGCTCTCAATTCACCTCCTCTGAATTCCAGGCTTTCACGAGGAGCTACGCAATTAGACATGTCACATCAGCACCCTTCCACCTGGCCACCAACAGATTGGCAGAACGCATGGTGTGCACAACCAAAGATGCATTAAAATGAATTATCAGTGGCGACTGGCACCAAAGGTTAGCCCAATTCCTACTTAACCAACACACCACACCATGCACAGCTACTGGAAAGAGCCCACCGGAACTTCATTGGGGCAGAAGGCTTATCACCAAGCTAGACAGACTGTACCCCGACAGAGTGGCTGTGGAGTCAGATCGATCCAACCCCCCTAGGGAACTACACACAGGCGACTTGGTATGGGCAAGGAACTATGGGCCTGGACATGTATGGATCCCAGGGGTGGTGGTTGACAGAACGGGGCCATTGTCTTACATTATAGGGGTGGAGGGGGATCAACAAATAAGAAGACACATTGATCAGATCAGGTCTTGTTGATGTTATCTGGGAGGAGTTTGATTCTGTAACCCCTGAGGAAGTGGACAGGATTATGGGGAGGCTGAGCTCCACCACATGTTTATTGGACCCGTGCCCTTCTTGGCTGGTTTATGCAGCTCGGGAGAGGACACAAGGCTGGTTCCAGGCAGTTATATCTGCTTCCTTGAGTGAGGGTAATTTCCCCGCCGTCTTGAAGGAGGCGGTGGTGAGACCTCTCCTCAAGAAGCCTGCTCTGGACCCAGCTGTTTTGAATAACTTTCGTCCGGTCTCCAACCTTCACTTTCTTGCGAAGGTTGTTGAGAGTGTGGTGGCGCATCAGCTTCCCCTGGTCCTGGATGAAGCGGATTATCTAGACCCGTTCCAATCGGGTTTCAGGCCCGGGTACAGCACGGAGACAGCATTGGTCGCTCTGGTGAATGATCTCTGGAGGGCTCGGGACAGAGGACATTCCTCTGTCCTTGTCCTATTAGACCTCTCGGCGGCTTTCGATACCATCGACCATGGTATCCTGCTGCGGCGTCTCAGGGGATTGGGAGTGGGAGGCACAGTTCTTCAGTGGTTCTCCTCCTATCTCCTGGGACGCTCGCAGTCGGTGTTGGCAGGGGGGCAGAGGTCGACCCCTAGGACTCTCGTTTGTGGAGTTCCTCAGGGGTCGGTCCTCTCACCTCTCCTGTTCAACATCTACATGAAACCGCTGGGTGAGATCATTCGTGGTTTTGGAGTTGGGTATCATCAGTATGCCGATGATACCCAACTTTTCATTTCGACCCCAAACCACCCCAGTGATGCCCTCGATGTGATGTCCCGTTGCCTGGAGGCGGTTCGGGCCTGGATGGGGAGGAACAGACTTCAGCTCAACCCTGACAAGACTGAGTGGCTGTGCATTCCGGCATCCCGGGACATTCAAAATATTCCACCTCTTCTTATGGAGGGTGAGTCTTTACCCCCCGTGGATAGGGCTCGCAACTTGGGAGTCCTCCTAGATTCACTCTGGAAGACCATATAGTAGCCGTGACTAGGGGGGCTTTCGCCCAGGTTCGCCTGGTGCGCCAGTTGCAGCCCTATCTGGACCGGGATGCCCTGTGTACGGTCACTCATGCGCTCGTGACCTCTCGCCTGGACTACTGCAATGCTCTTTACATGGGGCTTCCCTTGAAGACCACTCGGAGGCTCCAACTGGTACAGAATGCGGCCGCGAGAGTTGTCTTGGGAGTTTCCCGGTACTCCCATGTTACACCATTGCTCCACGAGCTACATTGGTTACCAGTTGTCTTCCGGGTGAGATTCAAGGTTTTGGTTATGATCTTCAAGTCCTTACATGGCATGGGTCTGGGGTACCTCGAGGACCACCTGCTGCTGGCGTCAACTCCCCTCCGCTCTGTGCGTTCCCACAGAGAGGGCCTCCTCAGGGTGCCTCCGGTCAGGGAATGTCGACTGGTGGCCCCCAGGAGGAGGGCCTTCTCTGTGAGCGCTCCGGCGCTATGGAACCAACTGCCGGTTGAGCTCCGGATGGCATCGGACCTTCGCTCCTTCCGGCGCGGTCTGAAGACCCACTTATTTGAACTAGCTGGTCTGGCCTGATGGGGAACGTTAGGGTTTTTAATGGGTCTTTTATTGTTATTGTAATTTTTAATTGGGCACTTGTTTAATTCCTTTTTAATTTTTGTATTGTTATTTATATATGCCCTGTTAACCGCCCTGAGTCCTTCGGGAGAAGGGCGGTATACAAATTTAATAAAAGTAAGAAAGTAAGTAAAAGTAAGGTCACAAGTTTCTGAAAGACTGCCAGCCAGCAACCAACATGAGGGACACTTGTCAGTACCATCCATGATTCCATATGATCACCAGCCGAACGCAAGGGGGGAACTGGATCTGTGGCCAGAAAGAACTGTTCAACCCGGGCAACAACAGGCACAGGGAGCTCACAATGAGCTGGGAACTGGGGGTGGTACACTGGGTGAGGACAGAGCAGAGGCACCCGCTGACTCATCGGCTCAGGACAGGGGCGAGCCTCTGAGAAGATCTGCTAGGAATCACAGGCCATTGGCTTACCTCAAAGACTATGTGCAACCATAAGAACCAACATATTGTCTGGAAAAATGTATATATAGTTGTATTATATTGTTGTATTGTTCATTCTTAAGAGGGAAGGGGTGCTGTGTATTGGAGTGTGTATTGTATTAAGCAATAGCTTAACAGATGACAGCTAGAAGGGGCTGTACATAACTGCCGCAAGGCATGGCTCAGCTTTCGGTGGGAAAACCTGGTTAAATTGATTGGCTGTCAGCTCAGCAGCCAGAGTATATAAAGGGCACAGGCAGCCCATTCTGTTGCTGGTTCTTCTCTACAAATAAAGAGCTGAATTCACTGCCTGGCATCGTCTTGTGTGTGTTAACCCACTACACTTCAAATACGCCACACATTCTTCCATTTTAGTCTCCTATCCTTTTGCACGTAAGTTAACAGAGTGAATAAAATTCCTGATGGAGCAGGCCTAGCTAATGGGTTTTATATATGTTTATGGTATAAGAATATGAAGGAAGACAAAAATTTAAAAGGACAACTTAGACAAAGTTTGATAAAGCATGAAATTCTATAACCAAAAGAATAAGCTCAATGATGATTTCATTGTTAGTTTCTCCTTGAAATGTTTGCATGTTGGAAACAATTACAGTAATGTAATGAAATGAAATAAATACATAAATAACATTATAATTTACTGAGATACATGCTCATGGCTGTAAGGATAAATTTTGCCTACCTTTGGAAGAAAGATAGAATACGTACAATGTCTGATTGAGAACTAAAATGTGGAAATACACACAATAATGACAAAAACTAGAGTTTCTATCCACATAGAAGATTAACCAAATTCAAGCAAGAATGGTTTCCATACATACATCATGCAACAAGGCAAATACAAACAGAGTATGGTTTTTAAGGAGGTTTAAAAGTTTATGAACACTGCAAATCAATTGGAGTGTACAGAAAGGAGAAATTAGAGACTAAATACCTATCTACAGTATGTTTCCCAAGCAGCTCCTTTTTTCTTTGTTTTGTCTTTATTATTCACAAATAACAATATAGTATTAACTTTTTAAAAAATTCTTAATCTAAAAAAAGGTAGTCTTGTAGACTGACATTTATAAAACCTATCATGTGCAGCAGAACAAATTATTTTCAAGAAGTATACGTAGCATTATCATGTTGTCTAATTTGTTATTATTGAACCGTATGTTCTGTAAGGTGCTGTACAGATTTTTTAAAAAAAGAACTTTAGCTAAAATGCAACATGCAGAGAAGGAAAAAAAATCAATGTTTTATTTGTAAAAAATGGTATCAGTGTAAATCGAAACCTGTTTGGCAAATGCTGAATATGACTGAATATGATCTCAATCAAGTCAGTGTATTTATCTGTTAAGCCAAATGTTGTAAATCTTCTAAGTCACCTGGAGTCACCTATATGTGAGTTGGGTAGCTATATAAATTTGTTTAATAAATAAGTAAATAAGCCCAGGGTTGTTTATTATAATGGGAGAATTTTTCTAGTTCCATGCAGAGATTCCTCTTATCATTGTTCAATTCTGCAATTTCACAAAAAGGGCCCAGGATGGATCTCGTATCTTCTGCATGTGAAACATGTGTTCTGCTACTGAATTATGGTCCCTACACTAGTACAAGCACCTTTCCAAACTCAAAACATCTGTCTTACAGCTAGTCAGCTTTAGATGTTTGCAGTATTTATAGTGAGCACATGAGACATCTGGAGAAAAATCTTTTTTGTATCAACAACTCACCATGTCCTCAGAAGGCTAAAGACACCTAAAATAAGAAGAGAATTTACTTATCAGATTCTTATTAAGTTCTTACTCTAATGTTTTTGGCCAATGTAGGACAGACGTGGGACAGACGTAGAATTGGGTAGAAGTGTTTTTAACATCATTCAAGTTTTTCTTCTTTTTGAATTTTAATTTTGGTTTATTTTTCATTTTTAATTGCACATTAAACTGTATGCATGTATAAATATTGCACATTATACTATACATTTTGAATGACACCCGTGAATGTTTAAAAAGTAAACAAGTAATCTTTCTTGCTATTTCCAAGAATTTTAATAGTTTTCATTCTTTGATGAGGGAGAGCAAAATTCCAGGGGAAAAATATATTTGTCACTCATTCCATATGACCATACCAATGCAAGATGCTTACCTAATGACAAGTGGAGACTAAATGTATTATCCAGGTTTGGGGGCAGGAGAAACAAATTCAGACTGGCCCAAAGTATTAATATTTGGATTCTTGTGTTAAAGAAGTGAAGGTTTTATAAATAATCTATACAGAAGAGAAACTAATGGAATTTCAGGAAGTTGTGGTTGATCCCAGTTTCAGACACTTATTATTTTTTATGTTTTCTAGATAAAATAATAAAATAATCACATACTGGAATGAATAAGAATTAAAACAACTTCATGAATGCATTCCTTAAATAAGATAAGCTATAGTGGCAGAACAGAATTTAAGAAAAAAAATATTGAAAACAGATACAGTGATCATCTGGAAATCTCTACAAGAAAGGTTCAAGAAGCTGTTTATTGATCAGACATGTGTGCTCAAATGGAAGGGTGCCATCAACACACCAGATGTCAAATCTACAGAAAGGTAGACAAAAAACACCAAGGGTTTTTTTAAGTGTAGAACTCTTAAAAAGTAATAGAAAAACACATGATCTCCAGAATACTAAAACCCTGAACATCAAACAAGAAACAGATGAATTTTCATCAGATGAAAGGAAATTGTGGTCTTAAAGCAGACCAAGTGAAAATGTAGGAGCAGAGAGGGTCAGAGATGTTTCAGAGAAGGGTTTGGATCAGGACAAGTCTTTGACCACATCAGGATGTAGCAAGGTTCAACATTAGCAGCAATGACAATACTGTTCAGTAACAGTGTACTGTACTTTAAAAATAGGACTTAATGTCCAGGAAAATTTTCAAATTTTCTATGAGTGGATACTGGTTGAAAAGCTGTTTCATGATATATAAGAGGAAACCAAAATGTAAAACAGATGCCATTTTTATATCAGTTGTAAGAAAAGCTGCAAAGTATTAAATAAAGTTCATTGATTTCTATGATTTTATTTATTTATTTATTCATTCATTCATTCATTCATTCATTCATTCATTCATTCATTCATTCATTTATATATATTTTACATTTCTTAACTCTCCATCTCCCTTGGAAAGGGGCTGCGGGTAGTGTACAATATCATCAAATACTTATTTGATTTATATAGTTTACCCACTCAAAATGCTGAAAGTGACACACAAAATAAAATAAAAATAAAATGTCAATGAAGTACAAAATATGATAAATCTAACATAATATAGATAATTATTTAATGGGATTCTGGGTTAGAAAGTAAAGCTGGGCTCCCAATTTATTCCATTAATTTAATATTTCATGCAAAATCTTAAATTTGGGTTGGAGTGTTCTCATCTCTGACGATCAAAGAAAAGCAGACCAGGCATTTAATGAATTAATTTAATGAATTATGTACCCAAGGGACTAAACTATGTTCTTGTATCAATTTTGTGGTATTATAATTTAGTTGCTCTATTTATTAATTTGAAAGAAGCAAAGCTATTTTTTCTTACTCTTATAAGAGGAAGTATAGTTGTTTGTGAATATGAGCCAACTGAAACTACTATGTTTATTACTGTTATGAGGTAATTCTAAACCTACTTTTAAATATGTTGAAAGTCCAAACTATATTTTGCTAATGTGCACTTTGAAATATTATCCCTGGCATCTTTTATCCCAATTCTTGTCTAGAAAATATCTGGGCTGCCAGGCCAAAGGATACCTGTAGTTTGTACACTTTCCATACAGCTTGAATTTATTGTGATCTTATCTTTTATGAGAGCCATATATGTTAATAAAGCAGTATCTTTGTAAATGCTTATAAATGCATGTAGCAGAGACAGAATTAAGATAGAAAGAGAGAGTCAAGTCCATGTTGTTGCTGCTGCTATTGTTATTATTCCTTTGCTACTTCCATTGGCGAAATAAAGGAGCCAGTTGCTTCCTTCCTAAAATGGCTTCCCTTTCTGACTAAACAAAAGGAAGGCTTTGATTCATCTTTCCCCACAGCAGCCTCTCTTCAACTCACATGGAGAATGTATTTTGTAAATTGTATTCACTTATGGTTGCATACAGTAATTGCAGAAATATTTCAGACTAGGAAATAGATGAAAATTGGTCTTCATCTCTAATTTAAAGTGAAATAGACAGGAAATACCTTATTTTAAGCTTAAAGGGTGCATACAGATTTTCAGAAGGGAACCCTAAGACCTTAATATGATCCACATTAAAAAAAAATAGCTTAGTAGTTTAATCAGCTTTTTCCCATATGGTCTTAAGATAGTTCCCAATAATGTAAATATGAGCAAATGTACTTTTTTTGATTAAGTAGATTATTTCATGTTTTATTTCTTTATATCTTTTCCCCAAAAGTAAGATGGTTATCGGAACATGAAAAAATTAATTCAAAGAGACATTGCCATCTCTAGTTTTTGATATTTTGCACAGAGATATAAGATTTAGGACTTTTTCTGCCTTCAGCTGGAGTCAATGTGGTGGGGGTCATGACTTCAAGCAGAGTTTTCCCTTAAATAAAAATTAATGGCATTTGGGTATGGACTTCATTAAAAACATAAGCCATAATGATCAATTTGGATAAATAAAACTTCTGTAATTATTTACAAGAAATGCATTGCCATGGCCTTAAGGGCTCTATTTTGTCATGAACATCATATTTAGTATTGAATGCGACATGGAATAAGTTCTGATATATTTCGAGTTCTTGAGAAGACACATTACCATTTTATACTATGAGGGGAAACATTTAAATGGATGTCCCGACTGAGAACAAGTCAAGATTACCCTCTTTGCCTGGTAGAGCTGGTCATTGACTGGGATCTAAGCCAGGCAATTGCTAAGTGAATTGCACCAGATTTTATTACCATTTTTGCTATGGTTGCTGTAGTTTTTAAATGATTATATGGTTATTAAGCAAATTCTGCTTCCCCAATTGACTTTCTTGTCAGAAGCCATATGGCAAATGGCAATCACAACCCCCTGCAAACATAAGCATATACATGCTGGTTACCAAATAGAGGGCCCAATTTTAAAATATAGGTAAGAGCCAATTGATTTAAACACAATCATGTTTATCATATTATAATTTTGCAATCTTTGCATGCTTTCAGCAACTGGAGAAACTTAAATCCTCTTTTGATCAAATGAACATTAAAGCTGATAGAATTGGTGGTGAATAAAAACAACAATTCTAAGGGGAACAATATATCCATAGTTCTCAGCTGCTTTGGGGTCTCATGTTTAAAATGTGACATTCTGGGAAGTCAGAACAGTTGGTAACTATGGTTGCATTTTATCAATTTCAATATATAATACAAGAAAGAAAAGGTGGAACTACCTTATAGTTGTGTGTCAACCATGAACACTTGGACCATAGGGAGCCTATCTGTTCCCATATGTTCCTACTTCAGCAAAGCATTTTCTATGTCTTTTTAAAAAGAAATTATGTCTGAATATATATATAAAGACAGTAGAAAGAGTTACAGGCAATTGTTCTTTTTTACATTTGGCATTTATCTAGAAGTTTGCAGCCCATTTATGGAAACTCTATTGAAGCGCTTCCATGTTTTCAGTCACTGAAATGTCTATGGTTGCTGGAATATATGATTCTGATGAAAATGGAATTACCAATCAGTCCTTTTAGGTAGGCTAGTCTTTGACACCAAAGTTATGAAGGACAAAACTACTTTTTATTTACTGTTGCTGTAACAGAATCTTGCAAATCTGAATATGTTTTTCTCCTTTTATTCTAGAGAAGTAGGGAGTATCAATCTGAGACACTTTCTCAAATGACATTCCTGCTTTACGCTTAAATTCTCAATGTTGTCTTGGCTGCAGTTCTTCCTCCTGTTCCTCAGGGTTACTCTGAAGGTTTATGCTAATTCTGAATATATTTATGAAATGGGGCCACCTGGTCCCAGTGCCATAAAGTCATAATAAGCAGCAAGGAGAAATAGAAACAAATGGTATCAAGACTAAGACACAGTGTGTATATGGTGGTGGTGGTGGTTTCAATGAATAATTTAATCAGGTTACCTTTTATAGAATTTTGGCATATCATTTATATGGTCCTTCAAACTATGCAAGCCAGCAGTAGCTTTGTTTGAAAAAGACACACTGGAAGAACAATAGCAGAGTTTAATAAAACAATGACAATATTAATGCATTCCATGAATTATTTTCACCAAAAATTACACTAGAGACATATTTTGTTCTTTCAGGGAAGACACACACACACACACACACACACACACACACACACACACACACACGTATTCCATTTTTGCTTGTTAGTTGACAGCCAAAATGGCCAACAGTAAGTGAAAATGAATAATATAATATAATAGCATTATTATTTTGAGAACAATTGTCCCGTGGATAATAGTCACTTCTGGCTTTCCAGGTATTGCTGGAGAGATATGCTGTAACTAAAGTTTTCTATCCTTGTTCTGCTATAATTCTAAGAATATATATGTATAACAGACTTACAGCTTACTGAGCAACCCATTCCCATGTGATGTTTGAATTTAGGAAAAAAAAGGAGAAATAGGGAGACAGAAGAAGTGCCCATTGACAGTCAGGGCCAATTGTAATTGGAAATGCTGAAAAGAAAAGAACTATTTTTTCTCATTATCTACTGTGATCCTGGGGAAAATCCTGCACTAATCCCGCTTAATTAAGAGTTTAGTTAGGCAAAAGTTTCCACTCAATGGAAACATTTCATTTAAGCTGAAATTGCCTCATAGGTCAGCTTTTCTTTCAGACCACAAATGGAAAGGATAAACCTGGTCCTCCTTTCCTATGTTTATTATTATTATTATTCTAAGGAAAAAAACACAAATTTCCTGGGTTGGTAAGGTGGTTGAGAGATAAACGTTTATCTAGATATGTGGGAGAATCAAGGCAAGTTTGTGGCTCCGTGTATGTGTCCATGTGAGAGTGAGCAAAAATGGTCTTTGACTCAAAAGTACATAATATTTTAAAAAAAAATGAGCTGAAGGCCACATTGAGTTTCGAACGGCATGATGGAAATATAGTAACAAAATGTACTAGGCAGAGGAAAAACTGAGCAGGCTTTGATTTCATTTATCTGAAAATATAATTGAATTAGATACATTGGTTAATTACCATATATTTAATATTTTTCTCTTCTATCATATTTAAAAGAAAGGAGTCACAAAATGGTTTTTGTGGACTGCATTAGATCTACACCTTTCATGTTTTCCACCTCTAATGTTAAGATGTTAAGATTATCACATGTATTTCTCTTTTTTTCTAAAAAAATTACTATACAGTGTTTTCTCTCTCTGCCTTAAGAGGAATAATATCTTATGACAAAAGTAAGGTGTACCTATATGTGAAGAGAGCATTTCTCCTAAATGCATACAGACTTTTGAAGATCAAAGCTTTCTAAACAAGATTAATGTTCCACAATCTTTTCAGCTGATGGCCTCATCTGGAAATTTTAACACTGCATTATGGATGCTTTCGTTATAATCACTAAAGGTAAAGGTAAAGGTTCCCCCGCACATGCATGCTAGTCGTTTCCGACTCTAGGGGCCAGTGCTCATCTCCGTTTCAAAGCCAAAGAGCCAGCGCTTGTCCGAGGACGTCTCCGTGGTCATGTGGCCGGCATGACTAGACGCCAAAGGCGCACGGAACGCTGTTACCTTCCCACCGTAGTGGTCCCTATTTTTCTACTTGCATTTTAACGTGCTTTCGAACTGCTAGGTTGGCAGAAGCTGGGACGAGTAACAGGCGCTCACTCTGCTACACGGCGCTCGGGATTCGACCCACCAAACTGCCAACCTTCTGATCGACAAGCTCAGCGTCCTAACCCACTGAGCCACCGCATCCCTTTATAATCACTAGCACAGTGGAAATGCTATTTTCAAAAAAGAAGCTCAAGTGTCATTTTGCCCACTTAGTCAGTTGACCAATTTCCAGTTCTTTGTTCTTGGTGTCACAAGTGAGAAGTCTGTCTCTGTGTGTTAGCTTTGGAAAATTTGGAAAATATTTTCCCTGTAACACTTCAGAACTGCCTTCATGTTCTTCTAATGTATTTAGGTTCTGCTTTTTGATAACATACAAGCACCATTTCTATCTGATCATATGAACTTTATGCTATTAACAGGGCTTTTTTTGTAAAAGAAAAAGGTGCCGGAACTCACACATGTCACACAACCTGCCTTGCCTACCCTACAAGGTTCCATCCAAAAAAGGTGCCGGAACTCCGTTCTGAGCGTTCTATGAGAAAAAAAGCCCTGGCTATTAAATTGTTTTCGATTCATAATGAATACATAGATATATTTTCTCCATGATGACCTTTCGCTAACCTCATCTTTCAGATCTTCCAACGGTGCCACTATTATCATTGTAACTGAATCACCAACTTCATTGATGGTCACCCTCTTCCTCTTTCCTTCTACTTTTACCAACATTAGAGCCTTCTCCAGAGAGTAAGTCTTCATATAATGTGGTGGCCATTTGTTCCTTAAGTGAATACTTTGGATTCATTTGTTCAATGATCCATCAGTTTTCTTGGCTGTCCAGAATATTTTTAGGAGTCCTGTCCAACACTAAAGTTCAAAGATGACAGTATTTCTTACCCTGCTTCTTCAAAGTCCAGCTTTCACTTCCATTGAGTGTCACAGGTCATGCTACGGCTTGCACAATTCTCATGTTTAGGTGCTTTCATAAAGTCATTTTTATCCTGTTCGATATAGCTGAAAATATTCATTCTACCTTGTTCTTTCAAAAACCATCAAATGGCCTCTTCTCTCATCTTCTTTCCTCTCTTCTGCTCTCTTCTCCTTTTCCTTTTTTCTGCCATATTTGTCCTATCACAAAATCATAGTTGAATATTTACTGAACAATGCACATAATAAATTAGATGTGTAAGAATAAAGTATTCATGATTTTTAATCTTGATTAAATAAATCAACTTTATATTCCTTTGTTTTATTTCTAACAGTATTAATCTTTAATTCAATCAAATATTGTTGTAGGATTTAATTTCTCTTCTATTTTTGTTTATCCTATTGAACATGTTTCTTCAAGGTTTTAATGCCTCTTGTATAGATGCAAAAGAAAGCATTTTCTTGGTTTATCATTTGAATATCTCCTTTAATTTTTAAAACTTCAGTCAGTATCTTTTGTATATCCAGTAAAGCTTCCTTTTTCAAATCATTGTCTTGGCCTGTCATTTGCAATTTCACTTTCAGATTTTTTCCTGTCTTGTTGGATACGTTTGTTCCACATCTGTCATTCTTTCATCAACATCTTTTAGATATAGTCTATCAATAGAAGCAGACATAATTACTGGCAATGTTGATATTATAGTAATTTCTGGATGCATTCTCTGAAAATCTCCTTTAATGTTTAGATGTTATAGCATTTTATGTCAATTTTGTAAGTCCCAGTACTAACTGACACCAATAACAAGCTTGTATTTTTTCTTTTGCTTAGAATATTTAGTCCCTTCTAATGATCTGTTAAAAATCATCACTTATCTTTGTAATGTCTTGCAATAGTCAGGATAGTCAAAATAACTCTGTTTCCATGAGAAGCATTATTCTGTCAATAGAAAAGTGACATTAAACATAACCCAAGGTTATTTAATCACAATTTGGACTCTGGAACCCACCCATTCAAATCTATAAAAAGTTTTAATAGATGGGAAGTAAGGTTATACAACAAGTTCATAACACTGGAGTTTCTGCTTCTG
The DNA here is from genome assembly GCF_964194415.1 of Vipera berus. Classification (NCBI taxonomy): domain Eukaryota; kingdom Metazoa; phylum Chordata; class Lepidosauria; order Squamata; family Viperidae; genus Vipera; species Vipera berus. The sequence continues at coordinate 22,535,719 of NC_138209.1, forward strand.
GAACAAATATTATAAATATTGCATTTTTCCGGTTTTTAAAAATATTCCAGTATAAAATGAATCTCATTCTCAGGAGGGAGGCAAAATTGTAAATATTTCATGTTAGCCAACTATGGTTTTCTTAGTTTCATTGCTATCTGTTTTAATTGCCTCCTTTGAACCACCAGAAGCTATTCTTCACTTTGTTTTTTAAACATTTCAAATGCTCATTGAATGATTTGTCATTCTTTACTTGTGCTAGGAATATTTCCTTCCTTTCATCTTTCTCCACAAGTCATGACAGCCTATGAAGCCCCCATGGAAATACAAAGCTTGATGAACCAATCCTGCAGTGAGAATGACTGATGCAGCAGGATTGTGGTGGTTCAGAAGAAACTGCCAAAACAAGAGAAGAAAAAGGAAGGCTTATTAAAGAGTATTTCCTTACATTCTGTTCTTCTGTCTGCCATACAAACTGTATTTCTTTATGTTTTGAAAATATTGACTTCGATTGCTTGTGAATGGGAATTTTTTTCTAATATCATAATCATGTTAAATTCTGGACCATTTTTGTAACACATACACCATAAAGGTTCTTCTTGATGTTTTCCCACAAGTGTTGGGATTGGATTAGATTAGATTAGATGAGATGAGATGAGATTAGATTAGATTAGATTAGTTGGGACAGCAATTGACTGACCACTTTGTAACCAAAGCCTGACATTGTGGGCTGGTTCGCCATTTGCGACCCTACCTGGACCGAGATGCCCTACGCACAGTCACTCATGTGCTTGTGACCTCCCGTTTAGACTACTGCAACGCTGTCTACATGGGGCTGCCCTTGAGGACCACTCGGAGGCTTCAACTGATGCAGAATGCGGCCGCGCGAGTTGTGATGGGGGTTTCCCGATACTCCCATGTAACACCTCTACTCCGCGAGCTGCATTGGCTTCCGGTTGTCTTCCGGGTGAGATTCAAGGTGCTGGTGATGACCTATAAAGCCCTGAATGGCTTGGGTCTGGGTTATTTGAGGGAACACTTGCTGCCAGCATCAAGTTCCCTTCGCCCAGTGCACTCACACAGGGAGGGTCTTCTCAGGGTGCCGCCGGTAAAAGATTGCCAGTGGATAACACCCAGGGAGAGGGCCTTCTCTGTGGGTGCGCCTGCCCTCTGGAACCAGCTGCCCGTGGAGCTTAGGACTGCCCCTGACCTTCGTTCATTCCGCCAGGACCTGAAGACCTGGCTCTTTGAGCTCTCCGGCCCAGGCTGAGAATTTTTAACTGGGGTTTTTATTTTTAGGGATAATTTAATCTTTTTTAATTGTTTTTTAACTTTTGTATTTTGTATTGGTTTGATTTTAAAATACCCTGTAAACCGCCCTAAGTCCTTCGGGAAAGGGCGGTATATAAATATAATAATAATAATAAATGAAATTGACTGATTCTGTGAAGCTGTACAGCACCTTATAGAACTAACACCAAAAATGATGTCCTTATCATCATGGGGGATTGGAATGATAAAGTAGGAAGCCAAAAGATAATTGGAATAACAGGCAAGATTGACTATGTGCTCTGCAGCCAAAGATGGAGAAGTTCTATACAGTCAGTAAAAACAAGACCAGGAGCTGACTGTGGCTCATACCATAAGCTTCTTGTTGCAAAATGTAGGCTTAAACTGAAGAAAGTAGGGAAAAGCACTAGGCCACTCTGGTATGAACTAAACCATATCCCTGACGAATATACAGTAGAGGTGACAAATAGATTTAAGGAATTAGATCTGATAGTGCCTGAAGAACTATGGACAGAGGTTCACAACACTGTACAAGAGGTAGCAACTAAAACCATCCCAAAGAAAAAGAAATGCAAGAAAGCAAAATGGTTGTCTGAGGAAGCTTTGAAAATAGCTGAGGAAAGGAGAGAAGCAAAAGGCAAGGGAGAAAAAGAAAGATACACCCAATTGAATGCAGAATTCCAGAGAATAGCTAGAAGAGATAAGAATGCCTTCTTAAATGATCAGTGCAAAGAAATAGAAGAAAACAATAGAATAGGGAGGACCAGAGATCTCTTCAAGAAAATTGGAGAGGTGAAGGGAACGTTTCATGCAAAGATGGGCATGATAAAGGACCAAAATGGCAGGGACCTAACAGAGGCAGAAGAGATTAAGAAGAGGTGGTAAAATTACACAGAAGAACTATACAAGAATGAGCTTAACATCCCTGATAACCACAATGAGGTGGTTACTGACCTCGAGCCAGACATCCTAGAATGTGAAGTGAAGTGGGTCTTAGGAAAGCTGAACAACAATAAAGCTAGTGGAGGTGACAGTATTCCAGCTTAGCTATTCAAAATCACAACAAAGTGTGGCAAGTTCTTAAAGAGATTGGAGTACCAGACCATCTCATTTGTCTCTTGAGAAACCTATATGCGGGTCAAGAAGGAACTGTGAGAACTGGACACCTAACCACTGATTGCTTCAAAATTGGGAAAGGAGTCCGGCAAGGCTGTATACTGTCACCCTGCCTATTTAACTTATATGCAGAGCACATCATGAGAAAGGCAGGGCTAGATGAATCTAAAGTTGGAATTAAGATTGCCGGGAGAAATATCAACAACCTAAGATATGCAGATGATACCACTCTAATGGCAGAAAGTGAAGAAGAACTAAAGAGCCTCTTGTTACGAGTGAAGAAGGTGAGTACAAAAGTTGGGTTGAAACCTAACATTAAAAATACCAAGATCATGGCATCCAGCCCTCTCAATTCCTGGCAAATAGATGGGGAAGAAATGGAGGTAGTGACAGATTTTATTTTCCCGGGCTCCAAGATCACCGCAGATGCAGCCAAGAAATTAAAAGATGCTTGCTCCTAGGGAGGAAAGCCATGGCAAATCTAGAGAACACACTAAAAAGCAGAGACATTACCCTGTCAACAAAAGTGCGTATATAGTCAAGGCTATGGTCTTCCCAGTTGCAATGTATGGATGTGAAAGTTGGACCATAAGAAAGGCTGAGCACCAAAGAATTTTATCTTTATGCAAAGGAGTAACAAATTAGGAGGGAAGAAGATATAGTATATCAACTAGGAGAGATAGCAACATTCCAATATCTAAGGGCAGGGCAGGGCAAAAAGCAATGGATGGAAACTAATGAAGCAGAGAATCAACCTAGAACTAAGGAGAAATTTTCTGACAATTAGAGCAATTAGTGCAATTACCTGCCCCCAGAAATTTTGGATGCTGCAACACTGGAATTTTTCAAGAAGAGATTGGACCACCATTTGTCTGAAATGGTATAGGGTTTCCTTCCTGAGCAGGGGCTTGGACTAGAAGACCTCCATGGTTCCTTCCAACTCTGTTATTCTGTTATTCTTACATTTTTTAAAAATAAAAAACTTTGAGAAAACAGAAACAATTTGCATAGTTTGAGAAGGTTAAATAAGGAAAAGAGTAAGGTTGATTGAATGCAGATTAATTAACTAAATATGTTTTGCTGTTTGGAGTCTCTGATCATTACATTAGAGTAATCTTCTTCAACTTATTTCCTGAATGGCTTTTGGATTAGGAAAGTTGAAGTCCAACACATCTGGAGGGTATGAGGTTGAACAAAGATGGATTAGAGAAAAGAACATTCTCTCCTCATTGTTGAGTATTATGTGTACTTTGATATCCAGATACCCAGAAGCAAATATAAAGAACATAAGGGGAGACATCCAAATACAGCACACAAGTTCCTCTAAGCAAGTCTTCCTTTGTGTGGTATTATGTGGAAAAATGCAACAAACAGAGATGGGCCGGATGCACAAGTTGTAGTAATCAATACAAACATTCCAAGGTAATACAAAACATCAGGCTATTTGCCCATGGGCCAAAGATCTGTTGGCACAAGAAATTAACATAACTTTTAAAAAAAATAACGGGGCTTGTGCTAATGGAACTGCTTGATGAACTTGTGCCAGTCCATTTAATTGATCTGACCCTCTTTCATCTGGATGAGCACTTTATGTACATTCTTTTGATGTGTGTTTGTGTGTGTGTGTGTGTGTGTGTGTGTGTGTGTGTGTGTGTGTAATTTTGCACATTCAATCCTTTGTCTGGAGTTTTTTTTCTCTCTTTCTTTGTTGGATTGATTTCTATAGATGTCCATTTCAACAAGTGACCCTTGATGGCATAACTCATAAAACATAAAAATAATTAAAACAATTACAATGCTACAAAATAAATATATATGGCACCAAGTAAAATCCTTATTATGGATATTAGTACAGCCAGGAAATGGGACAGTCAACACGTTTGGAGCCCCAGGCTCAAGTACAGTACTAAAAGTCTCTGAGAAGTCCAGGAAAGTGTAATAAAATGTTTTATTTAAATTTTGGATTTTAATTTCCAGACTTAAATTTTGAATTAATTTCCAGGCTGCATTAACAGAGGGATAGAATCAAGATCACATAAAGTGTTAATAGCACATTGCCTTGGTAAGGCCACACTTGGAATAATGCATCCAGTTTTGGTCACCACGATGTAAAAAAGATGTTGAGATTCTAGAAAGAGTACAGAGAAGAGCAACAAAGATGATTAGGGGACTGGAGGCTAAAACATATAGGGAACGGTTGCTGGAATTGGGTATGTGTAGTTTAATGAAGAGAAGAGTGAGGGGTGACATGATAGCAGTGTTCCAATATCTCAGGGGGTGCCACAAAGACGAGGGAGTCAAGCTATTCTCCAAAGCACCTGAAAGCAGGACAAGAAGCAACAGATGGAAACTAATCAAGGACAGAAGCAACCTAGAACTAAGGATAAACTTCCTGACAGTTAGAACAATTAACCAGTGGAACAACCTGCCTCCAGAAGTGGTGAATGCTCCAACACTGGAAGTTTTTAAGAAGAGATTGGACAACCATTTGTCTGAAATGGTATAGGCCAGGGTTTCCTGCCTAAGTAGGGAGTTGAACTAGAAGACCTCCAAGCTCCCTTCCAACTCTCTGTTCTATTCTGTTCTCAGCATGAGAATCAATTTGTGAAAGACTGCAACTCTTACAAATTTTCAGCTATCTGTCTTTTGCAAAAGAAAATAAAAGTAATTGCTGAAGCATACATTGCACCTTATTGACCCATGCCTACAAATACTATGATAGAAATAGATGTTAATAGGCAACTACTATTGAATTGTTGGGGGACGCGGTGGCTCAGTGGGTTAGGATGCTGAGCTTGTCGATCAGAAGGTCGGCAGTTTGGCGGGTCGAATCCCGAGTGCCGCGTAGCAGAGCGAGCGCCTGTTACTCGTCCCAGCTTCTGCCAACCTAGCAGTTCTAAAGCACGTAAAAAATGCAAGTAGAAAAATAGGGACCACTCCGGTGGGAAGGTAACAGCGTTCCGTGCGCCTTTGGCGTCTAGTCATGCCGGCCACATGACCATGGAGACGTCCTCGGACAAGTGCTGGCTCTTCGGCTTTGAAATGGAGATGAGCACCGGCCCCTAGAGTCGGAAACGACTAGCACACGTGTGCGGGGGAACCTTTACCTTTACCTTATTGAATTGTTAACTTCATGTCAAGCTTTTTATTGCTTTCAAAATAATTTGGAAAACTATTTAACTTGTTTTTCTCCTTCCATTGCCAGGAGTTAGCAAGATGTGCAGTAGAGATGGGCAGGTATACAATGAGGTGTCACAATTCACTCATACTGTATCAAATTAAAGGAAACCATCTAAGGAATAAACAGTTATATGTAATTTTGCTTAAGTGTGACGGGAAAAAGGAAGGTCAGCATATAGCTGCTCTTTTGAACTGAATGCAGAACCTGAAAATAATGTTAAAACATGCTCTGAGTGGTAATTTCATCATCCAGATGTTCTGTAGATATATATACAGTTGGTACCAAGGCATTTTCTTCATGTTTTATTGTCAGGTAGCTTTTAGTTTAACAGAAGGAAATCTAATGTACTGTAAGTTAATGAATTAATATATTATGAATTGTGATATTATTAATGCTAGAAACACTCATGCATCTATAATGGCATCTTAAAAAGATCCCACATTCTCCTAGTGTAAGTCTGACTTGAACTTTCTTTGTCATATATCTTTAATGTTTGTTCCCAAGCTTTTCATTTTATGTCACTCAACATGTATTAAATGGACAAAAGAATACATTTCAGCACATTAATAGATATGCAGAACTTATTCTTTTGGTGGAAAAATTAAATGTATAAAGATAGTTAAAACTGATTTAAATATTTCAGTCGAAGATATTGTTCATTTTTTTATTAAATATGCCTACACTCTGAAACTGTGTCCGGTATTTTGGCTATAAATCTATGCATCAGGGAATAAAACCTATTTAACTTAATGTGGTCTTACGTATGAGTAAAATGTATTGAGATGAACATCTGCTAAAACTTTCTGTTCCCCTTCAGCAATACAACAGCAAAGTTTCTGATCCATTTGATATGTTTGCATACTCAGAGTTTCCATTTGTTGCACAAAAGAATGCTGCTAACACTGGTGAATTTCATTTTATTGTTTTAAGACCAGTTTATCCATTATTTTGAATTGTTCTTAGTTTACAATATGCATGAAACCACAACTAAACTGTTCCTGATTTTACTTGAAGACATTTGGCTTCATAGGTGTGCTTGAATACCTAAAAGCTGATTATCAGGGGTTGATATTGGAAAAGGGGGAAAGCAAAAAGTGTTGAGAAAAAATTGAATCTTTTTCTGCATATACAGATTAACCGCAAACCCCTAAGCCATGTCTAACACGATGATGTTTCCTCTGCTGCAAATTTTTATTCACCTGAAATAAAACATTTTCCCCAGTAAAGGATATCTTTTGTGGAACTCTTCAAACCTGCAGACTTTGCATAACGCTTCTCTCTGAGGAGCTAAGAGCAGCTCCTATGTAACACCAAGACAAACTGATGTTTTCTCTACCCTTATTCATAATTTCTTTTTTATTTTGTTTTATCAACAAGAATAAAATGCAAAACAGAAACATCCAACACTAACAACAACAGAAAGGGGAAAAATGTGTACAAAAAAGGGAAGAAAATGACCCAAATATCAAATAAGTTTAACATTAAATATATAGAATTTACCCAAGCCGGATACTGAGGAAAAAAATTAAGAAAAACTGATAAATTCTCCTCCCCTTTACATAACTGGTCTACAAACTGTTATAAACTTTCCCACTCTGATTTAACAACAATACTATATTAAATAAACAAATATTCCAAGTGAGGGGTTTTCCATCTGATAATCAAATCAATCCAATGTCTGATCATAGTATGGCAGTAAAAAAATATTAGTCAACAGGTTAGCCCAAACCCTTCTTCATAATTACATTTTTATCTTCCACACACATAATTAAATCATGCAAATGACTCTAGTTTTGTTCCTGAACCCACCTAAGGCTTAGCTATAAATTTCAAAAAGCTTTTGGAAAACAAGAAATGTACTCATTTCTCCACTCTCCTCATTGTATTTCAATGCGTTGTGATCGGGAAGGGAAGGGATACTGCCACTGGCTCATTTTCCTTTCCCTCTTTGCTGGCAGCACTTGGAATGTGGCAGATGGCTGCAATGTATGAGCATGTTGTTCTGTGTTGATATTGGTTAATTAAGCATTCCTATGATCTTACAAAGTTAAAAGGGTGACCTGCACATGTTAATTTTTGCAGGCTCTCTGGAGATAAATTCTTTTAGGAATCGTAGTAAAGCAAGCAGTAGAAAAAAACCTACTCATGACTGGGGTTCTTGATTAATAGGAAAGTTAAAACAGGGGTAAAGAACAAGCTTTTGGCTTTCATTGAACAAGAGTCAATCCTGGTATGGTTTTTTCAAACAGAAACATGTTAGCAGCTAGTCATCTAGGCATGAGTATGTAGTATCCTTTATTGCACAGGGCAATCCTTGCAAGGATCTTCCTGTGCATCTGACTTAGCAGCAATTATAAAATTCTTCAGAACGCAACAGATTTCTTTTTAAAAATGCAGACTCAGTGAAGGTCTGTTTTGTTTCGTTTTAAAAAAATCTTTTCCTATTCATGAAGATTCAGACCAAAGGGAACAATAATGATTTGACTAGTGTTAAGGAATTTGTTGTGCAGAGGTCTCCTTGTGCTACCAAAGAGTTGCACAGACAAGGAATGGTACTGAGAGCAGTAAAAGTCACACAAGAATACACTGAGTTATAAAAACAAAAAGTAGTTTACTTTTGAGGTGGTGTAAAAACAAAAATGCACAGTCAAAAATAAACAGTCCAGGTCATAAACAATAGCAACAGTCCAAAGAGTAATCCAAACTACAAAGTCTTCTTACCGGTCCAGAGGTCAATACACAGTTCAAGTTACAACAGTAGTAAACCAACAGCAGAGCAAAAACAGTAATAGTACAGATCAGTGAATTCAGAGAGAGAAAGAAGCTACGTTACTAGCTCCCTCTTATGGCCATGAGAACACTTACACACCCATTGGCCAATTAACAACTTAAAGTCATAGCATTATGGTTAATATATTTTCAACCCAACATTGTAGGCTAACACCATATGCCTAACATTCTCCCCTTTGGGTAGAATAATATATAACTCTTACAATATTATGCACATTCTTTCACAATTAGCATTGTGTTTCACAGCACTTTGTACCTTTGTAAAATGGTCTGCAATATTTACATCAGATGAACAATACTCTAGCTGTATTAATTTATCCTTGATACATTGTCTGACATTTAAATAACGAAGATCAGTATATTTAGATCTTGTTCTTACTGCAGCATTATTTGCCATCTTTATCGCAGCTTGATTGTCCTCATACACAATGAATGGATCATTTACATTTAAACCCATATCTAACAATAATTGTTTGTACACTAGCAGTTCTGTACATAACACTGATAGACATGAAAATTCAGCCTCCATTGTAGACAAGCTTATGTGTTTTTGTCTAATGGACTTCCATCCAATTAAAGAATCACCCAACATTATAGCCAACCCTGAAGTAGATTTACAAGTGTTTGTATCAGAGGCAAAACTCGCATCTGCATATGCAGTAAGGATTAACTCATGATTTGGCTCTAGATATAACGAGTAGTGAATAGTCTGCTTCAAATACCTTAATACTCGTTTAGCTGATTGCCAGTGTCTAACAGTTGGATTATTGTTGTACCTAGCTAATTGGTTTACACAGTAAGAAATATCAGGTCTAGTCCAATTACTAAGATACATAAGACTTCCTATCAAAGATTGGTACATAATCTTATCAAATACAGGACTCTCAACATTAGTGTCCTTAAAATCCAAAGCCATCGGAGTTTTAGCTGGTTTACACATTTCCATATTGTATCTCTTTAATAACTGAGATATCTTACTGGCTTGTGAAATCTTAAAACCCCTATTCGTTTTCACAATATCTAACCCCAAATAGTGGCTTATTTCCCCAAGATTTCTAATTGTGAATTTATTTTGCAATCTTGAAATGATAGTTTGTGCTTCTAACTCAGTTTTTGTTATTATTGCAATATCATCTGTGAATAATAAAATAAAAGATAATGCTCCGTTGTGTTCTCTTCTAAACAAACAAGGATCAGCATTACTGGCTACAAAACCTATTGCACTTAACTCATTTACTATACATTTGTTCCACTCATAGCCTGATTGTTTCAATCCATAGAGGCTTTTCTTTAACTCCCAACAATCATGGTCTCTATCATTGGTCAATCCTGGTGGTAGTCTTAAATAAATAGTATGTTGCAATGGAGCATGTACATATGCAGTTTCAACATCTACATGGGTAACCATATATTGGTTTTTAGCCGCCCATACTAAAGCTGCTCTTAAAGTAGTTGCCCTCAGACTGGGTGCAAACACCTCGTCATAATCCTCAGTAGTTTGGGCAAAACCTTGTGCAACCAAATGTGCCTTATGGGTTACAGTCCCATCTACACCCTTCTTTATCTTATATATCCATTTACAACCTATAGCTTGCTCACCAGGTGGCAGTTTAGCTTTCTCATAGACCTTAAGATCCTGCAAAGACTTTAACTCCCTGTTCATTGCAGCTTTCCATGATGCCTGTTCCTTTTCAGGATACATCCTGATCTCATCATAGTTAGATGGCTCTACACTAACTTGACATATTACACTTGCTTCATAGCGATCAGGTGGACGTCTGATACGCGTTGAACGCCAAGGAATTACAGGGCTTTGAATTTCTGTCTCCTTTCCTTCCTCTGATTCATCTTTTATCTCCCCTATCTCCTCTTCATCTTTTATATTTACAGGAGATGTATTATCATTACTAGTTACGTTATCAGAGGAGTCCTCAAACACTAGAGGATCAGTATTAACAGTTACTTGCTCTAACCTATCCCAACCAACGTGCTCAAGGAATTTTGCACTAGAACTGTTATATACATTAGTTGTGCCTCGTTCCCAGAAACGATAGGATCTGTGATTAGCTTCGTAACCTACGAAGTATAATTGCCTAGCCCTATGTTGGCCTTTACTCCTGAGTTGTGCAGGAATGTGGACCCAAGCTGGGGTGCCAAACGTGTGCAGGTAATCAAGGTTTGGTTTTCTACCATGCCATATTGTATATGGTATTTTACCAGTAGAAGTATTAACAACTATATTCAGAACATGGTTTGCACATTTTGCTGCCTCCCCCCACAGTCTATCTGTTAAGCCTGAATCTCTTAACATGGTTCTAATCATGGCTTGTAATGTTTGCCCACGTCTCTCAACAAATGCATTGTGTTGAGGCCTATAAGGGGCTGAACGTTTATGCTCAATGCCAGCTGATTGTAGCATATCAACAAAGCGCTTGTTTGTAAATTCAGTACCATTATCAGTAATTATGCACTGAACCTTTCTCTTTGTTTTTCTCTCCACGAACTTCAGCCAGTTTGCAAATTGTTGGAAAGTGTCTGCCTTTGACTTAAGCAGATAACAAAATCCATATCGAGAGTAGTGGTCCAATATACTTAAAACATAACATGACCCTCCTAAACTTGGTTTCATGGGTCCAATTAAATCAGCAACCACAACTTCCAAAGGTACAGTTGTTTTGAAGCCGTTTAACCTATTTGCAGGAGTTGCCTTACTCTTTTCCTGATTACAGGCATTGCAATTCAAATACTTACTACATGGCTTCAGTTTAATTCCTTCTACTAACTCAACTGTTTTACGTAGTGAGTTAAAGTTTACATGCCCTAACCGCCTATGCAATAAATGTATACACTCATCATGTGGCTTCTTGTTCTCACATATTGAGTTAGCTTTAACTGTACTAACCTGGTTACTTGTGAGAACGAATAAACCATTTTTCAAATTAGCAGTTACACAGCTTCTATTCCTCTCAATAGTGCATTGCTCCCCTCTGAATGTTACCACAAACCCAACTTTAACCAATTCCCTTACAGATAACAGGTTGAATCTTAGTTTAGGTATATACTGTATAACATAGGTAACTGTTCATCAATGCATGGACAATAGGAATTACCTTCACCAGAGGCCTTCATCTTCCAACCGTTTGCCAGTGAAACATATTGGTTGCTGTTTTTCATATTAATAAACCTCTTTTTCTCTTTGGTAATGCATTGTGAAGCCCCACTATCAACAACCCACAATTCATTATTTCTGGATGTTGGTTCACCAGAAATAGCCAAACCAATGCTCTTCTTAGCCTTCCCACTGCTATTCACATTCTGTTTTTTACCCTTTCTACAGAATTTGGCTATATGCCCTCTAGCCCCACAAGAATAACATTTCTTGACGTTGTAAACAGTGGTAAATGGCTGCTCCTCTCGTGGCTGTGTCTCTCTCAGCTGGTCTCTGTCACGCCTTCTTCTGGACTCTTCCAGCAGTCTCCCAGTAATGTTAATCAATGTCAGTTCCACTCTGGTCAGGACTTCCAAAGAAGAAACATACCTATCATAACTCTCATCCAAAGATGACAGAATAATGTAGACCTGATGCAACTCTGAAAAAATCAGCTCCTTTTCATGAAGCTCTTGAAAAGTTGCCTTCATGTAGTTTAAATGCGTCAGCATATCTCCATTCTTCTGCAGACGAGCCCTAAACAGCTTACGTGTAAGGTGTATATGTGCACCCACACTGTCTCGAACATAAAGCCTTCGCAAAATATCCCAACACCTAGCAGCAGACTCCTCACCATGAATATGGACAAGCTGCTGGTCATTCAGTGTTAGTCCAATAATGCAAAGAGCTTTCTCATTGCTTCGTTTAAAGTCGTCTATCCTCTTTGCATCCTCTTCGTTATCTGGATCCCAAGCAGTAGTATCTGGTGGGTTATTTACAACAGTCCATAGTCCTTCCTTGTGCAAAAGCAAGCAGCATTTCGTGGACCAGGAAACATAGTTTGTCCCATCCAACCGGGTTATCCAGGAGATGCCTGACATCAGTTCTTGTGCCATTTTACACCAAATAGCTAACACAAACTCAGCTAGGATACTGTGTGTACTAACTCTCAGTACAGGCCTGGGCCCATAACCAGTGTTAAGGAATTTGTTGTGCAGAGGTCTCCTTGTGCTACCAAAGAGTTGCACAGACAAGGAATGGTACTGAGAGCAGTAAAAGTCACACAAGAATACACTGAGTTATAAAAACAAAAAGTAGTTTACTTTTGAGGTGGTGTAAAAACAAAAATGCACAGTCAAAAATAAACAGTCCAGGTCATAAACAATAGCAACAGTCCAAAGAGTAATCCAAACTACAAAGTCTTCTTACCGGTCCAGAGGTCAATACACAGTTCAAGTTACAACAGTAGTAAACCAACAGCAGAGCAAAAACAGTAATAGTACAGATCAGTGAATTCAGAGAGAGAAAGAAGCTACGTTACTAGCTCCCTCTTATGGCCATGAGAACACTTACACACCCATTGGCCAATTAACAACATAAAGTCATAGCATTATGGTTAATATATTTTCAACCCAACATTGTAGGCTAACACCATATGCCTAACAACTCAGATTACCTATAGACAGCTATCCAGATGGAAAAGGCCAGGAATGCAGAGTGGGAGACAGCGCAGAAGTATTGTTTATTATTAATCACATTTATGTACTGCTCATCTCAGTATCTAAATGACATCAAGTGGTTTATAAGTAAAACATGCCAACTCAAAGAATTCATTTGTACTGACATGTTTTCAAAGCATCCTGTTTCTATGACTTTGGTAGTGGAGTTGTTCTAAACACCTGATCAGAAGATTGCAGGGGCATAAAGGCCATTCATGTCTGACAGTCTTCTAGAACACAGTTAAGCTTGTTTTATGAACAAATTATGACTACTTAGTTGCTTCAAAATTCTCTGTATTTGAATCTGGCCAAATCCAGTTACTGGATCTTTCTCTCTCTTTGTAATATTACCAAGAGTGGTTGTATGCTTTGTAGGGAACATGCGGGATTAGGTTTTAGTATATGGGATGTGGGAATAGCTTTGAGGGCCTGGACTGGGACCATTTCAGCTTTGTCAGTAGCCCACAGCTGTCTCAACAACAGCTAGAAACCACAGGCACTAGCACTGCACGTATCCTTTGGAGCCTTAAAAGAGCCCTCCAATAAGACCAGGAAAGCAGAACTCTCTGGTAACCAGTAAAAAAATGAGGACCTTCTGGGTTTGTGCAGAAGGAGGTGCTGCTGGCAGAGACAGCTGAGACACTGAGTGAAATTTACAACTACACTGCTCATCAGCTGTTTGTCAGTGCAAGGCTTTGTTTCTAAAGCATCATGGCTCAGTTGCTGTGTAGACTTTCTGGTAGCATGGCAGCAGGGGACTTGGTGTCCCTTGGTCAGGCAGCAGCAGTGACATATACAGTATTATATATCCCAGACTGGTCTTTTAGTAAACGGGATGACAGTGCAGGTGTTCAAATGAGGTCTACTTCAAGTTTCTTCAAGGTTATGCCTATCTGGGAGCCAGCATGCAATAGCAGCTGGAGCTGGAGCATACTAGTGGTTTGTGAAAGGATCAACTGACACTTTATGATTGCCTGTAATCCATTTGAGCAACAGCTGTTTGGGTTTATGGGTTTTTAGATAGGAGGCATTGATATGTTGGAGTTAACTATGGTGTTACTTTTTGTTTTCCCTCGAGTAGGAAATGTGGATTGCAACCCTAATTGGTCTACAGGAGTGTAGTTTTAAGATTCCTGCCAATTTTTATTTTTTTTTATTTTTTTATTTTAATTCCATTTATATCCCGCCCTTCTCCGAAGACTCAGGGCGGCTTACAAGCTTAGCAGTAGCCTTCATTCTATGTATATGCCTGCTTATTAGGTGATGACCTAGGTGATGTTGCTGTTGGGTGATCTACTGACCACAAGGGGGGAGTAGGGTGTAGAAAGAGACATAAGGTTCTTCTCTGTGTCACCTCTTTGTCTACTCTGCCTGTTCTTTGTCAAATAGATTGCTAAGCTAACATTCCTATCTTCTGCTATTCTTTCCAGGCACACATGCACAGAGCATATGCTCTTTGATTCTTCTTCTTATTAGGACATAGCAAGCTTGAGTCTGCTTATCCCCATAAAGTATTTCCTACAAATAGATTTCCTTTCTGTTACAGTTATAAAACCTGCTTCACTAATCCTTAATCAGGTTAGATTCCATTCTCAGGAGCACACACAAACATATACAAAGCACTTCAATCTCAAGCAAAAATATTTCAGTTTGTATTTCTATCATGATTACCAAATATCCATTTTTATTAAAGACTATATCTTTGTTTTACTTGCATAACAATGAAGAATTGGTTGCTCAATAAAGTGCTAAATGGTTTTTATGAATCTTAATTTGTTTTCAGAATTCACAATTACATTTATTTAAGGTGCTCCGCAACTTTCTGTCAATTTCACAAAGACACATAAGATTGCCTTTGAGTGAGACTTAACTTCTGGCAATTATATGGACAAATTCATATAATTTTCTTAACAACATTTTTGGAACTGGTTTGTTGTTGCCTCCTTCCTAGAGCTAAAAGAAAGTGACTGGCCCAAAGTCACCCAACTGGCTTTTGGCCCTATGGGAAGGCTTGATATCCTCATGAAAACCCATCTGAATTGGAACCATTTTAACATTGGTAGTTTAAAGGTGTTTTGTATTCATTTTCAGTGTATCTTGGAGTTAAACCCATCACAATGCTTTACTTTTAGCTTGAAATGATCACCAGTATAAATTAAATGTTTCTAAAATCTTATGTGCATTTTTTCCTAAAAGATTATAACAAAAATAACACATAACTAGTAAGGACTGGTCATGGCTTTTACTTCTTGCCTGAAACATAGTTTATTAAAACAAATTATTTTTCAAAACATCAGGAAAATACCTGCTGAATTCAACCTGAATTATGATGGTTCTGACTATTATTCCCTTAATACTTTCTCAGTGGTCCAAGGTGCCATTCTGCAACAGAAGCAAAGGAAAAACCTTGGGACACCAAGATACTACATGGCACTGAATGTTGTTCCAGCAAGATCACAAATGCTAAGATTGGAAATCCTGAAAAATGTGGTTCCTGGGGGTTTACTACCATTAGTAATGAGTCTTAAATCTTACATAGTACACATTATAAGGACTCTAGTGCTTGCAACCATTAAAGCAACCATTCTGGTGCCAGATTCTAGGCTATAGTAAAGGCTGTCATTGGTGGTGCAATCTTCATCTGCAGATTGCAAAGAAAAAGGTTGTACTTTGACAGAGGTAGAAAGCAATGGCAATTCTCACCAAACTGGTCTGAACTGGTCACAAAGGTAATGAGTTTGGATTCTGCTCCGGCTTAAACAGTACAATACAGTGTTTCTCAATCTTTTCTTCATCATGGACACCCCCTTTAAATACCTTTTGTGGCCACAGACCATAACAATGGACCCCCAAGACCTAACTCAATATTTAAATCTGAGAATTTCTTCAAGCCTTTGCAGACCACATGTTGAGAACCACTAGTATAATGCATAAATTCATATAATAAACCATATGACCATTCATATGATCATCCACTCACCAAGAACAAAATGTATATACCATCACTACTTTTCAGATAGCTAAGATAGGAGCATATAATTCCTGCTGCTGGCATGAAGGTAGCCAAACCTGTCTCCTCTATAGTATTCAGAAGCTTGTGTATTTACAAAAAATATATGTGCTTCCATTATTGCAGGGTATAATTTAGCAGCCTAAGAAGTATGGTTCATACTATTTTCATCTTTCTCTCAATGGATCATTCCTCTGTTTTGTTTTGCTATTATTTATTGTATGTGTGTTTTTTAAAAAAAGATGTGTTTAATGCAAGTTGCCTTACAAGAACTGTATTTATTATTAAAAGGGTAATGTATACAACTGGAATGAATGAATGAATGAATTGCTAATGGATAAATTCAGTGAAAAATAACAGATAATGACTGGACTAGTGCCAGGGAAATCGCAGTTAAGTGTATAGATTCTCATTGGGTGACTTCAGAATAATCATGCTGTCTCAATCAAATCAATTTCAAAAGTTGTAAGGAAAAAAAATGTGGGGGGGACAGGGGAGCACAATTTATACTGTCTTGAGCTCCTAAATGAAAGATGGGTTGTAAATTAAACATAAACATTTGTTTTAAGAAAGCCTGGCTATTATTATTGGTTGCAGTTACTCATGAAATATTAAATTGTGCAGAGGAATATCACACAGTAAAATCTTTTATGTCTTGAAAACTAAGTTCATAAGAGGCCTGTTGGAAATCTCTTTCACAGCATAATCCCAGATTTAATTACTTAGAAGTAAGATTCATTTTTCCAAGGGCCTTACTCTCTAATGAGTCCACTATGCTCATAAAGTTCCACTTAGTTAGTTTCACTTTTCATATTTTAAACAAAATCTTTCAAAATCCCCAGTTAATCATTTCATTGTTGAACTGGCATTTCCTAGACCAGCGGTGTGTAAGACGATTTTCTTCCAAATAAGGAGAACATTGACCAAATATGTAAATGTGGTTTTGAGGGCTTACCTAGCTATTTTCAGTCCCATACATGGATTGTTTCAGAAAGCAAATGGACTTGTGAATGAAGCCTTCTGGATAGTTGCCTAACTTTAAATCTGAAAGACCAATTAAAAATTGGCGCAGTATGGAAGTACAAGTCTTTTTAATGTCCCTAGAAGCTTGTCTGCTATTGTAGTCATCTTGAGGCCTGAAATAATTGTTAAAGAATAAGTTAATTCATTGTGGTTTTGGTTATTGGAAGAGTACTATAATAAACAAGTGTAGGCTATTGATGCCACAGTAATATTTAACTCTGTATATCCAATTTGTATTTATATTTCACTAAGCCAAGGAAAAAAATGGCAGAAATCAGAAGACTAAATATTAAAAGAAGATTTTGTTGTTTTTATTTCCTCTTCTTCATGAATTAGAATGGCATAAGGAGAGGCATCAAGGTGATCCCCATTGGTTCTTTTCATCTGTTCTGTCCTCAGTGTTTAATGTGTTGGAAGTAGTAAGTCAAAAGCACAGGTTTTCATTTAAAAAGACAGAAACATGAGCAGATTTTCAGCCCTTTCAACAATGAATCATTTAACAGAGAAATGACATCTATATGGGAAATTACAAGAGTTTACTCTTATAAAATTTATATAAGACTTTAAAGTACTAACTCTGACAAATTACTTAAAGACATAGTGTAGCTCATATATTACTGTATAACAATTATGCAGCTGTCTCTTTTAAATAAGTATAATAAGGATAAATAGAAATATAAAGGATAGGTAAACTGTCAGAAAACCTATGAAAGGAAAAATGATTTGCTTAAAAAAGAGGATACATTGCTTAAATGAAAAATATCAAACAGGGTTTAACAAACCAAATGCAGGTTTGGAATAAGCCAAGACAAGAAAGAATTTAAAGGCTACAGCCATTAAGTTATAATAGGGATGTCATTTCAAACAGGAAATTTGCTTGAGAGTGAACAGATTTAAAGATTCTGAAGCTGGATAATTTATTTCCATCAGTTTTCATTAAAGACTCAGACTTGATCAACTGTTTGGAAGTAAAGAATCTGTAGAAATATGACCGGAAAAGAAAAGAACCAAACATGTCATTTAAAAAAAGAATATATTTATTATGTTTATACTTTTTCATTTATTAAAACTGTTTAAGTTTTTTAAGAATAGTTTCATCTATGTAATTTTCCTCATCTTAGAATCCATTTTTAAATGAACAGGAGATAGGATAACACCGATTATTTACTGATTGGTAAAATTATGTAATGTTTCAGAAGAATAAGTACTACATATAAGACACACTTTTTAAGTAAATAATACATGTTTCTTTAACCTTTATCAGTGAGACTTGGCCTCCTCAGCTCTTCGTCAAAATTTAAAATATTATTTATGATTTCAATATGGCAAACATTTATGAAAATGAAAAGGTTAATTAAAATGGAATTGGAACCCCTAATTATGAATGACTTTAAGACATAATTTAGTATGAATAATAATAATTATGAACAAATTATATAGACTGATTTATAGTTAAGGCACCAGGCTAGAAACTAACAGATTGTGAATTCTAGTTCCCCCTTAGGTATGAAATCCAGCTGTGACTTTGGGCTACTCACTCATCTAGTCTAATCATAAAGGCTATAGAAACACATGGTGTTCAAGACTTAAAGGATGTTTTATGGACTAGAATACAGCTCAGCTTCTTCACTTGATACAGCTCCCCTCAGGGTCAGCTACTGCACTGTTTCTGTCATGTTGGTAGAAATCCTCCTCTTTCTTCCTTGCTTGCACTTCCTTGGCTCTATAGACAGAAATGTCTTGGCTTCCCTGTCTGTTAACAGAAAACAAGGAACTGGAACAGACTTTCTCAACTTCCTTGTAGTATGTCTTCAACATTCTGCCCTATGGCTGACCTTCACGTCTGAAGCTTTTAGTATGCCTAACTCTCTTTCTGGCAAATCTCTTGGTTAAAAAACATGGTCAGGTGGCTTCCTGGCTGGAATTAATGTTGTTAATTGGACACACAGAACAGAAATGAGTTTTCAGGATGATTTCATTCAACTTTTGCCCTGTGTTAGATCTGTATACCCCTGCCTCCAGAAGTATTGTCCTTCTGAGAGTAAAACATCCTACTAACCTATGAAAAGGTTATTTGTGACTGGTTGGAGATGCAGCCCAAATGTTTCTGGTGGGCATCTCCTGAGAGCCATGTATTTCAGTGTGTGATTATGTTGCATTCTGAAGAAATACAGCATGCTGCTATTCAAAGTCAATTTACTCCAACATATGTAAAGTACATAGAGCTTTTTCTTTCCTTACTAGGAAGGATAGAAACAAACACTCAAAATCCTCTTGTAATCTTGCTCCTTCTGGTTAATATCTGAATTCCACTCATTTTAAATGCTTTTATTTCATTTTAAGATTTGGTCGTTGTTTTTCATCTTAAAACCAACTTGAGTAGAGAGCTGTCTTTATACTTCCTGATAGAAGCCAAAGTAAGGAGAGCCTTGCGCACAGTGAAACAAGGGAAAAAATAGTTTCAGTGATAACTGTTTTGTAAGATGAAATTCTGGTACAACTGTTCTGTGTCCTATTCAACAGATTACTTTAAAAATATAGCCTAATGTACTTAGTTTTCCTCCAAGTATTCCATGGATTATTGCTGTTTGATTCTATGGAGCTGAACTATTAGCTTTCTCCTTGATATGAAGATTCCACGAATCTACAAAGAAACTAGAAACCCAAAAAAACAACCTGTTCCCTATTCCTTTGATTATTGCAACAACAGAAGTACAATGGAAAATAAGGGCAAGGTGGAAAGGGTCTGCACTAGTACAAAAAAAAATGTTGTGGGAACATATGTATATGAGAAAGCATCCATGTATGCAAATATCCAGGAAAGGGAATAATTGGCTGAGGAACGAATGAGGAAGGAACAATTTCTAAAGGAGAAGACAGGCACAACTAGATTGTTCACATAGAAGTCAGCCAACAATGCTTCCCTTCCTTGCATGGATGTGAAGGACAAGTCAGGAATGACCAATCAGATATTGCAGTGGTCTTTGCCCCATATTATCCCTGTTGCCAATCCGCTGCAATGACCTAGCAGTTTTCTTGGCAAGATTTTGGAAGTGATTTGCCATTGCCTGTTTCCTAGGGCTAAGGGAAAATGATTGGCCCAAAGTCACCCACTTAGCTTTGTGTCTAAAACAGGGCTAGAACTCACAGTCTCCCAGCTTCTAGCCTAATGTTTTAACAACTACCATATTTTCCAGTGTATAAGATGACTTTTTAACCCATGAAAATCTTCTCAAAAGTTGGGGGGGTCGTCTTATACGCCCAGTCGTCTTATACGCCAGAAAATAGTACATAAATCAATCGAGCGCCCCCGTTCTTGCAAAGCAACTTCAAGCCTCCTTAGTCCAGTCCCCCCTCCAACGTGACTCTCCCTTCCCACCCCCAAGAGCCTCTAAGCCCCTTCCCCTCCCCCTTGCAAATGCCAGACCCCGGGAACTCTTGCGTTTATTCCAAAGGGTGGGTGGAAGGAAAAGCCCCTTTCAGCTCCAGCTTGGCTGCAAGTCGACGAGCCCGGGAAGGCATGCCCTCCCCTCTCACTGTGGAGGAAGCAGGGCAGGCTGGCGTCAGGCGGGAGCCGGCAGGGCAGTCCTGTGCATGTGCACGCTCCCCGGCTGCTAAGGAGTCCTTGGGGAGCCGTGGCAGGCGCCTCATGCCCTTCCCTCTTGCGGCGGCACCGGTGGAGCCGTCTGGCGTCAGGCGAGAACCGGCAGGGCTTTGCACCATCTGCATCAGATGGGTCTGAATCGGGCTTGTGTCGGACACTTGGCAACTGGCATGTAAGTATTTTCCAGCGTATGACGAAAAATCTTGAAAATCTTCTCAAAAGTCGGGGGTTGTCTTATACGCCCAGTCGTCTTACACGCCGGAAAATACGGTATACCAAGCTGAGTCTCTTACTTACCCACTTATAAAATAAATTTTATAAATCACCATATATTCAGGGCAATGGAAGATTAATCCTATCTTAATTGCACTGAAGAATATCAGTTGGATTAATTTTTAAGCCTATATGACTAATATTTCTCCCTTCTTCCCTCCTATGCTATACTTTTCTACCACTTAATATATTGGACAATCTAAGAATGGAGCACATTAAAATTGCAAGAGTTTCATCTATATGTTGTTTATATACAAAAGCATATAACATAAGCTAATGAAAGGTTCTGTCCCAGATTTGCAAATTCTCATATGCTCAAAACTCTACATGTTTATGGTAGATATTTTATTGTAGCTGTAGCCAGCTTCCTGCTGCTTATTCCCCCCCTTTTTTTGGTGTTTCCAGCCTTCTCAGATGTTATAAACATTGTAACAGATCAGCTTGCCATCAGTTTCTTCTCTCATAGTTGAATCTCTGTTTTAATTTAATAGTGTCTTCTCTTTTTGAACATTTCCAAACAATTTTCCTGTTGTTTACGGATGGTCTATGAGAGGAGTATGATTTTTCAAAGAGCTCACCACTATTCGGAATTGGGATTAAGTGGAAGTCTTTCCCCCCCACCCCATTTGTTTGTGTATGGAATGAATGCTTCACGGCTGCTCAAGGAGAGTTCTGGGCTCCAGGGCAAAAGTCTCAGATGAGGATCTCCAACGGTGAAAAAGTGTAGATGTTGAATTCCTCCCCAGACTGCAACAACTGAGGAGGAGAATAGGAAGAAAAATATTACCTGGCCAACTTCTCCCAATCAGAGTACAGTTCACATGCAGTCCAGGGGTATTCATGAGCCATGATGAAAAAAGTTAAAATAGTGATTTAATGATGTGATCGAAGTTCCCTCTGGTTTTGACTGCCATCTTGAATTATTATTATTGGTCCCATGGAAACCCCTAATAATGGTGTACTCCCAACTCTGTTGTTTTAAGGTGTACTTGGGCTGCAAAAATCCAAATGACCCTTAGCAGAAAACTAACACTATTTGTGTTTATTTCCTATATTCATTATTCTCTTGCTCAGTTATGGCATGCTTACTTTCGTTCACACATCCCATATCCAATAGGAGAGAGGAGCAAAGTAAAAAAAAAGGGACAAAGTATTTGCTTGGGGAGCCACCAAGACAAGCATTTTACTTCTAGCAGGGCAGCTCTGAAGCCAACAGATGTTGTTGAACTCTGGTTTGTAACAACCCATGCAAATAATTTATTTTGAAGAAAGCCACTCGGTATTAGGTACATCTTTAAAAGCAACACCAGGCCACCAGTTTTGAGATCTAATGTTTTCTTTATTCATATTATTATGAGTTGTATGACCTATATTCATATAATAATTTTAGCATTTTATATTTATTTATTTGTGTCTTAAGGATGGATAAAATAATGTATTTTGGGACCAGCACAGTTTTGCACATACTGAATCATAAGTCCATGCTAGCCAGTGTTTATATGCATCTGCTTTTTAAAATTACATTTTCATTTGTAATTTCCACTAAGATAATAAACCTAACTTAACCCCTAACATAACTTTGATCTGGAAAGACAATCATCTCTAGGGATAAAATATGATTATATTTCCATACACAATATTGTGTTTTTCTTGGCATTGTTAGTAGATCTGTAAAATCAAGAATTTAGGCCTTGAGATTTGGATAGCTTGCCTAATGGGTATAAACATAGACCACCAAGGATAATTTACAAGTTGTCCTTAGAGGATTCAAAGCCACAAAATAGAAAGGCTTTTTAAAATTTGCTCCAGAACATATTAATTTTCCAGTTCTGATTCTGGCTTTATGAAATATTTTGTATTCATGACAGTGTTTGCAATCAATACTTCATGAAATAGGAAGAATGCTTGATTCAAACACTGAACATTGAGAGCTTTTTTTAAAAAAAATACTTTCTAGTACAAAGGAAATTTAAAAAACTACATTCATCTGGGACACTGATATTTTAACTATTATTGAACTATATCTAGTTCAATAATGCTAGACTTTGGAAATGCACTCCTAGCATTTCTGGAAAAACAGGTAATAATTTCTGTAATAATTTCACTCCTGTATTTTTGGAAAAACAAGTAAAAATAATACATAAGATGTGCTAGACACTTTTTGTCTAAGAATACTTTAATAACTTGAGAATCTTTTATTGGATAGAGCAGTCCTGCAGATTTCCTTGGTCATAAAGGTTTTGCTTCAGCTTTTTAGTTACAAACATTAATTCTCTCTCCGGGCCTAATAGTTCTATAAATTTTGTGTTAGGAGTAGGTTATACTAGTTATGTTAATCATTTAATATCAGAAACTCAATTGTTTTTAATGGCTTTGAAATAAAGCTCTCTAAATACTTATTAAACATCTAAAACAAGAGTTCACAATGATAGCAGGAATTATTTTTTATGTATTTTGTCAGGCCACAGGTATTATCTAGACAAAGTGTAGAAATTGGCATAGTATAATTAGCACCTAATCTAATCTATACTTTGAGCCACTTATTCATTATTTATTTATTATTTCAATTTTGTTGTTCAACCTCTAAGTCTTGTCTGACTCTTTGTGACCCCCTATGCAATAGCACCTCAATTCTTTGGCCAAAGAATTGAGGCCTTTGAACTAGGGTGCTGGAGAAGACTCCTGCGAGTCCCTTGGACTGCAAGGCAATCAAACCGGTCAGTCCTAGAGGAGATCAATCCTGACTGCTCTTTAGAAGGCCAGATCCTGAAGTTGAAACTCAAATACTTTGGCCACCTAATGAGAAGGAAGGACTCACTGGAGAAGAGCCTAATGCTGGGAAAGATTGAGGGCAATAGAAGAAGGGGACGACAAAGAATGAGGTGGCTGGATGGAGTCACTGAAGCAGTAGGCATGAGCTTAAATGGACTCCAGAAAATGGTTGAGGACAGGAAGGCCTAGAGGAATGTTGTCCATAGGGTCACGATGGGATGGACATGACTTCGCAGCTAACAACAACAATGCAATAGCACACCAGGCTCCCCTTTCTTCCATTTATTATTTCAATTTATTTCTTTATTATGTGAAATTGGTGACTTTGGCTTGCTAGGAATAATTAAAACAGCATGAAAACACAGAACCACAAAAACAAAAGCACCCATATAATCAAGAGCTGAGGTACAAACCACCAGCACAAATTATCACAACCATTTCACAGACTTTGACGACATATCTGATGCCCAGTCCTGCTAATTCATGTCTTTAAGGCCTTGTAGGAGACAATCTAATTTTTAGTCGAATAATGTTCTATGGGGTGGACAAATGACATATATAATCCACTTTTCCAGTTTCTAAAAGGATATTTATTATTCACACTAGTTGTAAAGCTCTTGCCAAGTTTTTGTAACAACAGGTGTTGTTGTTGTTAGTTGCGAAGTCATGTCCGACCCATCGCGACCCCATGGACAACGTTCCTCCAGGCCTTCCTGTCCTCTACCATCTTCTGGAGTCCATTTAAGCTCATGCCTACTGCTTCAGTGACTCTATCCAGCCACCTCATTCTCTGTCGTCTCCTTCTTCTCTTGCCCTCAATCTTTCCCAGCATTAGGCTCTTCTCCAGTGAGTCCTTCCTTCTCATTAGGTGGCCAAAGTATTTGAGTTTTAGCTTCAGGATCTAGCCTTCTGAAGAGCAGTCAGGGTTGATATCCTCTAGGACTGACTGGTTTGATCGCCTTGCAGTCCAAGGGACTCACAGGAGTCTTCTCCAGCACCAGAGTTCAAACTCCTCAATTCTTTGGTGCTCAGCCTTTTTTATGGTTCAACTTTCACTGCCATACATTGCAACTGGGAAGACCATAACCTTGACTATACGCACTTTTGTTGACAGGGTGATGTCTCTGCTTTTTAGTGTCCTGTCTAGATTTGCCATAGCTTTCCTCTCCAGGAGCAAGCGTCTTTTAATTTCTTGGCTACAGTCCCTATCTGCAGTGATCTTGGAGCCCAGGAAAATAAAATCTGTCACTATCTCCATTTCTTCCCCATCTATTTGCCAGGAATTGAGAGGGCCAGATGCCATGATCTTGGTTTTCTTAATGTTACATTTCAACCCAACTTTTGCACTCTCCTTCTTCACTCGCAACAAGAGGCTCTTTAGTTTCTCTTCACTTTCTGCCATTAGAGTGGTATCATCTGCATATCTTAGGTTGTTGATATTTCTTCCGGCAATCTTAATTCCAACTTTTGATTCATCTAGCCCTGCCTTTCTCATGATGTGCTCTGCATATAAGTTAAATAGGCAAGGTGACAGTATACAGCCTTGCCGGACTCCTTTCCCAATTTTGAACCAATCAGTGCTTCCGTGTCCAGTTCTCACTGTTGCTTCTTGACCCGCATAAAGGTTTCTCAAGAAACAAATAAGATGGTCTGGTACACCCATCTCTTTAAGGACTTGCCACAGTTTGTTATGATCCACACAATCAAAGGCTTTAGCATAGTCAATGCAGCATAAGTAGATGTTTTTCTGGAACTCTCTAGCTTTCTCCATGATGCAGCGTATGTTGGCAATTTGATCTCTAGTTCCTCTGCCTCTTCGAAATCCTGCCTGTAATTCAGGTAGTTCTCAATCCACATACTGCTGGAGTCTAGCTTGTAGGATTTTAAGCATAACTTTACTAGCATGAGAAATGAGTGCAATGGTGCGATAGTTTGAACATTCTTTGGCACTGCCTTTCTTTGGAATTGGAATGTAAACTGATCTTTTCCAATCCTGTGGCCACTGTTGAGTTTTCCAAATTTGCTGGCAAATTGAGTGTAGCACTTTTACTGCATTGTCTTTTAAGATTTTGAATAGCTCAGCTGGAATACTGTTACCTCCACTAGCTTTGTTGTTGCTCAGCTTTTCTAAGGCCCACTTCACTTCAACTTCTAGGATGTCTGGCTCAAGGTCAGTGACCACCTCATTGTGATTATCAGGGACGTTAAGCTCATTCTTGTATAGTTTTTCTGTGTAATTTTGCCACCTCTTCTTAATCTCTTCTGTCTCTGTTAGGTCCCTGCCATTTTGGTCCTTTATCATGCCCATTTTTGCATGAAACGTTCCCTTCATCTCTCCAATTTTCTTGAAAAGATCTCTGGTCCTCCCTATTCTATTGTTTTCTTCTATTTCTTTGCACTGTTCATTTAAGAAGGCATTCTTATCTCTTCTAGCTATTTTCTGGAATTCTGCATTCAATTGGGTGTATCTTTCTTTTTCTCCCTTGCCTTTCGCTTCCCTCCTGTCCTCAGCTATTTGCAAAGCTTCTTCAGACAGCCATTTTGCTTTCTTGCATTTCTTTTTCTTTGGGATGGTTTTAGTTGCTACCTCTTGTACAATGTTGCGAACATCTGTCCATAGTTCTTTAGGCACTCTGTCTATCAGATCTACGTAATTCCTTAAATTTATTTGTCACCTCTACTGTATATTCGTCAGGGATATGATTTAATTCATACCTGAGTGGCCTAGCACTTTTCCCTACTTTCATCAGTTTAAGCCTAAACTTTGCAACAAGAAGCTCATGGTCTGAGCCACAGTCAGCTCCTGGTCTTGTTTTTACTGACTGTATAGAGCTTCTCCATCTTTGGCTGCAGAGCATATAGTCAATCTGATTTCTGTGTTGACCGTCTGGTGATGTCCATGTATAGAGCCGTCTCTTGGGTTGTTGGAAAAGAGTGTTTGCTATGACCATCGTATTCTCTTGACAAAATTCTATCAGCCTTTGTCCTGCTTCATTTTATACTCCAAGGCCAAACTTGCCTGTTATTCCGGTTATCTTTTGTCTTCCTACTTTAGCATTCCAATCCCCCATGATGATAAGGACATCATTTTTTGGTGTTAGTTCTATAAGGTGCTGGAGGGCTTCATAGAACCGGTCAATTTCATCCTGTTCAGCACTGGTGGTTGGGGCATAGACTTGGACTACTGTGATATTGAATGGTTTGCCTTGGATTCAAACTGAGATCATTCTGTCATTTTAAGGATTGTATCCCAGTATTGCTTTTCCTACTCTTTTATTGACTATGAAGGCTACTCCGTTTCTTCTGAGGGATTCTTGCCCGCAGTAGTATACCTGATGGTTATCTGAATTAAATTCACCCATTCCTGCCCATTTTAGTTTGCTGATACCTAAGATGTTGATGTTCAGTCTTGTCATCTCTTGTTTGACCACGTACAGCTTTCCTTGATTCATGGATCTTACATTCCAGGTTCCTATGGAGAAAAAATCTTTACAGCATCGGACTTTCCTTTCACCACCAGACACATCCACAGCTAAGCATCCTTTTGGCTTTGGCCCAGTCGCTTCACTCTTTCTGGCGCTACTAGTACTAGCCCTCTGCTCTTCCCCAGTAGCATATTGGATGCCTTTGCAGGTAGAGCCAAGCAAATTGAACTTAAATAAACTGATGTTCTATGTCTCTTGTTAGCTAGATCTTCCTTAATTTAGTTACCCCATACCATATACAATTGCCAATACAACAATTGTATTCAATGGTTCATCATATTTAGTGAGAAGCTAAGATTCAACCAGCAAGATTTCTTGTGTTACCTATCTACTAGAGTAGTCTGACTTCTATACTCTGTGTCTGTCAAAGTCCAATTATTAGAAATCATAACTATTAATTTATCCTAAATAGCTTTTGGATTTCCTTAGGGTCTGTCATAATAATCTAGAAACATTCATTCATTAGTAGTTATAGAATAGTTCTTACTATTTAATATAAAGCCAACTTTATGTTCGTTCCTAAAATCACTTCCTAAATCATTGCTGGAATGATCCTAGAATTTTCTTGAGACTAACAACTCTTTGAAGGAAACCTAGCTTCATTCCAATCTTATCCTGGAGATTTTTCAGCACAAGGTATTTAAAGACATTTTCTTAGACATGTTTGAGAAAACTAAAAAAAACCCACCTTCCTTCCTTCCTTCCTTCCTTCCTTCCTTCCTTCCTTCCTTCCTTCCTTCCTTCCTTCCTTCCTTCCTTCCTTCCTTCCTGTCAGAGTATAATTTTATTTTATTTTCTGATTTATTGTATTGTATCTTATTATGAGGAAGGCCCTAAAAGAGTTTAGCTATATGTCATAAGCATTTCAGCCTAACAGGGATGTCAGACAGTTTGATTTTGTGAGAAAAAAGTATTTGTCAGTTTGACCAATATTAAAATCTCATCCAGGCTCAGAAGCTAGGGAATGTAAGGAAACAAAGGCAAGCCAGATAGTAGTGTAGTAGTGTAGACTTTATTGTCATTTCAACAATATACAGTACAGTACACAGTGAAACGAAACAACATTTCCCCAGGACCAAATAGAAAAAGATAGAAAAAGTAAGACTGAAAAATGGGAATTGAAGTGACTAAGATCCAGAGGAAAGAATAATTGGAAATAACAAAAGGAGGCAAGTGAAGTTTAACAAGAAAGGCCTGGAGGTTTGAGTGCAAGGAATGAAATATGAACTTATTTCTTTTGATGATCCTCAGTGAGGTTGAAACATTTGGCGAAATATATGCAATGAAATAGTGTTTGTTGTGTTTTCTACTCAACAACAACAAAAATGCACAAGGATTAAAAGTAGGATTATCTCCTGCTTGTTTTTCTGAAATGTCTGAAGTAAGTTTGAAAGAATTACAACAACTGAGCTACCTGTATATATGTGAAGTTTCTTTGTTTTACAAGGTCTGGACAAACTACAAAGTAGCAGATAATTGTATACAATGCAACACACATAAAGCATTGTATACCATTACACATTGCTTTGTATATGTATAACTTAGCAGTTAGGTGGTTGGTCTGGTTTAACTGCCCTCATACACCTTGCAAGTTGATGAAGCTACTTAAATACAACTTTAATACTTAGTCCTCAAAACAAATATGAAAGTCTGTAAAGTGGCATACAATCTTTGCCTTCTCCAAATATTTTGCATTAGGTATCCTCTAATTATGGTTACTCATTTTTTCTTTGACAACAACAACAACAACAACAACAACAACAACAACAACAACAATAATAATAATAATAATAATAATAATAATAATAATAATAATAATAATAATAATAATAATACAGTTGGAAGGGACCTTGTAGGTCATCTAGTCCAACCCTGTTCAGGCAGGAAACCCTATACCATTTCAGACAAATGGCTGTCCAATCTCTTCTTAAAGGCTTCCAGTGTTGGAGCATTCACAGCTTCTGGAGGCAGGTTGTTCCACTGATTAATTGTTCTAACTGTCAGGAAGTTTCTCCTTAGTTCTAGGTTGTTTCTGTCTTTGGTTAGTTTCCATCCGTTGCTTCTTGTCTTGCCTTCAGGCACTTTGGAGAACAGCTTGACTCCGTCTTCTTTGTGGCAGCTCCTGAGATATTGGAACTTTGCTATCATGTTCCCCCTTGTCCTTCTCTTCATTAAACTAGACATACCCAATTCCAGCAACCATTCCTTATATATTTTAGCCTCCAGTCCCCATATCATCTTTGTTGCTCTTCTCTTCATTGTGTTGGCTTTTTTGGCAGCTGCAGTACACTGCTGGGTTGTATTTAAGTGATTGTCAACTAGGACTCCTAGATCCCTCTCAGTTACTATTATTGAGCAAGGTACCTCCTAAACTATACCTGTGCATTTGGTTTTTCTTGCCTAAATGTAGAACCTTACTTTTTTCACCATTGAATTTCATTTTGTTAGATAGTGCCCAATGTTCAAGTCTGTCAAGATCCTTCTGTATCTTAAGCCTGTCTTCTGGAGGGTTGGCTATTCCTGCCAGCTTGGTGTCGCCTGCAGGTTTGATGAAGATGTTGAAGAGCACTGGGCCCAGAACAGAGCCCTGGGGCACCCCACTACACACGTCCCTCCATGTAGATGCGGTTCCATTGAGGACCACACACTGGGTACGGCCAGTCAGCCAGCTATGAATCCATCTGGTGGTGATGCTGTCTAACCAACATTTTTCTATCCTATCAAGTAGCAGGAATGAGTTGCTTAGCATATTTTGTGGCCTGGTTGTTGACTGATAGCTCTTGCTTGCCTGTAATAATTGTATATGTGGTTAGGGAGAGGAGAAGAAGTCCTCTGGGGGGAGTGGCATTCAGTTTGGCTGTCTTTTCTCTGCAAGTGCTACAAATTCATATATACAAATGTTCCTAGCATCATGGTAACTTTACAATCAGAGCAGCCCACTCCAGCCCTGGATCTATTTCAAATGTAAAATGAGAACAGTTGGCCTATGAAAAGTCTCATTGTCTGAAAGTGCCTTTAGCACATTATTGTAAACACAATGCTTTTCCACAAGTCAGTTCATGCACTGATCTCATGAAAGAGCTCCACTTTATGTAGGTCAGATATTATATAAATATATAGTGTTGTAGGAATCATAAAGTCTCACACATACCCAGACTTCAAGCATCTATTATCAAAACTGTTTCCATGTGTTCAGTTTTGCACAGAGATATATATTCATGTAATTAAGAACTCAATTGCTCAGTTTTCTTCAACTTATATAAAGACTTATGAATATAAGTCCCTTCTATACAAATTTATTTAGCCTCCTGACTAAATAAATTTGTTGTGTAAACCAATAATTTAAACTTTAAATTGGAATATTTAAATCTTCTAAACATTAATCCAAAATCTGGAAAAAAAATTATTCAGAGCCCATTTGGGTGACAATGCTGTAATGACTGATGTTGTGATTTACATTAGGCTAATTCAAAGAATTAGTCCTAGAGGAGATCAACCCTGTCTGCTCTTTAGAAGGCCAGATTCTAAAGTTGAAACTCAAATACTTTGGCCACATAATGAGAAGGAAGGACTCACTGGAGAAGAGCCTCATGCTGGGAAAGATGGAGGGCAAGAGAAGAAGGGGACGACAGAGAATGAGGTGGCTGGATGGAGTCACTGAAGCAGTAGGCATGAGCTTAAATGGACTCCAGAAGATGGTAGAGGACAGGAAGGCCTGGAAGAACGTTGTCCATGGGGTCGCAATGGGTCGGACACGACTTTGCAACTAACAACAACAAATTCAGACAAAAATCAAACCAAATTACTTTTAACTGATGTCTTTATTCTTTTGGATTAATTTGAATTATACTGAAAAACTGTGTAAAATTTACATTAAACTATTGATTTTTTATAATGGACTGAATCTTAAAAAAAGTTTCTAATCATCTCTGAATTTTGCAGTTTAAGATTTCCATCTTATAGAGATTTCACTGAGAAGAAAGTTGAGAAATAGCTGAAGTGTTCTAAAGATAGCTTTGCTGATTCAGCTTCATCATTTATGTGCACCTGAATTCATTAAATTAATTGATCAGAAAATAAAGTGTAATTGGAAATTCACTCTCTTCTTTTTTATATGCACTTTAACCTACTGTTTTGTATGAATAATTGTTCTGAGCCAAACCAAATATTAATCTGGATCAGTATTCTGTTTCTCTTTCAAAAATGACTTAATCATGTTTCTTATATGGAGGAAAAGAAGACAATAACATTTTAAACTCCAAATGTGTTTCTGTTGTTAAAAGAATAAGCCATATTAAAGTATTGTAGCTATAGAAATGATTAACTTGCCAAAATTTGCACCGTCTTTCTCCTGTTCTGCCATCTTCCAAAGTACCAAATTGGCAAGATGTATCTAAATGTAGACTAGAATTTGAATTTAAAAGATTCAGAGAAAAGTTAAATATCAATATTTTACATATGTTTATCTAAAAACATGTCATAGATTTATATGTAAAAAGATTTGCAAAATTTCTTAATATCCTGTAGAACAGAATTAATTTTCTTTTGTACATCTTTATACATACATATATATATATATATATATATATATATATATATATATATATATATATATATATTAGATGTAGTTGTGTACTGAAGATCTGTTTATGAAGAATAGTTGTGAATGAAAAAACACATGTGTATATCCAGAAAAAAGAACACTGCCTGACTAACGCAGATAGGAAAACATATTGAATGTATATTGTTCAATGATTTACCATTTTTTTTATCAATTTTGTCAATTTGGACAGCTGTCCAGTTGTATTACCACTGCAAAGGAATGCATGCCCTATCAATTAGTACTGTAAAAGGAGATGAATCCCTGAGCAAAAATAGCCCGAGAAGTGATTACGTAAGATTTTTTAAAAAAACTGAAAAGTAATATACACATCTTAAATGTGGCACATTATAACATCTTGAATATCAAACATGTGCACACATACACTGTGGGTTTTTTATTATTATTATAGTATAGTGTACAATGCAGAGCATCCACTTAGCTTCAGATACATTTACATTCTGTCAATCCTTTTCCCCCTCACACATACTTAGTTAGTTTATATATACTCTCTCTCTCTCCCACTCACTCACTTAAACATACACTCACTCAAACATGTGCATTGTGTAGGCAAATGTCTGATACTTCATTTAAACAACCCTTGCTGTTATAAACCATACATGAAATAATTTAACAATTTCCTTTGTTTCTGCTTATTCTCCTGCTGTGACTCTCTCTCTCTCTCTCTCTCTCTCTCTCTCTCTCTCTCACACACACACACACACACACACACACACACACACACACACACACACACACAGGAAAGTGACTCTTAGACTAGATAACCTGGGTTAAATTAGATCCAGATAGTAATACTATTTGAAAGGGGGGGGGGGAAACCTCTCAAACATTGCTACTGAACAGAAGAGGGCATAGAACAAGATTCTATGTCATGATCTTAAATTATAAAAAGGTCAGTTTGAACTGAATGCTTGGAGAAACCTTTTATGAATAGGAAGAGTTGGAGAAAGGAATCTTTTATGCAGGGAAGAAAAAGCTCTTCCAGAAAGGAAGCTTTTAAGCAGAGATGGCCTATCTGACTAGAAATAGTAATTATGTTCTGATTTTCTCTACCAGCTGTATGTGAACTTCTCTTTTTTTTTTCTTCCTAGCATTTCTCCTGCAAGTGATATGTCTACTTTTTCCTGCTCATATTCCAAAGAACACTCTACATGTGTTCTTACTCATCAAGTTTGTTTTTAGAGATTCTATACTAGATAACTACAGGTTTCCTATCAGAACCTGCCCTTTCAGTAGCAGATTCCAGTTCAGATGCTTTATTATCTTTTGCACCCCAGGTAATTTTTATTTTAAGTTTCCCAGGTCTTTTACTATTGTAATATGCAATTTTTTAAAATTAATATATTGAACAAAGTGTTTTAATCAACTTAAACTGAACAGCTGCACCTGCAGCTGCCAAAAAAGCCAACACAGTGCTAGGCTGCATTAACAGAGGGATAGAATCAAGATCACATGAAGAATTAATACCATTTTACAATGCTTTGGTAAGGCTACACCTGGAATACTGCATCCAGTTTTGGTCACCACAATGTAAAAAAGATGTTGAGACTCTAGAAAGAGTACAGAGAAGAACAACAAAGATGATTAGGGGACTGGAGGCTAAAACATTTAAGGAATGGTTGCTGGAATTGGGTATGTCTAGTTTAATGAAGAGAAGGACGAGGGGTGACATGATAGCAGTGTTCCAATATCTCAGTGGCTGCCACAAAGAAGAGGGAGCCAAGCTATTCTCCAAAGTGCCTGAAGGCAGGACAAGAAGCAACGGATGGAAACTAATCAAGGAGAGAAGCAACCTAGAACTAAGGAGAAATTTCCTGACAGGAGAACAATTAACCAGTGGAACAACCTGCCTCCAGAAGCAGTGAATGCTCCAACCCTGGAAGTTTTTAAGAAGAGACTGGACAGCCATTTTTCTGAAATAGTGTAGAGTTTCCGGCCTGAGCAGGGGGTGGACTAGATGCCCTCCAAAGTCCCTTCCAACATTATTATTGTTATGATGATGATGATGATCATGATCATCTAGGATTCCTAAATTAAAACTTTAATCACTGTTTTTAGTTTAGGAAAATAGTAAGTTTAATTCTAGTGAGTTATATGTTTATCTTGGGAAAACCTAGCTGGAATGACAACCTTTAGTTTTGAATGATGGATTACAAGATCATTCTGCTCCAGACCATATAATGCAATTCCTTAATCTGACATTTCCAAAATAACACAACAGCAAATTAACTTCTGACTAAAAAACTAATTTTTATTTGGTTTACCAAAATGCTTAAAAGTATATACCCCTCCTCCTTCTTATCTGGGATGAATGTATGATATCTTTGCAATGAGTACTCTTATCTAACTGTGCTATAGTTTGTGTGACATAAGTATTCTTACTAAGGATATTGTAATCAGAAATATGCTAAGGGGAAAATGATATATTTAAGAGGACTTAACTTATAACTTATAACACCCGGTATAATATTGGAAGAGTTATTCTATTGGAAGAAAAATCAGAGAATCTGTGGGATGATGACCTGGCCCTCAAACCATCCTTAATGAGTTCTTAACTTGTCAGTTAAGAGTGTGTGTACTGTGATAAATTAGTCAAACACTAACTTTTATGTTTTGCTGTATTTAATTAATATGTTTATCCCATTGTATAGGTATTTTTAGCCTTGTGTCTTTTAACATATCTTTTAACATGTTTTTTAACCTGGTGTATTTTATATTTTTTAACTTTAGAATTACTGTTTGTATTTTATTTTATACTGCTTTATGTAATAACAGCATGTATGAAAGTGTTTGGCAAGATGATTGGTCAACTATTTTGATCTTTTAATCTGAAAATTAATTTAGAGTTTCACATTCATATGATTCTATGCAGACATTGTTTTGCTGTTGATGACCTAATAGTTTCCCCACCAGAGTTAGGTAAGTAAAAGTTACCATCAGTTAAGGCAGAAAAAGCAAAGCACTCATTGGTGCTTTTTCAAGGAGAAAATAAGTGAAGCATCACATTTTCAGAAACTTGGCCAAGTAACACACATTAAATCTGACTGTGTCCCAGTACTCTCCCAAGAGGCTTCCTGTACAGATGTTATTAGGGCATTAATAGCTCCAGGAAAAATATATAAGAATAAAACCTGCTTCTCTGTGAACTAAGTCGAAGACGGGCCAGGAGACTTAGGTTTAAGATCTCTGTGGCACATGTTCCTCAAACAATTGTTATAAGCACTTGTTTAAAAAATTTATGAACTATGAAAGTAGTTGGGAGAGACTGCACAGCCATGGAAAGGTCACATGCTAAGTACATTGCTAGAATACTATTGGGAAGTTCACAGGGACATGTGGACCCAAAATGAGGCTTCTTCTTTGACATTTCCTTCAGTAGCTTTTAACATCTGTGTTAGATCCCTTTTCCCTCTTTACTCTTCACCTCAAGTACATGCAGACTTCTATAGCAGGCATTTCAGTCACCAAATGACTGTCTTAATATACATTCCTTAAATTCAGAGTCATAAATCATTGAATTTAGAGACTGGGGAAAAGAATTAGACTGGATTATTGGGAATGTACTCTTCCCCTGCTGTCATCTTCCAGCCCTCACTATTTCTGTCTTGATTATGGACATACTGTACCAAAAAAACTATTATTTAAATCAATGATATGTTGCTGTATTTACAGATTTATGACTTTTAATTTCTGTAGATGCCATTTGCTGTCATGCTTAAAAACCATTGGGAAGTTGTCACTGTACAGCTTATAATGAAGCTCACCCA
This sequence comes from Vipera berus, assembly GCF_964194415.1. NCBI lineage: Eukaryota > Metazoa > Chordata > Lepidosauria > Squamata > Viperidae > Vipera > Vipera berus. Next base: position 22,571,277 of record NC_138209.1, read on the forward strand.
GCGTGATGACATGACATACAGGCTGCCAGGTATGCCCATAAAAAATGGGCTGCCAGAGTTCAGATTTTAACTGAAGCAACATGGCAATTACAGTTTGGAAAGAACTCAATTGTACAAGATTGTGCAATTTACCTGTGAGGTAATGGATGCTTCAAGCTCTTTTAGCACTTGTTGGAGGCTTTAAAAATGAAGTTGTACTTTTTTTAGATTTACGCTGCATTTTTATAAAATGGCATGGATGCACTATTGCAAAAAAGACTCTTCACATTCAACAACACTCTGATCAAATTTGAGGGACCATCTTTCTTCATTTGTTTCTACCCATGCGATCCAGTTTGATGCTCTCAGTTAAGGAATGTTGTTTGGCAGGGTCTAGAAGACCCACTTTTTGTGCCATAGTGCCTGCCATATGCAATAACCTTTCCCCACAAATCAGGATGGCCCCACCCTGCTGCCTTTCATAATGACCTTGCCTAAGGCCCTCAGTGTGTGTAGGGATCTATTTTGTGGTTAATTTCATCATTATGGTGGATGCTTTATTCTTGGCTGCTATGTGTTTTAATGTTTATATTATTTTAATTGTTTTTAGTTTAAAATTTTTGTTTGCCCAAGTAACGTTACTTGGTAAGATAGGTGACAATACAAATTAAATCTCTCTGTCTCTCTGCCTTTCTGCCTGTCTCTGTCTCTTTGTCTCTGTCTCTGTCTGTCTGTCTCTCTGTCTGTCTCTCTGTCTTGCTGTCTCTCTGTCTCTCTCTCTGTCTCTCTCTCTGTCTCTGTCTGTGCCTGTCTCAATCTCTGTGTCTGTTTGCCTCTGTGTCTCTGTGTCTCTGTCTGTGTCTGTCTGCCTGTGTGTCTCTGTCTGTCTGTCTGTCTGTCTGTCTGTCTCTCTCTCTCTCTCTCTCTCTCTCTCTCTATATATATATATATATATATATACATATATATATATATATATATATATATATATATATATATATATATATATATATATATATATATATATATATATATATTGTTGTTGTTAGTTGCGAAGTCGTGTCCGACCCATCGCGACCCTATGGACAATGTTCCTCCAGGCCTTCCTGTCCTCTACCATCTTCTGGAGTCCATTTAAGCTCACGCCTACTGCTTCAGTGACTCCATCCAGCCACCTCATTCTCTGTCGTCCCCTTCTTCTATTGCCCTCAATCTTTCCCAGCATTAGGCTCTTCTCCAGTGAGTCCTTCCTTCTCATTAGGTGGCCAAAGTATTTGAGTTTTAGCTTCAGGATCTGGCCTTCTAAAGAGCAGTCAGGGTTGATCTCCTCTAGGACTGACTGGTTTGATCGCCTTGCATAGTATATGTATGTAAATATATGTATATAGGTTTCAAACATATATTACTTCCAACACAGTTTTGACTTCCGTTATACCTATTTTCACTCTCACTTTTTGATATAGAATTTTTTAAAATCTTGCTTCACAGCTAAAAAGCATTCAACTATTTAACAAAGCTTATGAACTCCATGGCAAATGTTGGGATATAACCACACACATCCACAGAAGCATCCACATACACAAAATTATTTTGCAATAACTGATGTGTTGTAAATGTATTTTATTTGTTGGACTAGATTAATTTTAATCCAATATTTAGTACTATCATTGCCTCTTTTGTACATATAGTGATTGCTAGCAATCTTCCCAAATTGATATTCTCTAGATGTGCTACATTACAAATGTCATAATCCTCATCTGGTTGATTTTCAGAGTAGCTTCATTGCAAGAAGCATATCACTGCAGCCATTTGGTTGAAAGCTGCCTCTCCATCTCCCTACCCCTTGTTCCAAGGTAGAAAGAAAAAAAAACCCCAGTGAATATAATATGGTGTTGCACCACAGTGACTCTTCTAATGTGTGTCGCTGTTGGTACTGAAACTGCCTGTCACCCTGACATCCCTCAAAATACGGAATACAGCATATCCATTCCTGTGGGTAAAGATCAGTTTATCTATGAACCTGCTTCAGTAATGAAAAATGATGGAAAGTAAAAGGTAAAGGAGAAGAGTTATATTCATTACATTCATTTGGAAGCTATTAGACAGGAAGTGTCAGAATTTAGACAAGAATGGTTGCCTCTAAGTATCCCATGTTCCAGCAATGACCAAACAAATCTGTTATACGATACACCTGTCCACAGGCAGCCCTTTCTCTGCACAGCTGCAGCATCATGAGCCACCAAGACGGCGTTTGATATTATCAAGTGGGAATAGGGCTCATGCACAAGAATGGATTCATTTGGGTTTGCTTTTCACCGATTTAGCAATTCCACACACAAATCCATCTGTCAGCAAATAGTCAGGGATACTTGATGAATGCTGCTTGGAGACGTGATGCTGCCTGTTGTGTCATGATGCCATGTTTGCCTTGGCCTTTAAAGCAAAAGAGAATCTGGAAAGCAATTACAATTGAAGAAGCACTAAGGGATTTAAGATAATGAAGGGTTCTGACTGAAAAATGCCTTATACTCTCTTCATTGTCTAAGGATCTCTTTTTGGATTTTGTTTTATAGCTTTTGTTTTGCACTGACAGGTCTTCATTCTTTTTCTAGAACTCATGTGGTCTGGAAGAATCATTTCTTAATGAGCTGTCGGCATGGATTTGTGCCAATTGCAGAGAAGAAGACACTTCTATTTCCTGAAAAAGCCATTTTTTTAAAAAAGAAAAAATTGAAAATACTTTATTTCTAAGATATTTGGCCATTGTGATTTATGAACCATTGATAGAACAGGCTGATGTGAAAGCACTCCATATTCCTACTCCATATTTTCTTCATAGTGGCATAGTTTTGTGAGCGTCATAACTTGCAATCTTTTCTTAGTATGTTCCATAGTATTTCTTGTTACAAATACATCCATGGGCCTCCTCTTCGGATGCATTGCAGCTCAATTTCTTTCTGCAGAGTTAGCAAAACCTCTAATACACTTTGACAAAGAGTTTCCGCTATTGTTTTTAACATGGTGCCATTGCTTTCTCAAGCCATTTTTGAGACCAGGAAGAAGGAAAGATTTTTGAGTGAGATCCTGCTGCACAGCAAGCCACCTTCTGGCAAGTGTTTAAAACTAATTTCTCTAGAGTTAGGTAAAATTAATAACATTTGTATATCTATCTCTCCATCTATAAACATCCTAGCTGCTTGAATACCCCTATTTCTGGAAAGTGACATACATGTAGATGATTTATGAGGAATAAAATTGTTTTGTAAGGGTAAAAAAGAAAACAAAAAAAGATTGTTTCATAGTTTAGCATTCCTTGAAACTTAAATTTCAGGCTTGGCGCTGTTTTCATTAAAGTTGGCAGGGGTTTTACCATCAACTTCAACAATATTAAGCAAATATTTTTGAAATCCTAGCCAGATGGTAGAAAGAATTATGGGCTTGGATCCAAAGACCTATGTGCAGTATCCTATATATTTAAGAAAACTTCAAGGGTGTCCTAATCAGAATTTCTGAAAACTTGAAAATCTAGTTCTAGAATAGAGTAAATCTTCAAGATTACCTTCCACTTTTAGATTAAAATATCCGTAATTGTACAGACTTACCCAGGGAAGAACTGAGACACATATGAGAATATTGTTTATGACCAAGATTTGTACCATTGTGCTGAAGTAAAAAGCAAGGAGTAAAGAACAGGTGAAATACAGTATATCCCTCTATATCAGGGGTGTCAAACTCAATTTCATTGAGTGCCGCATCAGCATTGCAGTTGCCCTCAGGGGGCCGGGTGGTATGGCCAGGGTGGGCGTGGCCTACTGGGTGGGCGTGGCTAGAGTGCATATGGCCTACTGGGTGGGCGTGGCCAGCTCTACATCGTTCACATCAAGGGTGCCTATGGAGGCCTGGGCAGGAGTGGGACAGATCTGAGGGTCTCTGGCAGGAGGAGGGTCTCTGGGCCAGGGCCAAGGCAGTGGGGGCCGTTCCCTCACTGTTTCCAGGATGGCTTCACGGGCCACATGAAACCACTTCACGGGCCGCATCCGGCCCCCGGGCCTTGTGTTTGACATGTCTGCTCTATATCCTATTTCTATGGGGGGAAAAAGTTATTCTGTCTCAATCCTCATTCTGATGTACTCACCACTCTCAGGTTTTCTTTCTGGTAATCTTGATTTCACAGCTCATAGTGAAATAATTCAGAAAAAAAAGTGAATAAATAGGAAACATAACAAGCTGTGTAAATGAAACTAGGGAATCTATAGCCAACTGTGAGATTCTAGGATCATATTCTAGCAATGTTTAAGTAGATACTTGAATAAATAAGCTACCTTTGACAAAATAATATTTGAGGAGATTCTCAACAAGACGTCTTGTACCACTTGGCAAGTCTCTCAACCTGCACATTATATCCAAGTTTCCTCTAATTTGTGTGAAAATAACCTACTGTAACATTTTTCCACATGATCCTCTCTAGGTTTGCAGGATTAGAATGCCTATTATCTCATGTCTTTATATTGCTTTTTAAAGCACTTTAAAAGTATTAAATATGTTTTTTATTAAAATGACACTAGTTCAACATTTTTTTTATTTCATGCTAATTGGCCACTTCAGAGAATATGTTAAAAAATATGTTGGCCATCACCTTTTGAGTTCTTGGGAAGAATGTTCTTGAGATGGCTCAAATCAGATTTCTGATGTCTATGCTTGATACAGCAGAGATAGAGCTATTTTTCCAGCTGTGTATAAAATTGAAATTAAGCTTCTTTTTTAAAGCTCCAGGTCTTCCCTTCATGTTTACTCCCTTAACATTGGCTGATGACCTTCCATCAAACTAGAATTAGTACTGTTTTATAAAACCCTAGTAAGACCACACCTGAAATACTGCAACCAGTTTTGGGCCTCATACTCCAAAAAAGAAATTGAGACCTTGGAAAAAGTTCAGAGAAGAGCAACTAAAATGATCCAAAGCCTGGAGACTAAAACATATGAAGAACGACTGCAGGACTTGGGTTTGGCTAGTCTAAAGAAAAAAGAAATAGGGGCAACATGATAGCAGTATTCCAGTATTTGAGGGGCTGCCACAAGGAAGAGGGTGTCAAACTATTCTCCAAACCCCCAGAGGGCAAGACAATGGTTGGAAATTGACCAAAGAGAGAAGCAACCTGGAATTAAGGAGAAACTTCCTAACAGTGAGGACAATTAAGCAGGGAAACAGCTTGCCTTCAGAAATCATGGATGCTCCATTACTGGATATTTTTAAGAAGAGACTAGACAGTCACTTGTCTGAAATGGTACAGGTATTCTTGCTCTAGCAGGGAGCTGCACTAGAAGACTTCCAAGATACCTTCCAGATTCTATTCTATTCTATTCTATTCTATTCTATTCTATTCTATTCTATTCTATTCTATTCTATTCTATTCTATTCTATTCTATTCTATTCTATTCTATTCTATTCTATTCTATTCTATTCTATTCTATTCTATTCTATTCTGTTCATAGAACAAATATTAATGGCAGGTTGCTTATCAGCAAGGATTGTTTGTGTGTGGCAATAAGATTCTTCTTGGATGGAAAATTAGTGCCACCCCAGGATTACAGTCATGGATTGATGATCTGTGTTTCATCTCTGCTTATGAACTGATTCTTTACTTATGTAAGCAAAAGACAGATCAGACGAAAGAAAAATATTATTCAATGTGTCAAAACTTTAATGATGAGTTCCAAAATGTTTCTTTACTTTCTCTGTTTTGGGAAGGAGTATATATCTTTTCATTCCTGGATGCCACAGCAATTTCAATAATCACATTTAATCTCTTTCATTATGGTTTGTTTCATTGTAATTAACACTGATGTAGAATCATCCTAACTACCTAAGATCATTTTGTGTTTTAGAAACTGATATCCTCGCAGCGCCAAAAGAACCACCCTAATTATAGTGTTCAGTGGCTAAATATTTTTTTCCTAACTAAATATAAAGATTTCAAAACTGCATTTCTAATTTTAATGTACACTGTCATGCACTGAAAGAAGAAAAAGGGAAAAAATATAAAGAGAAATAACCTGACGTGAGTATAAACTCATCATTGTAGAGGAAATATTTCATTCTGTGATGACTAACAAGGAATGACAGAGAAGAGACCTTTAATAGCAATGTGTGTCTCTGTATTTTAAAAGGATTTTATACAAAATAATAATTTTATTTGGCTCACAATTTCTTTTTGCTTTTTCACAAATCTACAATGCATGATAAAACATCCCTTCGCATTTCTTACATGCAGGCAATGAACTAAAATTTAAAATCAGGTAATCCCGACCCTCCTCTTTCCTTTGCATCTTGGATAATCTTATATTAACAATTTCCCAAGATGCAAGGATTTAATCTTTGGGATTTTTTCTTTTGCCATATAAATCTGGGCATGTCTTTGTGCCACTATTTAAATGATGCATCAGTTCTCAAAATAGGTATTGCTCATGTATGCCCAGAGTCATTTCTCATAAAATGGGCAGCTATATAAATTTGATAAATAGATAGATAGATAGATAGATAGATAGATAGATAGATAGATAGATAGATAGTCTGAAATAAGAACAATGTTCTAAGTAAAACAATCCTTTTATCACAGAGATTCTTCCCAACAATGAGAATTGTAATTTTTCCCAATTTAAATCCATATTTATTTTGAACGTACATAATTATTTTGAAACAACAATGAATTCATGTTGTAATGCCAAATATTTTTTTTCTTTCTGAATCTCAAAACCACTTTTTACAGACAACTCTTTTGAGTTTTCAACCCATTGAATTCTTCATCAGTATATTTGTGTTTTCCTTAAGTCCAAACAATGCACTAAATTTTCTTAATTTTTCAGTTAAAACATTTAACCTTCCTAAAGAGTTCTCCAAAATAAAAATCAAATTATATAGGCAAATGTCCTTAGTTTATAAACTTTTTTTAATTTTCACTCCAGAAATTGTCTCACTTTATCTTATGTTTCTCTCTAGTCAAAATTTAGTGTGCGTATGAAGAACAATGGAGAAAGTGGGCATCCTTGCTTCATTCTTTTCTGTATGCCACAGGACCTGGTCAATTCCATATTCACAATTATTTGGGCCTTTAGTGAAGTATTGATTGATTTCACCCATGTAATAAAGTTCACTCCAAAATCCTATCTTCAAAAATTTTAAGATGAAAGTCCAGTTTAAATTGTTAAGAACTTTCTCTGAGTCAAGAAATATTAAGGCACCTTATTTTCACTATGTTGCTACAAGTATTCTAATACATAATTTCTGATATTGTCTCTTAGATTTAAAAGAAAACACATTGATTTTCATGGATAAAATCTTTCAGCATCGTGAATATCTTATAATCATTATTGGATACTATAATGATATTGAGTTATAATTTTTTACCATATTAAATCATATTCTTATTTAAGAATCAATGCTCTATGTGCCCCTGCCTCAATATCCAGTATCTTTCCATTATCTACTTCCCCCACCCCCCCAAAAAAGTAATAAAGTTTTGCCTAGTGGCTTTGTTCTGAAGGTTGTAATTAAATTCATCTCAAATTGTTATCCAAAAGCAATATTTGACTATATTTGAAAGTTGACAGTTAATGTTATTTAAAATATAATATATGCATCTGCATATGCACACACTGTGTAAAAAACAATCCAAAATAAGATGCTTTGAAACATTAAATTAGAAATTTTGAAATCAACAACTGAGCATTTGGAGGTAATCATTCCGCATTTAAAATAATTTGGAGGTTACTGTGAATTTGAATGTTAACTGGTACTTATTTTAAGACTTTAGTCTGAAACCGAAAAATTGCCAGCATTTCTATCTTTTTATAAAAAATGTATTTTTGCTAAAGCAATATTTGAAAGGGGATTACAATGAAGTTACTTTACGTTCATTTACGTAACTTAACAGAATTAAGAAAAAATGTTTCTGGACTTTATCTGTTTAAATAGGCAGTTAAAATAGTTGGAAAGCAAATATCTGGGGTTTTTTTAGTGTCATTCTTTTTTCTTTTGACAATAACTGAGAACAAAGGCATGAAACCTATCAAAGTTAGCTATTATAAATATGGATTGTCTCATGCGATACCTTTATAATACTGCAGCTGGGATGAATTCCTCACATGTTTAGAAATATCAGATGAGGTTAATCTTTCAGTAAACGATTAATAGGTTATTTTCTCATGTAACGTGGACAGCACCAGCTTATTTTATTCTAAAACACTTAATTTATTCTTACCATGGTGCACTTAAGTAGTGTATTTGCGAGTTTGGTATCTTCTGAATAACATTACCACTTCCTTAAATTAGGCTAGCAGGGTCACAAGTAAGTAAGAAGTTAAAGGGCTCAAACTGTGCTAGAAAATGCAGGGAATATTTCAGCCCTTTCCAGAAATATGTTTATATGTTTCTGAGATATTCAAATCTCTCCATGCTGCAGATGTTAACCTTTTAGCCAAACAAAGTTACTGAGAAGTCTGTTTTTTTCTAAATGCTGTGTGAGTTTCTCCTCATCTTTGTTCTTCCCTTTGTAGATCTGCTCAAACTATATTATTCTGAATGTTCCAGCTTTTATGTCAGAAAATTCCTTTTCCTACACATCTCACATGTTCAACAGATTTCAAATAATTCTGGAGTCTCTGTCCATTGGTCCCTAACCAGTAATGTTGTCTTTTTCTTTGAATAAAAAAAACATATGTAATTGCAAGCAAAATCAAATACCATTATCTATTGTCTAAGAGAGCACAGATAACAGTCATTATCCTATACCATTTGTTCAATTCCATTGATAACACAATTTGTGGCATTGACATGTATCTTCATGACAAATGTGTCATTATTATAGCTTGTACCAGACCATTATGGTTATATCTAAAATGTCTCAGATCACTCTAGGAAAATCTGAAAAGACTTGTTTCTAAAATTGCAGATAGATATTGCCCAACCAGGTAAGCACCAATGATACAATATATGCTTTTGGCCTGACTCAGCCAGGTAGTTAACCTTACTTTTACATTCTGACCATACATTTCCTAAAAATGCTCTCCATGCTGGGCTTCTAGTTAACAGGTATCTCTTGCGAATGTGTGGAAATATACATAGTTTTGGAAAAAAGAAAGCAAATATTGTTGTACTCTAATTCATTAAAATAAACTCCATTTATCATATTTTTTCTTCTGAGTATTGTACTTTTCTGTTGCCACTTTTTCTCTGTTTAGGGGAGCAATTGGTTGTCTTCCCATTGATAAATGATGCTAGAGGGGCAGGCAAAGGATAGCACAAATTCTGCCAACTGTTGTCCTGAACCTACACTGTGTTATAGTGCATGTCTCTGCCTTTTAGTGTGCTGTCTAGATTTGCCATGGCTTTCCTCCCCAGGAGCAAGCATCTTTTAATTTCTTGGCTACAGTCCCCATCTGCAGTGATCTTGGAGCCCAGGAAAATAAAATCTGTCACTATCTCCATTTCTTCCCCATCTATTTGCCAGGAATTGTGAGGGCTGGATGCCATGATCTTGGTTTTCTTAATGTTAAGTTTCAAGCCAACCTTTTGTTGTGATTCAGCGTCAGCCTGTGGTTTTGGCAGCTGAGTCGGACAATTCTGAAGAGGAGGAGGAGGAGGGGTTTGGAGAGCTTTTGGTTGCAGAGGAAAGTTCTGATGCACCACAGAGCTCTCAGCCAGGCCCCTCCCGTCTTGTTCCTCCTCAGACCCAGCTGTGTGAGCCTGAAAGATTGAAAGAAGACGATCCACAGCTGGCTCTGTTCAGGGACGCTCAAAGCAGGAGGCAGACTAGCAGAAGTGAACAAAGAAAAGCAATGAGGCACCTCGGGAGAAGGCAAAGAGAAGCCACGCCTTGAGACTGCTGTTTAAAAGGGGAATGTGTGGGAGGTGCTGGTTGCTGAAGGCAACCGTTTGAAGAGCTTCTGATATAGTCTCAGTCTGTATTTGTTTAACTCTGTTTTGAACTGTTTCGTTTAGTTTTTGCAAATAAATTTGGTTGGCTTAATTCCAGCCTATTGAATATAAAAAAGGGGTTGTCCCTGACATTCCAACAGGGCCGGTCGTAGGCTGGAACAGAACACAGGGATATGATTTAATTTATACCTGAGTGGCCTAGTGCTTTTCCCTACTTTCTTTAGTTTAAGCCTAAACTTTGCAACGAGAAGCTCATGGTCTGAGCCACAGTCAGCGCCTGGTCTTGTTTTTACTGACTGTATAGAGCTTCTCCATCTTTGACTGCAAAGCACATAGTCAATCTGATTTCTGTGTTGACTGTCTGGTGATGTCCATGTGTACAGCCGTCTCTTGGGTTGTTGGAAAAGAGTGTTTGCTATGACCATCATATTCTCTTGACAAAATTCTATCAGCCTGTGCCCTGCTTCATTTTGTACTTCAAGGCCAAACTTGCCTGTTATTCTGGTTATCTTTTGGCTTCCTACTTTAGCATTCCAATCCCCCACGATGATAAGGACATCATTTTTTGGTGTTAGTTCTATAAGGTGCTGTAGGGCTTCACAGAACTGGTCAATTTCATCCTCTTCAGCACTGGTGGTTGGGGCATAGACTTGGACTACTGTGATATTGAATGGTTTGCCTTGGATTCAAACTGAGATCATTCTGTCATTTTGAGGATTGTATCCCAGTATTGCTTTTCCTACTCTTTTATTGACTATGAAGGCTACTCCGTTTCTTCTGAGGGATTCTTGCCCGCAGTAGTATACCTGATGGTCATCTGAATTAAATTCACCCATTCCTGTCCATTTTAGTTCACTGATATCTAAGATGTTGATGTTCAGTCTTGTCATCTCTTGTTTGACCATGTCCAGCTTTCCTTGATTCATGGATCTTACATTCCAGGTTCCTATGGAGAAAAAATCTTTACAGCATTGGACTTTCCTTTCACCACCAGACAAATCCACAGCTGAGCATCCTTTTGGCTTTGGCCCAGTCGCTTCATTCTTTCTGGTGCTACTAGTACTAGCCCTCTGCTCTTCCCAAGTAGCACATTGGACACCTTCCAACCTGAGGGGCTCATCTTCCAGCGTTATATCGTTTTGCCTTTTGGTACTGTCCATGGGGTTTTCATGGCAAACATACTGGAGTGGGTTGCCATTTCCTTCTCCAGTGGATCACGTTTTGTCAGAACTCTCTGCTATGACCTGTCTGTCTTGGATGGCCCTGCATGGCATAGCTCATAGCTTCATTGAATTATGCAAGCCCCTTCGCCACGACAAGGCAGTAATCCATGAAGGGGATTAATCAGTATGGTAAAGCATAAAATTGCTTAGCCAGCCAAAACATTTCATGTTCCATGTTTATTGTTTTCATGTGGTAGTGTGATTCTGAAGCTCAAAGTCATCATTTTCAAATTCTCTTATATATCTTGTCTGACAAGATAATTCATGTCTATTATTATTTCTGTACACATAGTTTGGGTATTATATAAATAGTTTATTGACATAAATGATTAATTAAGTAACAGAAGATTGACTTTCTGGCATACATTAACCATTTGCACACTCCCTAATTTTGTGTAAATCTTGATGGTTATAATTGCAGAGAATTAAATCTGCTATCAAAACAGACTTCTTGTTAATCCTGAGTGTGTCATAAAATTGTAATGCCTTTATTAGCTAGTGTGTTCTATATATCAAGAATAGTGTTTTTTTTCCTGTTTTCCCTCTTTTTCCATAGCCCTAGAGCCTTTTTAAAGAAGAGGTTAAAAGATGCATGTACCTCTTGAGGTATATCCATGTTGCTTAAATAAACTTGTGTGGTGGCACAGAATGAGTTCAAGAGCAACTCTTTGGGAATCTCCAAATGATCCATTTTCAGATGCTGGTGTATGATTGGTTGTTCAATAGCCAGACTTCTGTTTCTCTCATAATATTCCATTGGTGTACATTTCTTAATTTCACCATGGTAATTTTTTCAGGCACTATCCATTTTTTTTCTTCTGTAACTATGGCTAGCCTGGATCACCTTTTGGTTACATTCCATTAGTTTGCTCATTTCCCCATAACATATTTAGACAAAATATGAAGAGGAGACAATTTTTTGCTGAACATTGTACAGTCAAAATTTCCATCCAAATTAATATTTGATTTCCATTTTTCTGTGAAAAGGGGGGCATGTTGTCAGGGACAACACCTATTTTCTAATATTTTCTTAGAAAGCCGTAGCCTGTGAAGCCACACATCTGAATGTTAAGGCTGGTTTGTTTTTCTTTACTATTGAGCACATTTCCAGAAAAAGCACAGGGCTGCAGCAATTTAGAGAGGTTGACTTCTTGTTTAAAATGTTTATAAAGGATCTTTAAAACAAAGGGGTGGACAGGTGAGTCTGATAGATGCCAAGGCAATTATCCACAGACAGATGATGCCTACCAATTCTGAAGATTTGTAGATCATGCTAACATAGATTTTCAGAAGACGGCATTAGGCTATTAAGTTTAACTCCCTGTTTATATGGGAATCCATACCAAACTATCCCAGACAGTTAGTCTCCACATGTTAACATCCAATGAAGAGGAGGCCAAACACTCTTCCATCAAACAGTATGCTTTTTTCTTTTTATTTATTCTGAATACAATTAACCTCCTCCTCCTCCATTTATTTTCCTAACACCAGCTCTGAATCTGTTTTCTATTCTATTTTCTATATTTGCTTGTTTTCAGGGCTTTTTCCATAAACAAATTGGTTTGATTTGATTTCCCCAATATTTGCACTCACTAAAATGGTTTGCAATTATGATTTTAATACCTTCTTTTTAGGAATTTCCATCCATTTTGAGTCCCATTGACATTGTTTTCTCCTGCTAAAGGATCCTGTTTATTATGTTTACAATGCCTTGGTAAGGCCACCCCTGGAATACTGCATCCAGTTTTGGTCACCACAATGTAAAAAAAAAGATATTGAGACTCTAAAAAGAGTACAGAGAAGAGCAACAAAGATGATTGGGGGAATGGAGGCTAAAACATATAAGGAACGGTTGCTGGAATTGGGTATGTCTAGTTTAATGAAGAGAAGGGTGAGGGGTGACATGATAGCAGTGTTCCAATATCTCAGGGGCTGCCACAAAGAAGAGGGAGTCAAGAAGGCAGGACAAGAAGCAACTGGTCCAAACTAGTCAAGGAGAGAAGCAACCTAAAACTAAGGAGAAACTTCCTGACAGTTAGAACACTTAACCAGTGGAACAACCTGCCTCCAGAAGCGGTGAATGCTCCAACAGTGGAAATTTTTAAGAAGAGACTGGACAGCCATTTATCTGAAATGGTGTAGGGTTTCCTGCCTGAGCAGAGGGTTGGACTAGATGACCTCCAAGATCCCTTCCAACTTTATTATTATTATTATTATTATTATTATTATTATTATTATTATTATTATTATTAAAAACTTTTATTCATAAAACATGAAACTCAGTGAACTGAACACTCAAACTGACTGGCACTAATGGTTGAAACGGGTTGCTGCCAGCATCCTAGGTGTCAACCAGGTATCTCCTTAAAATGTAAGATGTTCCGAGTAGCGCTGATGATGATGATGATGATTAAAACATGTTTTTCTGAGGTCCAAGATACATGTATGACTACTCTCATTTTTTCTTTCAGAGATTCCAACATTACATTATGACTTTCCTCCAGAGTTTCTGCCTCTTTCACTCCCTCAATTACTTTATAAGCCTGAAGTCAAGGATAATCAATTCTTCTGTGCCTTTGTTATCCCTCTGAATGAGAAATTTATCAGTGAGACAGATCAGGAATTTCCTGAAAGGACCGTGCTTGGCAGAGATTTTCCCCTCTATATATTGTGGTCCTTCAGTTCAAAGAAGACACTCTGTTGGGCAGTTCCTCTTTGGGCACAGAGGGAACTCTTCACTCCCAGTCTAAAAGCAGAGTCTAGAATGGGATGTGTGCACTGGAAATCCACCATTGTAGCAACTGTGGATGCTATTTTGTGATGTTGCTTATGTTTTTAAAATTAGTTTTTGGAGGTACCTGTCCTCAAAGCCGTGGAGTTTTCGTAGCACAGGGCTAACCAGCAGGTTCTGTCAGCAGCTGTAGCTTCTAGTTTCCTAGTGTTCTGTTCCCCCCTCCCGGAGTACAAACAGACAAGACTAGAAGAGTTAATTCTACAGACTTTAGTTAATTGCCTTCTGATAAGGCCTTGGCAGCAAAATAGGCTCATTACCTCAAACTTCAGCTGGAATGAGATAACGTCCAAGTAAACAGTCCAGTAGCAGATGTACAGAAGCGTTGCCAAGAATGCAGACCAGGGTTTCAAACACAAAGCAGAGTTCCAAAGATGTGACCAGAAGTTGTTTAAACTATTGTTCGTCACAAAGTTCTGAGAGCAGCCACACCCCCTTTATACCTTATGGGGTGTGGCTCAATGACTCAGCTACTCCCTGGCCCTCCTACCCAACCTACGTTGCTGAAGACGCTTGGCCTTGCATCTTTCTCGAGGGTCTAGCCATGACTCATCTTCACTAGACTGCTGCAGCTGTTCGAGCACCCTCCCAACCTGGCTGCTCCCCGGCTGTTCCTCTCAGCCTCCAGATGGAGACGGAGGCCTTGCCAGAGAGGAGGGCCCCGGAGAGGGAGGCCTTGCCAGTTCCTCCCCATCATCCTCAGAGTCCTCTTCCTCAGTTAGGACAGGCGCGGGGGTCGGGTCCACAACACCTAGGTTGGAAGTCAGTGGTGTAGGGTTTCTTTCATAGCATCTTTGTAGCATTTGCATGGTTGACTTTGAGGTTTCTTCTCAGACTCCAGTATATTATAGGACAACTGGGCAGGGCAATCATTCAGACTAGACTAGACTAGACTAGACTAGACTAGACTAGACTAGACTAGACTAGACTAGACTAAAATAGAATAGAAAAGGAGCTGGAAGGTACCTTGGAGGTCTTCTAGTCCAACCCTCTGCTCAAGTAGGAGACCCTATACCAGGGGTAGGCAACCTTGGCTCTTTTATGACTCGTGGACTTCAACTCCCAGGAGCCAAGGTTGCCTACCCCTGCCCTATACCATTCTAATAATTTCTAATAATGTATCTTCTAATAATTATTCATTCTAACAATGTGTCTCACCTATCTCACCTGGCACTATTTCATACCTCTGGAAATGCATCATCCACATCTTCTTGACTGGGAGGATGAAAATAAACTCCAACCACAGTATTATTTTTATTCATTCCTCCCCTTATTTTAACCCTGATGTTTTATACAGTGTTACCAAGTAGAGCAAGCTGTAGTGACTTTTCCTGTGCATTTAAATATACAAAATCACTCCTTCTTTTTATTGCTTCTCTTCCTTTTGGAGAAACAATATTTGCTCTCTCCCTCTATTTCATTTATGGGTATCATTCTTGGTGGTTGGGCCTCGTGGACGAGGCCTCGTGGACGAGGCCCAACCACCAAGAATGATACCAGACCCAAACTCATGATAACATCACACGACATCACCACCACACAACCATTCAAAAAGCAAATCCGAACCCACAACGATAAAGACACACAACCACAAAACAGAAACCTAACTACAGCTGCAACATCAGCCACTTTAAACCCCTCCAAACCACACAATAAGCAAACTGACACCCACTATAAAAACATGGCACCACCACAAACACGAAGCCGAACAAAAGCAGCACAACTCACCAGCTCAGTTCTGGAGCTGGCAGCTGAGACCAGCCCATCCACTCAGAACACCCCCCCACCCAATCAGAACACACCCACCATTCAAAACACACTCCCACCCAATCAGAACACACTTGTTCCCCTACCCAATCAGAGCACACCTCCACAGAACACACCCCCTCTGGCAGTTTAAAAAAGAGGAACTAACAGCCACATGCTTCTCCCAGAAGAAGGAAGCTAAAGCCTGATGATGACGGATGGGACTCCGTCGAAACGTTGCGCCCACACCTTTAGTTCTACGCGGGGAAAAACCCGAAAAACCAAGGATCCACATATATATATATATATATATATATATATATATATATATATATATATATATATATATATATATTCTGTACCAGCCTACTACCGGCCCTGCAGATAAGGCAGGGACAACCCCTTTACAAGAAGGCAAGAGGCTGGAACTAAGCATGCCAAATTTATGGACACAAAAGCAAACAGAGCAAAAACAAGACATGAACCATGAAACAGGAGCTATTCAAGCGGTTGCCTTCAGCAAACCAGCCCTCCCACGCATTCCCCTTTTAAACATTTCAGGGCGTGGCTTCTCTCTGCCTCCTTCCGAGGTGCCCCATTGCCTTCCTCTGTTTACTCCTGATTGACTGCCTCCTGCGTCGGGCGTCCTTGAACAGGGCCAGCTGTGGGTCATCTTCATCCATGCTGTCAGGCTCACACAGCTGGGTCTGCGTCGTGACCAGGTGGGAGGGGCCTGGCTGAGGGCTCTCATCAGCAAACTCTCCAACACCCTCAGCAACCTCTCCAACACTCCCCTCCTCCTCCTCCTCTGAATCATCCGACCCAACTGCTGAACCCACAGGCTGACCCTG
Organism: Vipera berus; assembly: GCF_964194415.1. Classification (NCBI taxonomy): domain Eukaryota; kingdom Metazoa; phylum Chordata; class Lepidosauria; order Squamata; family Viperidae; genus Vipera; species Vipera berus. Next base: position 22,587,801 of record NC_138209.1, read on the forward strand.
AATCACAACAATATATATTTAATTAGAATTTTTTTTTCTTTAACATAACATAGATCATTGTAAAACAGAATGTTGTCTGGGTGACATTTATAAAACAATCTTTAACAATTAATTTCTATAGTCTATATTCCATCTGTCAATTTTATTTGATTTCCCCTATCTCAAATGAATCGTTCTTTGCAAGACATTAAATTAAAACAGTTTTGTTTAACAACAGTTAAATGTAAAGTTTCAATAATCTTATAAATCATTTTAGTTGCCTTATCGTAAGTCCTGGCACTATATTTATTTCAGCTTATTTCCCCCCCCCCCCCAAAAAGGAATATTTACAAATAACAATGTTTTTTTTAACACTCGACTGTATTTTCATTGGTAAATTTCATTTTTTCCCCCTCCCTTCATGCAAACCCTCTCATACTTTATATTTCCCATTATCTGAGATTTTACCCTTCAGAAGTTTTAACCACTCTTTTGTGGGTTAAATTTAAATCATGTCACCTTTGGCCAAACACATTTTTACCAGTCCTTTTGAAAGGTATTTCACTTTTTGCTAGCAACTCATTCTTTAGAAACCTCAGAAGCCATTTTTAACTCATTGACACTTTTAGTGCATACTTTTGTGGTCTTGGTATATTCTTTTCAGTCTGCTACAATGGGCTGGAAACTTGCCCTTAACTTCTGAGCCTTGTTTCATGATTGATCAAGTATGTGATAAAAAAAGAGAGAGAGACAGACCTTTGATCACATATTCACACCTGTATCTTGACTTTTTAAAGGTCCTTCCCCCCACCCCCACCTCAGGGCACCCTTGCTTGTAAGAGCATTAAATCTTTTCTCGCTGGTGGATTCCCAATGGAAAACCTACTTTTACCCAATACACTTTCCCCGCCAGTGTAAATAGTTTTGCAGAGAGAAACTTCCTAACAGTGAGGACAGTTAACCAGTGGATCAGCTTACCTTCATAAGTTGTGTAGGTGCTCCATCGCTGGAGGTTTTAAAGAAAAGACTGGACAGCCACCTGTCTGGAATGATATATCTTCTCCTGCTTGAGCAGGGGGTTGGACTAGAAGACCTCCAAGGTCCCTTCCAGCTCTATTCTGATTGATTGAATCCCTGAAACAGATCTGGAGCATAGCACAATTATGGGATAGATAAAAATAAAGCCAATGTTTCATCTCATACTCAGCAGGTTGAGCTCCCTATATGTTCTTTTAATTTTAAAATTACCAATTCTATGAATCAGTCTTCTCTAGCTTGGCACCATGTAAATCTTCCTTTAATTCTTCATTATGATGGCACTTAAGCATAAATGGTGATGTAGTCATCACTCGATAAATGTCATATATGAAAGGAAGGCAGTAGATGTAGGAGAAGAGTCATGGTTAAGTGGTCTCCTAATTTATGTAAATCTATTCTGTGCAAGTCTAACTCAATATCACCTCTTACAAATTAAACTACATATAGGGAATTTAACATGAGTACAACCTGAAAAGCTTGCAAATAACTATAATAATGTGATATTAAAAAGAACCAGTTTGGACTACGTGAAGAATCCTCATGTAGACTTTACTTTTACATCAACATCATCAGCAAAAGATTGTAATTCTACTCCTATTGTTATAGCTGCTTATTGACTAAAATTGAAAATCACTGGAGAGCTGGAAGACATTCACTTAGATGGGGCAGGATTAGTTTTAAGTGATTTCAGCTGATGTGTTCCTTCCACGTTTAACTTTGCAATAAGGTTTGCATTATTCTGTCAAGAAGGTACTTGCCTTCCTCATTTAATATCTAAGAGAAAACAGAGTCAAATGATCCCTCAAAATGCAACAGCCCATTATTTTTCTAATAATGGTTAAAAAGTTTGACTAGGTAAATGCAGCTTGATGTTCAGCTTGATGAATATAGGTCTTACTTCTTACTGATGCACATTTTTTCTTTGAAGCCAACAATAGTATTCATGCATAAATTATTTATTCACAAATATAATGATTGGCAAGAGGGAATCATCATTATAATTGAAAGGTAAAAGAGAACAGTATTAGCAATTAAAGATCAGATGGTTCAAAACCCACGTTCAATCTAAAAATGAATAAACTATAAGTGATGAACTTTTAGAGTTGAGCACATATTAGGGCATCACAATTCAGCCCTTTGACTTCCATTTTTGATTATTAGCATTTTAATATAAAGATAATATATAAATATAAAGATCACCAGATTGGGAAAGGCTATTATCATATCACCAAAATACTTTATATTCACAAAGTGTAGTCAGTAATAAAAAGGAGTACTAAACACTATATGAATTGATGTTTTTATTCCAGTCATTATGTTCCCTACACTTGTATTTTTATTTTTTTCAGTGGAACTAAGTAGAATGAAACTTTTATTTTGTTTATTCCTGATAATAGCCTTGTGGGAATCTGAGGGTTCAAATAATCTGCTTTATATAAAGCAGGGGTGGCAAACTGTGGCCCGCGGGCCGGACGCGTCATGAGGAAACTGCACCCACCCAATTGCTGGCAATGGGGGAAAAGTTCAAGATGTCACACGATGTCACGTGAAGTCATGGGTTTTACATGTCTGATGTAAAGCTATCTGAAGCTTCCTTTTCAATTACCTTTATCCAAAACAGAAGATTAAATCCTGGACAATAGACCCAACATTGGGTCTAGCAATGACTTCTTTAAGAGGCAGAAGCACAGCCCCCTCACTCAGAGAATTAACCACCACTAGAACATGGGAAACACCATTGCAAGGGAAACACCAAAAGCTCTCTCAATTTCAGATCACAGCTTAGGTAACATAATGACTGAAGCCACTGCTCCAACAGGAACATCAGATCTAGAATGTGATCACTGTCCCATGTTGGGTGCTGAATGATCTATATGATAGGCCCATGGCTGTCACGATGGCTATGAACTCTTGAACTATCTCAGACCCACTCCTAACAAAGGCAGATTGAAATCCAGAACCATAAGTCTGGGAAATTCCATTGCTAACTTAGAAATAGAGTCAAGGAGCTCAGGCAGGGGGGTTGCTTTCAGGCATGGAAGCTGGCACAAGAGCAACAAGCCCAATTGATGACTAGAACTGGACTTAATGAGTAGGATCTCATCTGGTGGCCTATGGAGCAGTGCCCCTGAAAACTCTAAGGTATTCCTTTTACCTCAATAATAAAATCACTAATGGGGAAGGCCTTATTTCAAACTGATCTGGCATTCAGTAGCATTCTTTTGGCACTCTTCCAGTCTGTTCCACATTTCTCTAGATTCTCTCTCTTTTCTTTCTTTCTTTCTTTCTTTCTTTCTTTCTTTCTTTCTTTCTTTCTTTCTTTCTTTCTTTCTTTCTTTCTTTCTTTCTTTCTTTTCTCTTCAAGTTTATCACCTAGTCTGTTTGTTTCTTGTGGCTATAGTCAAAGGACATACTGGTAATGCTAAACCTCCTAAGTCATTCTGTAAGTCCAACAGAGTTCAATTCTGCTGGATCTATACCATCTCAAAGAACAAAGCAACAAATTATGTGCATGTTGGCCATTTTTGAAATTGTAAAAAGCCATTAAGAGTGAAAGCTTCAGCTTTTATCCAATTTACCATATATCTGAAGGCTTATCCAACACTATTATTATGTAAACGAATGGAGAAAATTGAGAACAGGGCTTTGTGATTGTTAACAAAACATGACCCATGCACACACAAGCTACGTAGTGCCAATGCCAGCAAGAATTCTTTTTGTATTTTTTTAGTGCCTAATTAACTGTGTCAGGAGTTCAAAAACAATTAGGAATTTGAAAGAACAAGGAGAAAAGGGGGGGGGAGAGGGCATTGCCTAATTCCTCAGTACATAAATATTTCCATGTTATGCTGCAGGACTTCATCAAACTTAAAAGAGCACTTCAAGGTAGTTTTCAGAATGTTTTAAAATCTTTCCCATTCAAAAGCCCTATTTTGCTGTGTGTAATCATTCTTTGGAAGTTTGATGTTAAAATCTGTTTCCCTCTGACATTTAAAATGATCTGTTTGATTTTCCATGCCATTACAGTGCAGTTCTTTCACCCTGGCCCAAATGTGTTCCAGCTAGAATGAACTTATATCTGGCCAAAAATAGAAGCAAAGAACCTATGTCTACATCTGACATGACAAGAAAAAGTATAGGCAACACATTAAAATCTATTCCCCTCTTAATCTTCCTACCATTTTACCACCTACTATTTTATCAAAGAAAATATCAAGAATTAAAAAGCTGCAAGACTAAAAGCAGACATGAAGTCTAGTTCATTATACTGACTACTTTTGTAAGGGTGTCTTTTAAACAGTACCTTTAAAGCTAAAACTTTTTAATAAAAAAGTCAGATCTCCTATGTTGCACATACTGTTTTTTTTAACAAACAAGATAGCTAAGCATTTGCTTCCAGCTTTAACTTAAAAGCTGCATAAGAACACCAGCAGTTGGCTGTTTACACATTGTCTTCCTTCTTGGAACGACCAAGTGTCATGTATGAGACCTCTACTGAATCTTAATAGTTTATAAAAGTAATTTGGCTGCACTTAGCAGATTTGCAGTAGCAATGCATGAAGAGCTGGACACACTGCCAGAATTTCTATCTTATGAAAGACAGAAGAGTTGTATCCAGTATTTTGATGTTTAGTTATTCACATTACATAGATGCATCCTTCAGAAATGTCCCTGAGTTGGAATTGTTGTACAATTGCTAAGAACCGGACTGCAGCAAGTGTTAAACTGTATTATATATATAAATGATGGCTGAATTTTTCTTTCTTCTTCAATGTATACCTTTACCATTACCAGGGCACCATATTGCAAGTTTACAAAGTTTACAAAAGACAGATAGAATATACTCAACCAGACTCCTTCCTAATTCACTGAAATATATGTACAGCACCATCAAACTTACAAAATTGATGTCAGTCCTACTAAATAGATCTGACCAAGAAATCAACTTCACAATAAGGTTAAAAATACTTTTATTGAGATTGGCTATAACAAAAGTATCTTGCAAGTCTGATTCTGTTAGACTTATATACCACTTTGCAGTGCTTTACAGCCCTTTCTAAGTGGTTTACAGAGTCAGCATATTGCCCCCCAACAATGTGGGTCCTCATTTTACCAAGCTTGGAAGGATGGAAGGCTCAGTCAACTTGAGCTGGTGAAAATTCGAACTGCTGGCAGTCAGCAGAATTAGCCTGCAATACTGCATTCTAATCACTACACCATCACAGATCTTCTATACCTTTAAGTAGGTATCATCAAAATATTGATGTTATGAGAATCTGTGACGGCAAATGACTTTCCCCAGCAGTTTCATGTAAATATTGAAAAAAATAGTCTCAGACACTCCACATATTTGTAAAGGAATGTGGAGAAAATATGCAGGATCTTTTCAAGGAAAATAAATGACAACTCAATCCTCGGAAAGATATAAGAAAGAAATTCAAAATAATTAGCTCTCTGATGTTGTGTAACTTCAACTTCCATGTCTTTGGGACTAGATCAGGAAAGACAAGAGAATTCATGAACTTTATGATTATCATAGACTTGTTTAGATAAAATTTGGTATAATATACAGACATAAGCAGAACTCAATTTGAATAGGAAAAGTTGTGTTGTGATCAGGATATTGAAAGATATTGATCTAGGCTTTTTCTGTGCTCAATTAACTTCTTATCCCAGAAGATTTGTTGCAACCTGTATAGGGAAGTCTATTAGGATCTGGTACTGTAACTCATGCCTACTTTATTACTCATTTGGATTGCTGTAATCTTCTTTTATGGGGTTACCTTTGTGGACAATTTTGAAACTGCAATTGGCTTAAATTCCAAATGATCTACTGGCTGGCTGGCATTCATCACCATGAACACATAACCACACGGAAGCCTTGCACTGACTACTAGTAATGCAATCTAAGTGCTTGTGACCTGTAAGAGCCTGTCTACCTAGAGCTTTTTATTAGAGTTGGTTGTCAAACCAATTAATATAAAAATTCCAGTAATGGTATATTGCTTAGATGACTGATTCATAAACTGTCAAGTTTCCGACGTATGGGTTTTATTTTATTTTATTTTATTTTATTTATTATTTTATTTTATTTTATTTTATTTTATTTTATTTTATTTTATTTTATTTTATTTTATTTTATTTTATTTTATTTTATTTTATTATTTTATTTTATTTTATTTTATTTTATTTTATTTTATTTTATTTTATTTATTGTTGCACTGAAGCCTGGTCATTCTGCTGTACTTACTTATACAGCTCACTAAATTTTATTATTTCTTAATTATGGAAGGAAGATTTAAGATATTGTCCAGCTACTTCCACATTAAAATTGATTCTGTCCATTTGACTTGATTCATCATAGTATCTTTCTTTTTCCATCTCAAAATACTTATTCAGGAAGGGAAGGCTTCTTCTGTGAACTTCCTAAGACGTTTGCTAGGCTGATGTCCAAATGCCTCCCACTGGGAAACTTAATCCTTTCCACTGAGTTCCATTAATAATCTTTCCATTCATTTTTTTAGTATAGTGTTTGCAGTAGTGCAGATGACACAAGCTGTTTTTTCAGTTCCGTTTACAATTTACATGGAAAAATCAGATTGTTCATAGCAGAGATGTTTTATTTCATTAAAAAAATTCCATCTCTCTTTCTCTCTCTCTCTCTCTCTCACACACACACACATATACAAACACATTTTAAGAACAAATGTCTTTAGTCAACAGGAGAAGAGAACTGACCCTAGGAATAAATTTGGGGCAAGACTTAGATTAAAGAGATTGCATAACTCCCAGTACATTTTTCCCTGCACAGAACTAAGTCTAAATTTAATTGTATTTAAATCAAAAACCAGTGTGAATAAACAGTCACAAATTAATATCTTTTTTTTAATGTTTAACCTTATTTTTACATTGTTGAAAGCAGCTTAGGGTCGCCTGATGGCAAGACGGGTGGCATATAAATTTAATAATTAAAAATAAATAAAATAAAAATATTTTACAGATTTCAGTGGATCCATTCTAATTTATTGTTTTATTTATTTGTTTACTTATTTTATATGGCCACCCATCTTGCAGATACAACTCTGGGTGGCTAACAGCATAATATCAATTGCCTATTTCATATTTCTAGTTTTTTTGCTACTTCTTTAGAAAACAATCAGCACTGAATCCTAAAAAAAGGTTTTCCTTAAAAATAGATAACATCTACTTTAAATCAAGCTTAATGCCTGTTACTTCTTAGACATATTGAGATCTTTTTTGTGGCAGCAATGGAAATTACTTTGTGTGAGTTTCTTCTAATATATTTCTCCTTCCCCTTCCCCATCTCTCTACCTAATCTACAGCTCTGGGAATTTTGAGTGTGGTTTCATACAAGCAGTAACCAGATCTGATCCTACTTAATTTTCTATGATCAACCAAATCAGCTAGATGCTGCCACCTATCTGGGCTTTTTCATCCTAGATATAAATTTATTCTTTGCACTCCATTAAAAATGGTGTATTAAGAATGGGGCTCACTGAGAAAGAAAATTTAAATACAGATGTCCATACAGAGAATATTAATTTCATCAACATAAATTTACAGATCTGAAGAAGTGAAAATGTTTGGAACTGCAGAAGGAAATACTGTGTTTTCTGCTGTCTTAGAATCTATTGCTAAGATAAAGGGCTTTAGAAAAATTCTGGTGCTGAGAGATGATATAAAAACATTATATTTCAAAAGAAAAACTGGTTGATTTTGAGAATTTTTTAGAGTCAGATCATGGTATTGTCAAGCTTATCTTCATTAGTTGCCAGGATTCTATAAATTTCCATACAGGAGTCTTTTGCGGTCCTCTTACGGTCCAGTCCTATCTACAGATAGGACTGGACTTTCTAATTTAATTTCATTTAAATTTAAGAATTTATTCTTAAACTGTTTCTACCAGTTCTTTAATGAAATAGACTTTGCTTAGAAACTATTTCAAAGGAGAAAATAATTTCAGAGAAATTGTTTTGAGTGAGGTACCATACGTTTATTTCATTTTGCATTTGCCAATAAGTATGAACGATTGCTCTGCTTTTCTTTGTACAATCAACTCCTCCATATTCTTCAGACTCTCTGGGTTGACACAATTCAGTTAAGCTTCAAGTGTAGATCTCAAGAAGCATATCTTCCATGGATTCTTTCAGTACAGTGCTACAGTTCTTGGTAATAAAAACATTGAGAAACTATTGGATTTACTTACTTACTTACTTACTTACTTAATTACTTACTTGAAATGGCCACCCATCACATCAGGCAATTTTGGGTGGCTAACATCTAAAAACATCCATATAATACATATCAAAAATAAACACCTTAGAGTTTACTTAGCAAATAACAAAAAACAGCATCTAAGAATAAACCTGTAAATGAAAATTTAACACAATTAATGAGCTCAATACCTCCAGATCCTCATATCTAGTAGAAAGATCAGGCCTTATGAATTTAGGAAAGGACAGGAGGATCAAGACCAATCTAATCTCAGATGGAATTATGTTCCACGGGGCACGTGCCACAACCAAGAAAGCACCTTTCATGCATCCTGCCAAATCAACTGTTCAATAAATGTTGAACTTCCTAGCAGATCTGATGGGATAGGAAATCATTAAAGCAAGGTAGACCCTCAAATATTCCAGCCCCATCCCATTTTTCTGCCCAAGGTTTTGGTGGGCGACTATGGAAGAAGAAGAAATGGGCAAAGTAAGTTGTCTTTTAATGATCTAAGTCCTTTCCCGGTAAATGGTTCTTTCATTAAATGAGTAGAAAGAATTGATGCAGTATCTTGCTGATATTTTGTGTCCTGAGTATTTACAAGTGCACATACGGGCTGGTGCACTTTCCTCTGTCCTTCCTTCTCGTGACCTACTATTTATCAAAAATAATATCAGTTAATTCTTCTCCAGCCTAAGTTTAAACCGGATTGTGTTCTTTTGTTTAACGCTAAACACGAACGATATAAAGGGGCTTTTCTCCCATCTTACACCTTTGATAGACAATAATATTAAGAGCTTGACAACACACACTGAGATGAAATCAAAATCTCACACAGTGAATGTGCAATTCCCACTTCTGCAGACTTTGCTTGCTGCAGCTGCAATCATATGCTTAACCTCAGACGCTGAAAGGGTCTTCAGAACTGGAGAAAAGTCACCTTTGGCTTCACAAGGGATTTCTAAGCACTTTCTTGGCAGCCAGCCACCTCCAGGTGACCCACATTGAAACATAGCAGGCAGACAGTTCTGTGTGCTTATGCAAATATTCTCTCCTTCATAATTGGTATATTATTCTGATTCCAATTTAATGTATTTAAATATTTCTGATCCATAATATTTCAATTGCCAGATTGTTGGGGGCAATTAAGCTGACTTTGTAATAATGCCGTTTGGGGTGTGTGTGAAAGCCCTAATAAGCAGGCATATACATAGAATGAAGGCTACTGCTAAGCTTGTAAGCCGCCCTGAGTCTTTGGAGAAGGGCGGGATATAAATGGAATTAAAATAAATAAATAAATAAAAAATTAGAAAAAGTATTAACATGAGAACATTTAAACTTAAGCATGTGCTTTCTCCCCCCCCCCCTTTTTCATTGTATGAACTGGATAATTTCTAAGTATAGACCAACTTTTTGAGGAATACTTCTATAATTTGTTTGAAATAATAAGGGGATGCATTATTGTAGCACAAGCTTTCATGAACTGGAATATATTGTATTGGATTATGCGGAATCAAGTCCACTATGGCTTACACCATAATAAGGGTGTTAGTCTTTAAAGTCCCATTAAGACTTTTTAGTTTTTTTATCTAACACACCAACATAGCTCCTCTGGCAGTTTATACTTTGGCTGCAATAAGCTACATTGTATACTTTCAGTTCATTGCTTAATAATTGATGACAGTCATACCTCACTACTCGACTGCTTTAAAATTCATTAATTTGGTACTTGAAACATTTTGATGTGAAAAGTTTGTGCTGGTACTCATTTGTTTGGTATTCAATGCACAAGCTACAACTTGTCAATGTTGGTTGCCTCACTACCCTTTCCAAAACAAAGTATCATGTGTTAAGTCATGTGGTTTGTTAGTTCTCGTCCTTTTTAGTATTCAGCACACCTCTCGGAAACAATTATTGCCAAGTACCGAGGTATCACTGTATTCCTTAATGCAGGGCTCTTCAAACTTGGCCCTTGGCCCTTGGCCCTCAGCGTGCCTGGCTGAGGAATTCTGGGAGTTGAAGTCCACAAGTCATAAAAGGGCCAATTCTGAAGATCCCTGCCTTAATGCAATGTCTACAGCCTGCTAGAAGTAGAAAGAAGCATGTTTCATCATTTCTTACATATTTGTTTAATTATTTGTTTGATTCAAAGTTTATGAATCACACAGTAATTGAAAATCAAGAACTTAGTAGGGATTTTTCAAAATCTAGCTTTTTCACTTCTCATTCTAGTAGAAGAGACAGACAACAAACAACAATCAGATCTTTGATTAATATTGTATTCGGAGAACTGCTAAGGCCCTACCAAGTTTCATGATGAACCATAAGCACATTTTTTCAGCATTTAAAAGTTTTGAAATGATTTTCATATGGTTGGTTATTTTGCTTTCCCTCCAATGTAATATAATGTTAAAGAAAATTTTTGGCTGGCTTTGTAGAGAAAAGAGCCACTTGAAGTAGTAGTTAAGGCACCTGGCTACAAACTGAGAAACCATGAGTTGCAGACTCACTTTAGGCACAAAAATAGTTGGTGATCTTGGAGCAATCATTCTCACTCAACCCTAGGAAGAAGGTAATGGCAAACCACTTCTAAAAATCTTGCCAGGAATACTGAAAGGACTAGTCCAGGCAGTCACTAGAAGTCAATACTGACTTAAAATGCCAACATGTATTTGTAGGATAATCAAAATGGTACCTTGGAACAACTGACATAATATCATTTTCACAAGTAGATTAGCGTGAAGATGCATCTTTATTCAAATATTACTTTCATAAATTCCATTTGGTTGCTGAGAGAAGTGAAGAAACAATTTATGTCAGGCTTGACTTGATCCAAACTGAGTTTTCAACATTTGTCTCTTTAAAAGAAAGATTAAAATAATTTTTATGACAAATTCTAACATCTAACCAAGATAAACTTGTGTGGAACTATTTAAAGACACATCTAAAATATTTGCTACTTTGAAGGCTTTGCAGCATGACCTCTGGACCACTGAATATCTTTCCTCAATACTAGATATAGATCCTTTTCATTCTGTCCTACGGGGCAACCACCTTGGGTTGCAAGGCAGAAAATATAAACTCTGGTGTGGACCTCAACATGCAAAATATGGGAAAATATAACTACTAAATTAAAGAACAAATAATCCTGATTGTAAATATTAGAGCTAAAATTTTCCAGTGACCCCAGAAAACAACCCACCAAGTAGTATATCCAGTCATGGTTTCCTGAGCATGATTGCCAAGAGTAAGATAGGGAAATATCACTTAACCTTAGCAGAATTAATCACCATCACTGGAGTTTTTTAAGAATATTGGACAGCCATTTGTCTGAGATTGTATAGGATCTTCTGCTTAAGCAGGAGGTTGGACTAGAAGACCTCCAAGGTGCCTACCAACTCTGTTATTTGTTAACTATTATCTAACATGTAAGATCCATGAATCAAGGAAAGCTGGACGTGGTCAAACAAGAGATGACAAGACTGAACATTAACATCTTAGGAATCAGTGAACTAAAATGGACAGGAATGGGTGAATTTAATTCAGATGACCATCAGGTATACTACTGTGGACAAGAATCCCTCAGAAGAAATGGAGTAGTTGACTGGTTCTATGAAGACCTACAGCACCTTATAGAACTAACACCAAAAAATAATGTCCTTATCATCATGGGGGTTTGGAATGCTAAAGTAGGAAGCCAAAAGATAACCGGAATAACAGGCAAGTTTGGCCTTGGAGTACAAATTGAAGCAGGGCATAGGCTGATAGAATTTTGTCAAGAGAATACGATGGTCATAGCAAACACTCTTTTCCAATAACCCAAGAGACGGCTTTACATATGGACATCACCAGACGGTCAACACAAAAATCAGATTGACTATGTGCTCTGCAGCCAAAGATGGAGAAGGTGTATACAGTCAGTAAAAACAAGACCAGGAGCTGATTGTGGCTCAGACCATGAGCTTCTTGTTTCAAAATTTAGGCTTAAGCTGAAAAAAGTAAGGAAAAGCACTAGGCCACTCAGGTATGAACTAAATCATATCCCTGACAAATATACAGTAGAGGTGACAAATAGATTTAAGGAATTAGATCTGATATACAGAGTGCCTGAAGAACTATGGACGGAGGTTTGCAACATTGTACAAGAAGTAGCAACTAAAACCATCCCAAAGAAAAAGAAGTGCAAGAAAGCAAAATGGCTGTCTGAGGAAGCTTTGCAAATAGCTGAGGACAGGAGGGAAGCGAAAGGCAAGGGAGAAAAAGAAAGATACACCCAATTGAATGCAGAATTCCAGAGAATAGCTAGAAGAGATAAGAATGCCTTCTTAAATGAACAGTGCAAAGAAATAGAAGAAAACAATAGAATAGGGAGGACTAGAGATCTCTTCAAGAAAATTGGAGAGATGAAAGGAACGTTTCATGCAAAAATGGGCATGATAAAGGACCAAAATGGCAGGGACCTAACATAGGCAGAAGAGATTAAGAAGAGGTGGCAAAATTACACAGAGGAACTACGTATACAAGAATCAGCTTAATGATTACCACAATGAGGTGGTCACTGACCTCGAGCCAGACATCCTAGAACCGTGGCGGAGAACCTATGGCATGAATGCCACAGGTGGCATGCAGAACCATCTCTGTGGGCCCGTGTGCTGTCGCCCCAGTCCTAGGCCTTCAGCTGGGTTTTATAAAACCTTTTCACTCTGGGCCTCTGCCACCCTGTGCAAAAAAAAAAGAGAAGGTTCAATCAATCAATCAATTTCAACTTCTTGCGGGGAAAAAAAAGATCTCACAAAGTTGGAATTGATTGATTGAACTTTTTAGTCCCACCCAGTCTACTGTTACCACTGCAGCCATGACCACCCAATGGGCCACATCCACCCAGCACCTGATGATACATAAGTGGGTTTTGGGTTGCAGTTTGGGCACTTGCTCTCTAAAAGGTTTGCCATCACTGTCCTAGAATGTGAAGTGAAATGGGCCTTAGGAAAGCTGAGCAACAACAAAGCTAGTGGAGGTGACAGTATTCCAGCGGAGCTATTCAAAATCTTAAAAGACAATGCAGTAAAAGTGCTACACTCAATTTGCCAGCAAATTTGAAAAACTCAACAATGGCTACAGGATTGGAAAAGATCAGTTTACATTCTAATTCCAAAGAAAGGCAGTGCCAAAGAATGTTCAAACTATCACACCATTGCACTCATTTCACATGCTAGTAAAGTTATGCTAAAAATCCTACAAGCTAGACTCCAGCAGTATGTGGATCGAGAACTACCAGAATTACAGGCAGGATTTCGAAGAGGCAGAGGAACTAGAGATCAAATTGCCAACATACGCTGGATCATGGAGAAAGCTAGGGAGTTCCAGAAAAACATCTATGCTACAGCATTTGATTGTGTGGATCACAACAAACTGTGACAGATTTTATTTTCCTGGGCTCCAAGATCACCACAGAAGGGGACTGCAGCCCAGAAATTAAAAGACGCTTGCTCCTGGGGAGGAAAGCCATGGGAAATCTAGACAGCACACTAAAAAGCAGAGACATCACCCTGCCAAGAAAAGTGTGTATAGTCAAGGCTTTGGTCTTACCAGTTGCAATGTATGGCTGTGAAAGATGGACCATAAGAAAGGCTGAGCACCGAAGAATTGAGGCCTTTGAACTATGGTGCTGGAGAAGACTCCTGCAAGTCCCTTGGACTGCAATGCGATCAAACCAGTCAGTCCTAGAGGAGATCAACCTGACTGCTCTTTAGAAGGCCAGATCCTGAAGTTGAAACTCAAATACTTTGGCCACTTAATGAGAAGGAAGGACTCACTGGAGAAGAGCGTAATGCTGGGAAAGATGGAGGGCAATAGAAGAAGGGGATGACAGAGAATGAGGTGGCTGGATGAGTCACTGAAGCAGTAGGCGTGAGCTTAAATGGACTCCAGAAGATGGTAGAGGAACGTTGTCCGTGGGGTAGTGCTGGGTCGGACATGACTTTGCAACTAACAACAACAACAAATTATCTTACATAGCCTACATGAGTAGTATAGATTAGACAGAATAATGTGTGTGTGTGTATTTGTGTGGGTATAATGAGAGGACTCCATTCTTCTTTGTAAAGCAAAGGAAAATATTGAAATGAGCTCATGCAAACTCAGGTTGTTAAACTCCATTTAAGGGCTAATGGTTTAAGATCTTTTTCTGCATTTCTTGGTTATTGAGCTACAGAGAAGCAACATCACAACCCTTCCCCCATGCAATGACAATGCCTGTCTTACTCAGAACTTGGCAAGAAATGTATATTTAAATGGTGTAAAGTACTGCAGCATATATTTCCTTTGGTTTCATTTACAGTTGGCTGCATGCATTATTAGGATTGCATGCCACAATTATGTGGTCAGTATGATACTCAATGTTTCCACTACAACAGACATCATGATACTATCCAGGTACATTGGCTCTGAGGTTGCGGGTAAGTCTGCTAACCCTCGGCCTGTTAATCTTTTCAAAGATTTCTGCAGCATGTCAAATGTGAAATGCCATTGCTGCCATGACAGATCAAACTTCTTACACACTGTCCTTGGAGTTATTTTCATTCTTTGTTACTAGGATATTATTTACACTTAAAAAGTTTCATGTAGGTTGTAGCTTTGGGACATTGGAAAAACCTCTTAGCATCACTCAGCACACAGAACTAAACCATCTGTTATGAAGCTTCAGATAATTGAGTCTAATGAATTATCTATGGATTTAAGCCATTCCTGGTTAATTAAAATTACCACTTTTCCAAATCTATTCTTCACCCCCCTACCCATTCAAATTATTCTCTTTCAACCACTGTTTAGAAAAACTCCTGGTTTGTTTCAGCTCTGAAACTAATTACTAAAGATTCATTATCCCTAGTTACTTTGACTAACCAATACATCCTCAGTAAAATGTAAATTAACCTCATATTTCTCTGAGTGGATTATAATGAGCAGTAAGAACTAAATAAATGTTCTGTTTCTCTGTCTTTCCTCTATCTATAACACATATGTTTTAATTAGGCTATGTTCACATCATTTTGCCGAAATAAAAAGTATAATCACAATCAATCTCTGCCTTAGGGAAGTGAAAAAGCGCTATTAACTGGATGTGGAATTAAGAAGATCAGATGCATTCTAATAGCAGAAAAAATGCAAAATTACAAAGACTGGTGATGAAGTCAATGTTGGATTTGAGGAGCTATCTCAGAATCCACTTCAAAGAAAAATGAAATAGCTTTCAGCCCAGCTTTCCCTAACTTGGCCTGGCCTTCCAAAGTACTTGAAGGACACTAATCACTGGAAGGCTATTCTGGCCTACATTGATTAAACAATGAAATGCAGGATACACACATAATTTAACTGCATAGAACCCAGAAGGTAAGTACAAAAATCTTGCAGCCCACTGTTTTTTAACATGTTAAAATTTGTAGGCTTCTGCAAGACAATACAAAGGGAGAACATGAAAAATATACATCATGCAAATGCAAACTACTTGATTATATGACATTTCTGTGAAGCATGAAAGGCTAGGTTCTGCACTACACTTTTGCATCACACAGTTCATCAGCATTTCATCAATGTCTTTTATATTGGATACCTAGGACCTCCATTTTAGTTTCTTTGGGGGAGGGAGCTATCATCAATTTTTTTCTACCATATTGCATGGTTGTGTAAAACCAGAATACTTCTTAAACCTATCATTGGTACCAAGTGGACTTTAATAATTAAGAATCTGATCATGTGCCTCTAAATTAGGTAGAGTTTGGTCACAATTCCCTAAATTCATCCATATGTATACTGCACATAGGAAAGGACTGTATGTTATTACTAATTCATACAAGGGGCAATCCTGATTGGAGAAAACTTTTCTCAAGTTTTGCTTCATTTATATTACTATAACATTTATAATCAATCCTTTGCTGCTGCTATTTTAAACTTCATTATGATTTTTATAGAGTCAAAGAAATCATTCACTTCCTTGGAATGCATTTATCAGTTATGCTTATTATTCAGGTTGTACATTACATAGAGGTTCAAAATAGTTTTTCTGTGAATGTCTATATTTATTTCAACCTTATGGTCCTAGTTATTAATGTTCTGTCAACTAGAATTGTTAGCATTTTTAGAGGCTCACTATCATATTTTAAACACAAGATTAATGAAGAATAAATAATTCTTTATGATTGTTTGGGCAAATAATTCTGATAATATTTATTATCAAATAATTTGAGGATTAGAAGTTTCAGAGTAACAGATTTCCAGATATAGTCCAAGGCTCCATATCTGTATTCAGTTAGAAATCATTAGTTCAATAGGCTTATTATAGAGAACAGAATTTTAATCTAATGATATAGAATAATGGAAGTCCAGGAATTTATTTTTGGTTTATCCAAACTGTTTATTATATGTGAAGAGTCACAATTATTGCAAAGAATCATCACTACAATCATGACATAGTAAACTTATTATAGCAATGCCTTTTTGTAAATCCAGGGACTGATTCAATAATAAATCTCTTGACTCTGAAAAATCTGATCTAGGCCTTCCAAAATTTTATACTTATTGCCATAAAATGAATATCATCATTAAAAAGAGAATGAGACAGATGGGTTTTCCATATGTGTGTGTGTGTGTGTGTGTGTGAGTGAGTGAGTGAGTGAGTGAGTGTATGTGTTTGTTTATTCATTCAAGACAGAAACTTATATTGGTTGAAAACTTTGGAAACTAGGTAGCTTTTTATCTCTTAGAAGTACTTTGTATTATGTATTTACTTAAATGGGGCTCAGTGAAGCTCTGCTGCAAAAATTCAGCTGTTTAGTAGACGATAGCAAATAAGGGTTCCTATACTTCTTCCCTGTCACCAAGTGGTTGCTTGGATTTTCACATTCTAGATCAGTAGCATGCTTGAAATGGAATGAAAATTTTAGATTTGCTGAGAAGACAGCCATAGCAGCAGAGGATATTTTTCTATAAAAGCTTACTTCTGGGAGGATTGTCTTAACTTTGGGATTGTTTTCGTTTTGAATAAATATAGCATACCATGTACACATCTGCAGCATTGAGATGCCCTACAGTCTCAAGTTGTTTTCATAAAAATCCGGATCCCTCTATGGAGAAATGTTTTATTTTTATTTGCTAATTGAAAGGCTTATGTTTTAAGAATCATCTCTTAGATTAGATTATAATGCAGCTGACTAGGCCAGTGGCCTAGTTTTGTTACGCTTTATGCTACATTGGGTCGAAGATAGTTGTAACTGCCTTGGTAACAGTTGCTGTGGAAAAGAATCTTTACACTGATTAGAACACTCAGCAGGTATAGGTTAGAAATGAGAAATCTCTAGCCAATATTTTTAATAAGGAACTTAATAGATGACCACTGAGTAATAGCTGGTAAACAATAGGCACATAGTAAAGGATAGTTGAAAAAATATTAACTTTGTCCCTCATAAATGTCCCATTAATTAATCTTTTGGAGGGAAAAAATGAATATGGTGGCAGGAATTGGGAAGCCTTCTAACATTCTTTAAGACAACTAGTAGGGCTAATAGTTATCACATTCAGATAGTCCTCAATTTATAACTCTTCATTTAGTGACTGTTCAAAGTTACAACTTAAAAATGTGACATAACCATTTTTCACAGTTACGACCTTTGCAGCATCCCCATAACCCTGTGATCAAAATTCAGATGCTTGGCAACTGGTTCATACTTACAAGCTTTGCTGTGTCCCAAGGTCATGTGATCACCTTTTGCAAACTTCTAATATGCAAAGTCAATGGGGAAGCCAGATTCACTTAACAACCAGGTTACTAACTTATCAACTGCAATGATTCACATAACAACTGTGGCAAGAAAGTTCATAAAATGGGGCAAAAGATTCCAGTGACAGAGAAGAACTAGCGGGAAGAATAATTTTTGTCCAGAAAGTTAGTGGTAGTGAAGAAGTTTCAAACAGAGAACAGTCTACCTCTAAAGACCTCAAAAAAGTAAGGTCAAACAAGGCCAACTGTCACATTTTAAAAAAGAAAAAACAAGATTGGAACAAAGGATAAGATAAATGATATTGTGGAAGATGTACAGCATTCACCATTTTTTGTTTAAAAATGCAACTGATTTAAGATTAATTCAAGATTAGCTCATTTTTTGATCTAAGTGGTAGAAAAAGGTGCAGCTTGTCTTTGTTCCAATTCCAGACAGGGAAGCCTATATTTAAGAAACAATATATATCTTGTGTTTGTGCATATAATTATGAAAATCCAGCACTCACTGTGTATGTTTTTTTAAAAATGTGTAATGGTAACCAGGATATACATAATTAGGGAGTAGAAGTTAAATTTTAAATTCAATGTTTTTAATTGACCTTCAAAAATTGGTTTTCAGATTTTTAAAGAAGACAATATGTATTGCACTTTAATTTCCTTGCTAGTTGTTTTATTAATCTTTTTTCCAGATGGCAATTTCTAATAAATCAAGATTAATATTCCTACAATTATTCCATTGTACTGGAATAGGTTAAGAAGCTAATCGGTTAAATCTCTAAAATGTTTGCTATATGGAGATGCAAAGCCTAACAGCTTGGAGACAGGTGTGTCTTTGCTTTGACTTATTTCAAACTGTCATTATAAACTTTTATAGGCTTTTTTATTAGATACATCTGAATTATTCAGAATTCTAATGGAGGTTAGAATTCAGTTCTGTCTTGAAATTAGCTTTTCAGGAAAAAAAATCCCTTCTATAACTGAGCACTGGACTTTAACTGGAAACTCATTGAGTGATCATCGTAAAATCTCTACCTCTTAGCTTTATCTACTTTGCAGAGTTATGGATTATCTTAAAAAATATCAGTCATATAATCCTCACTTATGCCACAGGAATTCTTTCAACTTTCTCATGTTTGACAAGTCTGTGTGCTCAAAATACTGTAAGACTTTCAGCCCCCCCCCCTTTTTTTCTTTGAACAAGACATTACAGAATCCAAAATAATTATTGGTTTGGGTAACTTAATGGCTTGATTAACTGCATTTTAAGACAAGTTTATTCTTTCTACTCTTTTTCCTGTTTCATGCATTATGTATTCTTGTGGTATTATTTCCCTGTGATGTTCTGCTGAAAGGATACTATGGAATCTAGCTGTATGCCGTCAAACTCATTTTCTCCCCAGACATGCATGGGGTCTGACAAACAATTTTGGTTTTGGGGGAAGAATTTCAGCATGCCTTGAATTTCTCCCACCACATGCACAGGTGGCCAACACATTGGATGAAAAGTGTCCAGCCACAAAGCTGGATTCAATTAGGAATCTCAGAAAGCCAACAGGCTCATGCCATAGATCAAGTCACTAAGTAGGCCACTTGCCAGGGCAAGCTGAGAAGTGCTTGATGCAAAACCTGTTATTCCTGGAAAGCCATTATTACACATCTCTGCACCACTAGAAGGCCTGGTGGAGAAGAAAGGAAACACAGACCTCACATGTGGAATGGGCACTCTTAAATGTATGGTGTTATATGTTGTATTGGCACTTTTCATTTGGGGCAATAACTTTATTTATATATTTTGGCTGGCCTACATAGTCTCATTTATTGAGTTTTGATTAAAAAAACTAGTGGACAAAAAATATGAGAAGAAATTGGTGAGGAACAGATAAAATAAATATTCTGCCTTTGGTCTCTGCAAGAGGCAATTTATCATTTTCTAATGGCAGTTTTCTTCTTTTAAATTGTAAATAAGATAGATGAATGTGTGAGTGAGTGAGAGAGAGAGAATAAAAGAATATAAAAGAATATAAGCAATAAAATAAGATAACTATATAAAATTATTGAACCAAAAAAGAATGGACCTGGAAAAATGGAAAAACTTGCAATTGTCGATGTTAGAAAGAATTGCTACAGTGAAAAATGAATATACTACCAAAAATACTGTTTCTATTTCTATATAAGTATAACTGATACTTATAAAACTAGATAAAAATTTTTTTTGAAGACTTAAATTCATTATTTTTGAAATTTATTTGGCAAGGAAAGAAAGCTAGAATTAAATTGAAAATGCTACAAGAAGCTAAGGAAAATGGAGGTTTTGGCTTGCCAGAGTGGATTTTATATTATCAAGCATCTGTATTAACATGGTTTAAAGAATGGATAACCCTCAGAAACAAAAGGTTGTCATATTTGGAGGGACATGACTTACAACTTGGCTGGCATGCCTATTTATGGTGTGGGGAAAATAAAATGCATAAGTACTTTCAGAACCACTATATAAGAAACACATTATTACTAACATGGGAAAAATAAAATTTAAAATATATTTGAAAATACCAGGATGGCTTTCAAAAATGGAAGCATTTATACATCCAAATTTAGTTAATTTTGAGAAAATATGGACATATAGATATATTCTAAATTCTGAAGGGAATTTAAAATCTAAGCAAGAGATGGAAAATCAAGGTGTAGATCAATCACGGTGGACATACCTATTAATGCAAGTTAGATATGATAAAGACGTCAAACTGTATGGATTTTATAAAGAGCAGAACTTGTTTGATCAGACATTATTAATATCTGATGAGAAATTAATTAAGAAAATCTATAAATTTTTATTGAATTTGAAAACGGAAGACGAACAAGTTAAAGAAACAATTATAACATGGGCAAAGAACTTTGGATATAACATAGAATTAGAAAAATGGCAAAACTTGTAGGAAATAAATTATAAACTGACAATAGCAGCTTTTTATAAAGAAAATTTATATAAAATGTTTTATAGATGGCACTTGCCAACAGTTTGTTGTTGTTAGTTGTGAAGTCGTGTCCGACCCATCGCGACCCTATGGACAACGTTCCTCCAGGCCTTCCTGTCCTCTACCATCTTCTGGAGTCCATTGAAGCTCACGCCTACTGCTTCAGTGACTCCATCCAGCCACCTCATTCTCTGTCGTCCCCTTCTTCTATTGCCCTCAACCTTTCCCAGCATTAGGCTCTTCTCCAGTGAGTCCTTCCTTCTCATTAGGTGGCCAAAGTATTTGAGTTTTAACTTCAGGATCTGGCCTTCTAAAGAGCAGTCAGGTTGATCTCCTCTAGGACTGACCAGTTTGATTGCCTTGCAGTCCAAGGGACTCACAGGAGTCTTCTCCAGCACCATAGTTCAAAGGCCTCAATTCTTTGGCGCTCAGCCTTTTTTATGGTCCAGCTTTCACTGCCATACATTGCAACTGGGAAGACCATAGCCTTGACTATACGCACTTTTGTTGACAGGGTGATGTCTCTGCTTTTTAGTGTGCTGTCTAGATTTGCCATGGCTTTCCTCCCCAGGAGCAAGTGTCTTTTAATTTCTTGGCTACAGTCCCCATCTGCAGTGATCTGTCATTACCTCAATTTCTTCCCCATCTATTTGCCAGGAATTGAGAGGGCCAGATGCCATGATCTTGGTTTTCTTAATGTTTAGTTTCAACCCAAGTTTTGTACTCTCCTTCTTCACTCGCAACAAGAGGCTCTTTAGTTCCTCTTCACTTTCTGCCATTAGAGTGGTATCATCTGCATATCTTAGGTTGTTGATATTTCTTCCGGCAATCTTAATTCCAATTGATTCATCTAGCCCTGCCTTTCTCATGATGTGCTCTGCATATAAATTAAATAGGCAAGGCGACAGTATACAGCCTTGCCGGACTCCTTTCCCAATTTTGAACCAATCAGTGGTTCTGTGTCCAGTCCTCACTGTTACTTCTTGGCCCACATATAGGTTTCTCAAGAGACAAATAAGATGGTCTGGTACACCCATCTCTTTAAGGACTTGCCACAGTTTGTTATGACCCACACAATCAAAGGCTTTAGCATAGTCAATGAAGCAGAAGTAGATGTTTTTCTGGAACTCTCTAGCTTTCTCCATGATCCAGCGTATGTTGGCAATTTGATCTTTAGTTCCTCTGCCTCTTCGAAATCCTGCCTGTACTTTTGGTAGTTCTCGATCCACATACTGCTGAAGTCTGGCTTGTAGGATTTTAAGCATAACTTTACTAGCATGAGAAATGAGTGCAATGGTGCGATAGTTTGAACATTCTTTGGCACTGTCTTTCTTTGGAATTGGAATGTAAACTCATCTTTTCCAATCCTGTGGCCACTGTTGAGTTTTCCAAATTTGCTGGCAAATTGAGTGTAGCACTTTTACTGCATCATCTTTTAAGATTTTGAATAGCTCAGCTGGAATACTGTCACCTCCACTAGCTTTGTTGTTGCTCAGCTTTTTTAAGGCGCACTTCACTTCACATTCTAGGATGTCTGGCTCGAGGTCAGTGACCACCTCATTGTGATTATCAGGGACGTTAAGCTCATACTTGTAGTTCTTCTGTGTAATTTTGCCACCTCTTCTTAATCTCTTCTGCCTCTGTTAGGTCCCTGACATTTTGCTCCTTTATCATGCCCATTTTTGCATGAAACATTCCCTTTGTCTCTCCAATTTTCTTGAAGAGATCTCTGGTCCTCCCTATTCTATTGTTTTCTTCTATTTCTTTGCACTGTTCATTTAAGAAGGCATTCCTATCTCTTCTAGCTATTCTCTGGAATTCTGCATTCAATTAGGTGTATCTTTCTTTTTCTCCCTTGCCTTTCACTTCACTCCTGTCCTCAGCTATTTGCAAAGCTTCCTCAGACAGTCATTTTGCTTTCTTGCATTTCTTTTTCTTTGGGATGGTTTTAGTTGCTCCTTCTTGTACAATGTAGCGAACCTCTGTCCATAGTTCTTCAGGCAATCTGTCTATCAGATCTAATTCCTTAAATCTATTTGTCATCTCTACTGTATATTCAACAGAGATATGATTTAGTTCATACCTGAGTGGCCTAGTGCTTTTCCCTACTTTCTTCAGTTTAAGCCTAAACTTTGCAACGAGAAGCTCATGGTCTGAGCCACAGTCAGCTCCTGGTCTTGTTTTTACTGACTTTATAGAACTTCCAGTGTCATTTCGTTTTGCCTTTTGGTACTGTCCATAGGGTTTTCATGGCAAAGATACTGGAGTGGGTTGCCATTTCCTTCTCCAGTGGATCACATTTTGTCAGAACTCTCTGCTATGACCTGTCCGTCTTGGGTGGCCCTGCATGGCATAGCTCATAGCTTCATTGAATTACGCAAGCCCCTTTGCCACAACAAGGCAGTAATCCATGAAGGGGATTACCACTAGAGGAAGAAATAATTTAAAAAATATTAAATTGTGCAGAAATGGACAGACTTACTATGTGGTTGAAAGAAAAAAAACAGAATACTGTCAGACTTGGGACTTGTTTTATCAATGGTCGGAGAAAAGAATAAAGGATTAGGAATTAAATTTGTATTAGTGAATGATAAACTCAGATAACACATTGAATACGTAGTATTGAATTATATGGAAAAAAATAATAAAAAAATTACAAAAAAGAATAAAATAATATAAAATATCTAGAAAATCTAGAAAGCTGAAAAATCAATTTTGGCATTCAATGGTCTGTTTTATGCTTTCTATGGATTGTTCAAGGAGATTCCTGAAAAAGATGAAGTCAGTTACATCTAGTTCTTGTAAGCTAAAGAACAAACAGAAACATGCAGGCTATGACAATTATTTGAAAGATAAAATAAGGTTCTTTAAAAAAAACAAGTAGTGCAATCCTAAAAATGAGGTCCATCAAAGTTAATTTTATTCTAAATAGAGACTAGCAAGACTGTTTTTTCCCCATGCAGGACAAACAAACAAACAAACCAAAAAAACCCTAAAAAAACCTTATGTTAATGTCATGTAATGTTTTTTTAAATCATTTGTCTTTATTGTCCTTTTTAAATGTGTCACCTTGTTTGGTAAGACCATTACTTCCATTCTGTTGGCCTGAAAACAATAGTGAAATGTGTTGTGTTGATTTGCTGCCATATTAGGAGGACTTTTATTGAAGCTGGAAACCACTGTCATTTCACAGATTCATCTCAGCTGTTCATTGTACAACACAATGTACAGTCTCTCTGCAAACATTTCTACCTTTTTGTTTCAGATTTATTTATTTATTTATTTTAATCCCATTTATATCCCGCCCTTCTCCAAAGACACAGGGCGGCTTACAATCTAAGCACAAATCAATGTGCTTAGCAATAGCCTTCATTCTATGTATATGCCTGCTTATTAGGGCTTTCGGCCCCCCCCAAGCGGCATTATTACAAAGTCAGCTTAATTGCCCCCAACAATCTGGGTCCTCATTTTACCTACCTCGGAAGGATGGAAGGGTGAGTCAACCTTGAGCCTGGTGGGATGCGAACCTGCACTAATTGCAGGCAGCTGGTGTTACTTAGGGAGGCATTAGCCCACTGCTCCACCAAGGCATCTAAAGATGCGTATATAAATTCCTTATTTGACTCTTCTATATTACTTGTCTGGTGTATTATATTCTACCATCAGATTGTAATTATTTCAATATAATAAAAATATAAGAAGTGCTAAATGAGGAATTATATAAACCTATATTCAAAATTTCCAGTATTTATCCAGATATTTCAATTGCTACTCTGCAGATGAATTGCTGGACTAATAGCAGTAGGTCTTGAAAGTACATAATATCTATCATATTGATAATGGTATTTACTATTAGTATGTACAGTAACAGAATAAACTTATACCCGTATTTCTTTCATGACAAGACTGGGTTGATGCTGCATCAACATGCCTTTCACAATCAGTCTTAAATTGGTGATGAAGCTGGAAGTATCAGAATAGCCTTTGTTTTTATACTTCTGAACTCTATGATGTGATGAAACAGTTCTCTGAATCACAATGATACCATTTTAGCAATCTAACCAAAGTACTGAAGATATAAACTAGGCCAGCATCTGTTCAGCTTGATCTAAAGATAGTATGTAGTCATGTCCCTCCTAAAGAGAAATGGAAGATTGAAATATATTATAGCAACAAGAAAATAAACTTACATTTTGAGGACTTCTATGCAAACTTCATATGAAAAGGCCCCAGAACATATAGTTACTATCTATCCAATCTATACAACTTTTTGCTGCACTAATGGGAAAAATACAATATGGCACAACACATCAAAAAAACAAATCCTTTCTCTCTCCATGTAAACATCTTTACACTATCCTGTTACATTACTACAAGAATGTTATTACATGACTATCAATGATTTCCCCTTTGTTTCCTAAGATAAACCACACAGCTGCCTTAGCAATTTTAAGAACTCTTGGGAGCTATTTTGATGAGTCCTTCTAGAAAAGAAAAGCACAAGACTAGCCTCTCAGCTGCTGGAAATTTACATCTTTAATGCTAATGTCAATAAAGAAATCCTGATGTATCCAGCTAGAATTCCAAATCATATTTATTAGCATATAATTGTCTTTTGGATACAGAAACCTTTTCAGGAGATGCAACACTGCCTTATGTCCAGCAGTCCTATGACTTTCACACTTAGTGTTCTTGTGGGATACATTCATCAAACATTTTTCCGCTTAAAGGCAAACAGTGAAGAAGAAAATGTCTAATGCTATATATTGTTGTAATAATGTAATTGGCTTATATGAGTGGCGCGGTGGCCTAGAAGTGGAGCTCCCACCTCACAATCAGAAGGTTGTGAGTTCAATCCTAGGTAGCAGCAGATATTTCTTTCTCTGGGTGCAATGAGTTATTGTCTGCTGCAAACTCAGTGTAGGCATCAGGAAGGGTATCTGGCCAGTAAACACTCAAGCTCCATTCAATCACCTTGACTTCACTCCGATGGAAGAAAAAAAAATGTAATTGGCTTATATATGAAAGATATTACATGGAACCTTCATGTACTGAGATGCAATGGCTGTTGACAACAGCTACCGTAGTGACCTCAGGGAAAAGTATTTTATCCAGTTCTCAATGAGCTCTTGCCTACTCACTTCATGCCCATATTCTCTCACTTTCTAGCACTCTTCCAGGAACTGTGGAAAATAACAAGTGATATTTTGCTTTATATAGCTATGACTAATCCTAGAGTTTTTCACGATAGATTTCATACAATTAATCTCCAACATCTGCAATATTTTACCAGAAAAAGTCAAAATATTAACACTGGAAGGAAAATATGCAAATCACTTCTAATTCACATTAATAGCTCCTGTATTATTGGCCACAATATAAAAAATGCATTTTTATAATTTTTCTGTTAGCAAAGGTAGGAAAAAAATGTTAATGATTTGTGCAGAAAAGATCAAAACTGCAACTGATCACTGGTTTTTTTTACCTTTCTATTGGTATCATTTTCAGGACTGAATAAAACAAAATTATAACAAGATTTTCTGACACTTTCTGAGATTTGGATGCTTGACATCTGTTTTAGTTACTTGATGGAATGTTGGTTTAGTAGACTAAGAAAAGATTAAAAAGCAAGAGAGAATTTTTTAAAGAATATATTAGTTACTGGAAGAGTAGACATACTTTCTTATGGGAGTAGGAAATATGATGATGTGATTTCCATACAAATGGGTTCATCAACCACAGGTGAGGGCCGGGTTTTGAAAAATGAGAATGGACTTCTGAGACTGTACAAAATTTTCTGCTCACATGTGTGTTACAGGGGGAAAATTGTTCTTCACTGGACAGGTTACTTGCCAGATGTGCCTTAGTACATCATCTGTACTACTGAGAAACCAAAATACATCTGGTGATTAAAACATCTTTATATAGTTGCATGATTTATTTAAAAAGTATGTTTGCAGCTTTAGAAAGCTGGAGAATTCAATAACTCTGCTAGAATTTCAGTCGTGATAACATACATAATTGAACGTTAGACAAATTTGCTGTAGAAATAGTTGTGAGGTCATTACATAGAGCATAACTTTCTATTTACATTCTGCTGCTTAGGTATTTTCCTTACAGTCAGGGGATTTAAATAAACCTGCAGTCTCTGTGGATTATAGTTATGTATGCACTGTTTTATACATACTGGAGAATTATAAGCCTGCAGGCTGATATAACTGCACAATAAACATATATTTTATGAAATAATAACTTTAACACATGTCAGTCTGAGAAAAAGAGAGAAATCCTGAGTTTGAGAGAGAAATTCTGTTCTTCCATATAGCTTTCACCTTAGACAACTTCCCACATGAATTACAAAATTGATTTATTATATCTGAAAGTTGAAAGAGGGAAAAAATAACTCAGATCTTTTAGATGGGTCCTTGGTATAACTGACCAAAGATCTGGGCACTTATATAAATAAATTGACTACCTACAGTATATCAGGCCAAATCCTTTATATTAACTCTTTCTCATTCCAAACTCAGCTTTGATAGTGCTTAGTACAAAAACTGTATCTCTTCTGTAACCAACGAGGTTTTCCACCAAGGGGCAATTCTATGGCTATTATTTTTGATGAAATTGGTGATAAGTGGGCTGTGCATAGTTTCAGATTTGAAAGGCAAACATTTATTCATCAGTGCTCAGATATGCTACTGGCAATTACTAGGAATACCTTTAAGCAATAATATCTTTTCTGAGTTTACCTGGCTTCTGTCTTCAGCTGAAACATGATACCTGGTAAAAAAACCACCTCCTCCTATTTGTTTGAGCTGTTTAAACAGAGGCAGAGGGCATGGGTCTCTGCACAGATACACCCCTGTTCATTGTTGTTTAAAGATTGTTGTTTAATCTCCCAACTGTAAACATTCCTTTTGCACAAACACACCAAAATCCAATCCTTTCACAAGGAAAAATATACCTTGAATTTGTTATGAAGTTCTGACACATCTTGCAGTAACGTTGACCACCACTATTGCCCAAGAACTCACCCTAGCCCAGGCTGAGATATGGTGGGCTTCATCAAACTAAAGGACTTAATGTTATGTTAAAAGTTTAAAATGGAATTTCACCCATTTCAAATGACAGTGCAAGACAGCTGTGAATGGCTGAACCTTACCTTTGACTTCTGTCAAGGGTTCAGTCTGGAGCTAAGTGGGTTGTTTTACAGTTGCCAACTTGCCATCCAAATTGACTCTTAAAGTTTGGATAGAAAAAAAGTCTTAAAATCTCACTACTTGGATTTATTTTACCTTCAGTTCTGATATCTTTCAAAAAAGAGTGATGAACCTGGTATCAGTTGTTCTTAAACTTCACAATAAAAAGCTTATTTATTTAATATTATTAGAAATCAGTTATGTCTTTACCATTTCCAACTGTGGGACATTATCAGTTACTGGTTACAATGAAAAGAAATACCTCACCTCAGCTGTGGAGCATCCAGCATCTGTTACACTTTAGCTATTATCTTTGGCCAGAGAGTTATAACTGATCTCACAATTGAGACAGGAAACGTATACAATAGAAACACATTAAATGGCCATAGCCATTTCTGGTGCGTGTCTGTGTATTCATATATGTCCGCACACATTATAGTATATAAATTATACCATACAATGGAGTCCCAATCTTGATTTGGTTATCTGGAACAAACCCTGATTTTTCCATGGCCTCATTCAATAGGGAGACCAATTTGCTTTCAACTTAGAAAACACATGATTATAAAATTTAATCTAACTGATTTATGTAACAGTTCTAGAAAAAAATTCAAATATCCATGTGTGTGTGTGTGTGTGTGAGTGAGAGAGAGAGAGAGAGAGAGAGAGAGAGAGAGAGAGAGAGAGAGAGAGAGAGAGAGAGAGAGAGAGGGAGAGAGGGAGAGAGAGGGAGAGAGAGAGAGAGAGAGAATAGGAGAAGGGATGGCAAGGGGGATCAGCCTAGAATTTTATTTTATTAATTAAATTTGTTTGCCACACATGTTGCTCAAGGTGACTACAAATCCTCTGCAGCTACTAAAGAACTAAATATAATCCCCTTAATTGCCATTGCACCTTATTTAACTCTAAGCAGGTGCTCAGTTAAAGCTGTGAATCAGCTTTTAGCAGTAAATCAGTTTAATTAAATCTTCACATGTAGACTTGGTCTTTTGAGCCTGACAGAAAGAAGGCATTACTCCTAAGGGATGAGTTCAATATTTTTTTAAAAATGTATTGCTTTTTACATAAATGGCATCATAATCAGAAAACATACATAAGGTTGTTGTGGAACAAAAGTTGAAGGACCCACCACTATATATGTAGATAATATATAAGGCATCATGTGACATTAACCTAATCTTGAAACATTAATTCAGAATTCATCTCACTCTACTATCTCATTGGAAGACCCTATGACTGAACAACCCTGATAAAATGTGAAGTTAAGGTTGCCATTCGAAAGCTAATATATACTATCCTCCTCATGTTGGAATGTTGTTTACATGTTGGGTGAATTTCTAAATCATTAAGAAAGCTCTTGAGAATTGTAATAAACATCTTTTCTCCTCCAATATACCTTCCATTTAGGTAATATTTACACAAGTATGACCGACACACTGCAGATTAATTTTAAAAAACAGCTAGCAAAAATGAAAAAAACAAAAACCCTTTATCAGTCTATCCTGTGGAATTAGAGTTGCCACAGAACAGAAAACAATGAGTGTATGATCGGGACTATTTGATAGATAGTAATTGTACCTTAGAAATTAAAATATGGATTAATAATAAAAAATAAATATTGTATAAATATTATATAAAATTGATCCAATATTTGTTATACATATACTGTACATCTTCTTATGAAGATCCTAAATACTTATAAGTGTTTAGCAAGCTAAATTACTAATTCTTACAAAACCATTTTCATTTCTCTTTGAGAATAGATTTTAAAAATGCTTTGAGGTTACTTCAATATGAAGTCAAAGATGAATAATTTAGTTGGCAAATAGGTATATTATGCAAAGCTTTGTATAATGTTAGTGTGTAAAATTGTGTGGTATGTGTGTGTATCAATGTATATGGTAAAATGCAATCCATAAAGTGATGAAGAGTTTTATATACAGAAAAACCTGAATATAAAACTTATCACCTTTTATATTCTGTGATACTACATTAAATATATAGGGTTTTCCCTTATTTCACTATGTAAACATGAAAACTGTATACTTTGTCCTTGTACGTATGATTTGTAACCTATATGGCATTGTTTTAGCACAGGTGACTACTTCTTAGACAGGACAGCTCAAAAGGAAGAATTATAAGTGATATTGCTTGCCTTTGGACCTGGAAAAGGATAATTTTAAATGTAGTCTAGATGATTAGGAAACATTCTGGCAATAGAAAATAAAAACTCTTTAAAACCCATTCCTCATTTACTCTTGTGGGTATCACATACACTTTCAAGAATATACGAGAGATGTGTTATACATGAAACCTTCTTAAGAATTTCAGTTAGAGGTTATTGATATTATGTTTTACTCTACTAGATAGAGATGATTAAGCTTTGTGGTTTCAGAAAATTATTTATAATTGTTACATAACTATTTGTACTGTGGTATAACACTATTTAGAAGGAACGCGGTGGCTGAGTGGGTTAGGACGCTGAGCCTGTCGATCAGAAGGTCGGCAGTTTGGCAGGTCGAATCCCAAGTGCCGCGTAACAGAGTGAGCGCCTGTTACTCGTCCCAGCTTCTGCCAACCTAGCAGTTCAAAAGCACGTAAAATGCAAGTAGAAAAATAGGGACCACTATGGTGGGAAGGTAACAGCGTTCCGTGCGCCTTTGGCGTCTAGTCATGCCGGCCACATGACCACGGAGACGTCCTCGGACAAGTGCTGGCTCTTCGGCTTTGAAACGGAGATGAGCACCGGCCCCTAGAGTTGGAAACGACTAGCACGCATGTGCCAGGGAACCTTTACCTTTACCTTTCCTTTTAGACTTAATCTTCAACAAATATCTGTGGGCTTATTTCAAGATTTCCCCCTGGAACAACAAGTATAATGGAACAAAGGAATGACACAGATAATGGAGCACGGAGTTTGTTTGTCATTCAACAGAAAATCCAAAATGTGCAACTCTATTGAATTCACACCACTGGATTTGCCATGATTTAAAAAATGCAAGAATCTAACCATAATAATGAGCCAAGGTGACGCAATGGTTAAAAGGAATATTGTAGGATAACTCTGCCCACAGCCAGGAGTTTGACCTTGACCTGCTCAAGGATCACTCAGCCTTCCATCCTTCCAAGGTCGGTAAAATGAGAGCCCAGATTGTTGGGGGCAATATGCTGACAATTGTAAACTGCTCAGAGAGTGCTATAAAGCACTTTGGAGTGGTATATAAGTCTAAGTGCTATTGCTATTGTTTCAAAGATGCTTTTCAAAAGGTAACTGGACTTTCTTTGTTGTTGTTTCTTTCTTTGAAAATGATTCGTTTCTTGTCCAACAAGCTTCTTCAGTTCTTGCTGAAGAAGCTTCTTGGATGAGAAATGAAATGTTTTCAAGGGAAAAAAACCAAGATAGTCCAGTCGCCTTTTGAAAAACATCTTTGGGACGACCATGACCTGGATAATTAAGACTATCCAGAGACATAACGCTATTGCTATAAACTACTTTGCAGTCTCTACAAGCTAAATAAACCTCAGATTTTATTTAACATTGGTTTAAATGCAATGGGATTGGCTTTTGTATTTACAGATCACAGACTTGTTGATTGTGCAGGCTCAGTGCCAAATGAAACTAAAATTAAAAATAAAATCTTGCACTGATTATCTGTAATGTTTCATCACCTTTTAAACTAATACAGTACAATATTGAACAAATCAACCTTAATCTAGATAGCACATATGGAGAATAATTGCATGCATTTTCTAAAATTAGACCCTAGCTGAAAAGATTTACCTACATTTGGTATGTTTAGCTGGAGAATAAGATTTGAAAATATAAAAAATATTCTACTTTATTATCCTATACATTAGAAAAATCCATTTATAAATCCAATATTAATATGAATATTTGAATGGTAGGTATAGCACAGACATGTCAAACACAAGGCCCGGGGGCCAGATCCGGCCCATGAAGTGGTTTCATGTGGCCCACGAAGCCATCCTGGAAACAGTGAGGGAATGGCCCCCACTGCCTTGGCCCTGGCCCAGAGACCCTCCTTCTACCAGAGACCCTCAGATCTGTCCCACTCCTGCCCAGGACCCCATAGGCACCCTTGATGCAAACGATGTAGAGCTGGCCATGCCCACCCAGTAGGCCATACGCACTCTAGCCACGCCCACCCAGTAGGCCATGCCCACCCTGGCCATACCACCTGGCCCCTTGAGGGCAACCGCAATGCTGATGCGGCCCTCAATGAAATTGAGTTTGATACCCCTGGTATAGCATATATTACTGATAGCCTCTACATTTACATTCTTTCCCCCTTACCTGCTTAATTTTAGAAATCAATAAACTTTGGTAGACTGAAATCTTTGACATTAAAAATACCCCTAATATACAGGAAGCATTGGGTGAATGTTTCTGCATGTTTTCCTAGAGACAAAACTTTTATCTTATTTCTACTTGGAATGAATTTGCACAGCACTGTTAACAGTGGTCTTACTATTGTAAGAACAAATGGAAGAGGGGGTATTAAAATTTGTTATATACAGTACGTTAAAAATAAAAGAAAATATTATCTGGGCAAAATCTTATGTCCCTTATTCTGCTAGGATACATTAACAAATAGGGCAATGCCAATATTACACTATAACCACTTGAATTGTGATTGACAAATTTGAAAAAGTGTAAACTATCGCTAAATTCTTTTATCATCATGCTGTTCAATAGCTAATCAAATTGGCTAAAAGAGAAATATACTGTAAATTATTTTTTTGTTTATACACTTCTCTTGTTATATAAATCTAATGTTATTTTGATTGCTTAATTTGTATATTTTTATATGATTTTTTTTTGTTTTAACTTAGAGTAAGAGATTATATATATTTGCCTTAATGCTGCAGTTAGGAGTCAACTTTTTTTCCCCTTTTTGTTGTTTTATAACTTTTCCACCTTTTTGATCCCTCCCTCCCCAATTTCTCCTTTTCTGTTATTTTTATTTTATCTCTCTTTGAAACTTAATGAAGTTGCATTTTTTAAAAAAAACACTAAAAAAAATCTGCTCAAGTCCCAAGAAGTCCTGCATAAAGTAACCCCTGAACTGATGAAATGAAATGTAATATTTGTTTCTGTTCATTGGGAAAGTGGCATAAATAGTATAAAAAGATAGGAAAGAACATTAGAAGAAATAGTAAATGGTCATAAATTACCAAGAATGCTGAAAAGTGGAAATACTAAATTTTCCAAAATGTCTTTTTAAAAATAAATAGCAAAATACTCTCTCTCTCTCTCTCTCTCTCACACACACACACACACACAGAGAGAGACAGAGAGAGAGAGAGAGAGAGAGAGAGAGAGAGAGAGAGAGAGAGAGAGAGAGAGAGAGAGAGAGAGAGAGAGAGAGAGAGAGAGAGAGAGAGAGAGAGAGAGAGAGAGAGAGAGAGAGTGTAATAGGCAATGCAGCCAGACTTCTTTCAGTAAAGTAACTTTGCTTAAGAATAAACATATTGGTGCAAATTATACCTCTGTCAACAAAAGCAAATCCTAGGGCGCCTTTGCTGCTGACAGTTAGTGAGTTTTTGTTACTTATTTCTGAGTGGAGGGGGCAAGGCTAATAAAGGGAACATATGCAAGGAATGTATTAAGACTTTAAAGCATAATTCTTTAGAAATTCCCCTTACAGCCAAATAGCACATTAATGTAACAAGTAATAGTGTAATTAAATCCTGCTAAGAGACAGGGAAAAGTCATTTTTTTCTTCTTTTTTAAACTTTAGGAATTTAGCAACCTCCAGTAATCACACTAATATATTGCTAGGCTCCTACATTCTCCCAGAGAGAGAAATCAAGGGAATAATAATAGTTACTAGGTTGGGTATCAGTCTCATGTGAAATTAGAAACAACACTGAAAATTATGATTGGGGAAGGCTTGAATTCAGAAAGTGTTGGAAGATCTTATTGAAGATTAGTCTTAAGCCTCCTGGGGAGGAAGCGAGAGATGAAATCTTTTCCCTAAATCATCCAATACTTAATTTGATATTAAACATGAACCCTAATATGTGTTATAAAATCTGATTTAATACACCTGAGGCTTGTTAAAATGCTGCGAACCAAAGTGTATAGCTATTTAGACAAGCCTAAACAACTTATATGAAAGGCAAAATATCTACCTTAATTTTAAATTGGCTTGGAATTGCATTTTATAAGAAGAGAAAGAGAGATTTCACCAATTCTAATATTATGAAGTCAGTACAATAAGAAATAGTGTAAGGCTGACAAGTTTATTTTAAGCAGCAGTGGTATTGAAATAGGCTTTCGGAAGTGCATAACTTCTCAAGCTGTGCTGTATGTTGTTCTGAAAAAATAGATGAAGGATTCCAATGTCCATGGCCATCAGATCAACATTCATTCATTTCTATGGTGTTTGACACATCATAGAACATTCTTTCTATTGGTGCAATTCAGAGCTGAATGTCAGCAATATCTTCTGGATTCAAGAGAGAGACTTAACGAAACCTAATATATTCATAAGAACAAACATTTTGGAGGGAGGAAGACACTTAGAACAGGTCAATGTACATTTCATGATCAGAGAGTGTTAGTTTATTTGGAAAAGAAAACTAGGGAGAGGTGATAGAATCTCCTTATTCAAGTGGCTGTTGACAAGAATAATATGGCTGCAGCAAATGTGTAAGTTTCCAGTTATGTCACATTGTCTTTGCCTTTGTTAGCTGTTCCTGCATTTCATGAATTATAGTTGCATGAAATAAGCTGATCTAACACAGCCAGACTTAATCTACTTATGCTGCTATTTATACATACTATCCTTCTGGGTTTTGAATTAACAAATTTATCCTTGTAAACCAATGGAGAGCCATTTTGATGTAGTGGTTAAGGCATTAGGCAAGGAACCAGGGGGACTATGAGTTCTAGTCTTACCTTACACTGCATGGCTGACCTTAGACCAGTGGCAAAACATTCTCTCTCTCTCTCTCTCTCTCTCTCTCTCTCTCACACACACACACACACACACACACACACACACACACAAACCACTTAGAGAGACAAACCAATGGAGATTTATATTAAAGAATGTGCAAGTGTTTAGAAATATTCAGCAAAGGTTAGTTGAAATCATTTGCAAGCTTGATGTGAGCTGTGCAAGGTAGACTAGAGCAAGAACCACTTATGTGTAAAACTAGTTTTATTAAAATTGACTGCAATAAGAGAATCTTGTAGGTCTAATGTGATTCTCCATTCTCTTTTATCTTCATGTGAATTCAGGGATTGTCTGTCTGAGTCTGTTTTGTACTCTTCCTTCCTCATCTGGCCTTCTGCATATTGATTATCTTGGCATGGGATCTTCTCTCTCTCTCCAACAAGGTCATTCTCTTTATTCTTTATAGTGGTAGAATATATCATGGCAGAACAAAATTTATTAATATTCTTTTTTCCCCTTTTTTAAAATTAGTTTTCCAATATTACAATAGTATCTTTAAAAAGCAATGTGATGTCTGGGTTACAATAGTTCCATTTCCTGTGACCCCAGATGAGGTGGACAGGATCATGAGGAGACTGAGTTCTGCCACGTGTTTATTGGACCCATGCCCCTCCTGGCTGGTATATGCAGCCCGGGAGGAGACACGAGGCTGGTTCCAGGCAGTAATAACTGCTTCTTTGAGGGAGGGTACCTTCCCTGCCACCTTGAAGGAGGCGGTGGTGAGGCCCCTCCTCAAGAAGCCTGCCCTGGACCCGGCTATTTTGAACAACTATCGTCCGGTCTCCAACCTTCACTTTCTGGCGAAGGTGGTTGAGAGCGTGGTGGCACTTCAGCTCCCTCTGTTCCTGGAGGAAACTGATTATCTGGACCCGTACCAATCGGGTTTCAGGCCTGGGTACAGCATGGAGAAGGCATTGGTTGCGCTGGTGAATGATCTCTGCCGGGCTCGGGACAGGGGTTGTTCCTCTGTCCTAGTCCTATTAGAACTCTCAGCGGCTTTTGATACCATCGACCATGGTATCCTACTGCGACGTCTCAGGGGGTTGGGAGTGGGGGGCACTGTTTTACAGTGGTTCTCCTCCTACCTCCTGGGCTACTCGCAGTCGGTGTTGACAGGAGGACAGAGGTCCGCCCCGAGGCCTCTCATTTGTGGAGTTCCTCAGGGGTCGGTCCTCTCTCCCCTCTTGTTCAACATCTATATGAAGCCGCTGGGTGAGCTCATTCGTGGTTTCGGGGTGGGGTATCATCAGTATGCTGATGATACCCAGCTTTTTCTTTCCACCCTGAACCAACCCAGTGATGCCCTCGACGTGATGTCCCGTTGCCCGGAGGCAGTCCGGGTTTGGATGGGGAGAAACAGGCTTCGTCTCAATCCTGCCAAGACTGAGTGGCTGTGCATACCGGCATCTCAGACTAACCAACCTTTTCCATCGTTAACTATGGGGGGTGAGGTGTTACCCCCCATTGATAGAGCCCGCAACTTGGGCGTCCTCCTGGATTCATGGCTCAATTTGGAAGATCATATAGGAGCTGTGACCAGGGGGGCTTTTGCCCACGTTCGCCTGGTGCGCCAGTTACGGCCCTATCTGGACCGAGATGCCCTACACACAGTCACCCATGCACTCGTGACCTCCCGGCTAGACTACTGCAAAGCTCTCTACATGGGGCTGCCCCTGAGGACCACTCAGAGGCTTCAGCTGGTGCAGAATGCAGCCATGTGAGTTGTGATGGGAGTCTCCCGATACTCCCATGTAACACCTCTTCTCCGCAAGCTGCATTGGCTTCCAGTTGCCCTCTGGGTGAGATTCAAGGTGCTGGTGATGACCTATAAAGCCCTAAATGGCATGGGTCTGGATTACCTTAGGGAGCACCTGCTGCCAGCATCAGCTTCCCATCGTCCTGTGCACTCCCACAGGGAGGGCCTCCTCAGGGTACCGCCGGTCAAGGATTGCCGACGGGCAATCCCCAGGGGGAGGGCATTCTCTGTGGGCGTGCCTGCCCTCTGGAATCAACTGCCAATGGAACTCTGGTCTGCCCCCGACCTTCGTTCATTTTGCCGGGACCTAAAAACCTGGCTCTTTGAGCTATCTGGTCTGGACTGAGGGGTTTAATGTTTTTAAAATGTGATTTTAATTTTTTTGCAGCTAGACTTAATTTAATTTTATTTTAATTTTATATTGTATTGTTTTTAAATTTTGCCTTGTAAACCGCCCTGAGTCCTTTGGGAGTAGGGCGGTATATAAACCAAATTAATAAATAAATAAATAATTTCAGAAAAATACATATTATTACAAATCTCAAAATTGTTGTAACCAATACTTCCTCTCTCTTGTTTCCTTTAATACATATTATCTTTTATCTAAATTAGCATACTTCTCATTGCTATCCAACAGTCATTTAATAGTTTTCTTATATTTGTCAATACTTTGGTATATTTTATATTTTAACATTCCATCTTTAAAACATCAAACACCTTATATCTTTTTCCAGCTTTAATTTTACATTGATATTAAAATTAAATGTTTAAAGTTTCTCATTTTCATATTGCTAAATAATATCCTTTCCCTTTACACAATTTTCTCCGATACCTAGTAATGTAAATACACTTCTTATTTATCTCATTTCCATATCAATGTTAGTAGTACAATATTAGAATGGTAGTCATTAGGATACCAATTGCAAGGAGGAGAAAGAGGAGGAGGACAATATAATATTCTTATTTCTCATTTATAGTTTCCACATATTAAAAATTAACCAAAATTTCTTCCATTTCAACATTTAATACATCCTTTCATGTCACTACATCCAAGTATATTAGTTACATTCTATCATTCTTAACATATATACATCTTAATCCATGTCATTTAAAGAGCTCAATATTTCAATGTTAGTATTCATACATCTGTGTTTTATTTTTTTAATTAGTCAGTATTTTATCTACTCATCAAAACAATCTCTCGTAATCCAAGTACAATCCTGTCTATTTTGGTATTATATATTTCAGGCCTCTTAAGGATGTCCATATTTCTTCAATCTTATTCTTGCTTTTTTCCTTTGCCATGTCATTTTTCGCTTCTTTGCCTCAGGGTCATCAAAGCATTCTTGTGTTGTTATATCATATTGAAGTAGCCCTCCAGTCTCCATTTTTGAAGGATTGAGGAGTCTGTTAACAGCGCCAAATCTTCTCATTATTTTCACCTCTTGATATAATTGTCCTGGACTGAATAAATTTTTTTCCACCTGTTTCCCATTATGATCTTCAAAAGTCTGTGTTTGTTGAATAGTTAATTCTTCTGCCAATGTATTTGATTGTTCAATTTCTTCTGTAAAGTTCTGTCCTGATAAAATATTAGTTGTAGTTACAGTTTGAGTTTGTTTCTTTGAGATGCTTTCTAATTCTTTTCCAAAAGCTCTTATTTCATCACCAGTTGTAGAAAGGAACTGATAAGTTTGGTAAGACATTTCTCACATAGCATAGATTTGTTTTTGAAACTCTTCCATGGTGGAGTTTCACAACTGGTGTTCAAGGTTAATCTTATCTTGTTTTTCTTAAATATTTTCTTGATTTTTTTAAAGAGAAAGTCAGATTGCAATTTCAGGTTTAGCCACTGGGTGTCCCCCAAGTACTTTGAAAGTTCTTTTCTTTTAGTCCATTTCTTTTTTCAACTTTTTTTTTAAAAAAAAAATAACCCGGAGCTTGCTCGCCACTTATTTGAAGGGAGGATTGAATTCCCCCCACCCTCTCCACAGGGGGAAAGGTATTTAGCAGCTTATTTAGGTGAAAAGAAGAAGATTAAGGTATAAGAGAGGAATCTTACCCCCGTCTCTTCCACGCTGCTTTAATGTTGCCTGGTGGTAAGTTTGACTTCGGCTGTCTGCAGCCTAGTAACTGGCCATATTACTATGGCCAGTCTTTCGTCCGCCGGTACGAAGGGAATGGAGGCACTAACAGGGGGTTTGTGGCTCCCCTGCATTTCTGCAAAAGCCCCTTCTTTCTAGTTGCCCCTCCAAGGTGACTCTTCGGCCCTTTTAGGACCCCCCAGCGATGCGAAACTGGACATGGAAGATGAGAGCCGTCCTCCAGATGTCCATGTCGGCTGGCTTTGCAAACTGGAAGCCAAAATTTATTAATATTCTTTACTATGTTACAATCACTAGATTTACCCAAGTTAAAAGCCTGTCCTAGGTGTGGACCCTTTACTAGGTTTGGCACAAGGTAATAAGCACAACTTTGTTTCTGAATATTAGAGGGGTATTTATCCTTCTCATTTGGGGTAAAGAGATAGAAAAAAGTTTGGATATTTGTTTATTTATTATTTAAAACATTTGTATAGCTACCCACTTTAAAGCTACGGTCTTGGAGGCTTACAACCCAAGAGTACAAACAATAAGAGGAAAGAAGATGATAAAGCCAAAACTTCATTTGTGGAACTCATCACACTCTTATCCTACTCTGACTTAACTGTATCCCAGCGCCTATGACAAGAGCCAGGTGTTGAGTGCTTTCAAAGGTGGGGGCCAGTCAGCTTTCCAGCAGGACACACTTATGAGGATCCACAAGGTGGCAAAGCTTAAGAGAAAAGACCTGGAGCGTGTCTACTTTATATGCTTTGGCAGGATGGGCAGATCTTCAGGAACAGGCAGTTCCACAGATAATTTGTAGGGATTTAAAGATGAAAAACAGTACTTTGCATTGCACCTGAAAGGAAACTAAGAGCCAATGCACTTGTGCAACAGGGGCATAATGTGGGCAAACCTGGACATCAAATACTGCACATTGCAATATTCTTCTTCTTGTTGTTGTTAGTTGTGAAGTCATGTCTGACCCATTGCAACCCCATGGACAACATTCCTCCAGGCCTTCCTGTCCTCTACCATCTTCTGGAGTCCATTTAAGCTCATGCTTACTGCTTCAGTGACTCCATCCAACCACCTCATTCTCTGTCGTCCCCTTCTTCTATTGCCCTCAATCTTTCCCAGCATTAGGCTCTTCTCCAGTGAGTCCTTCCTTCTCATTAAGTGTTTGAGTTTCAACTTCAGGATCTGGCCTTATAAAGACCAGTCAGGGTTGATCTCCTCTAGGACTGACCAGTTTGAACACTTTGCAGTCCAAGGGACTTGCAGGAGTCTTCTCCAGATTGTAATTTACTATGGCACTTCAGGGACAGTCTTATGTAGAGTGCATTGTAGTAATACAAATGAGAAATGACCAAGGTGTGAGTGACCATGAGCAAGACCTCCCAGTGCAGAAAAGAATATAAATTAATAAAGGTACAATAAAATAAAGTTGTACAAAGCAAGGAAACCCTGTACAATTCCACATCAGATACAGTCATAGCAAAATGATGATTCAATATTGAACTGAGTTACATTTGTTTTGAATCATTTTGAAGCAATTCTCAATCCTCATTATTCAATCACTTTACACTTATTATTTCACTATGTTTTACTGCTGTGATTTCCACATTGGGTTCCTAACTTTCTTGAAAGTTTCTTGAAAATTAGCCAGATATTCCTTCATGAGAAAATCACTAATAGTGGATAGTTCAGAAGAAATCTGTGTTCTGACTTTATGACTCTTCTTCTGGAGTTCTGTCTAAATATTTATTTAAACCCTATATTATACTTTTCTGTCAAGCGGGATCAACAAGGTGAGAATTATAGCTACAAAAGAGTGTTGGATATATTTCAATACATTCTCTTAGTTCACAGGAGAAAATGAGAAGCCTAAATAGCCTGGCTGGGTTTAGTGTTAGATATGGATTTAGAAGGCCTCTGGGCTGCTTTATAGGAACACTTAACTCAGTGAATCTTTTATTGAATCACTCCTCTGAAGCAGATATGAAACCCAAAATGGAACCTACTTGGAATCAGTGAATTAAATGACATGGCTTCAAAGCATTTTATACCTTTTTTCTAAATACTAGTTCACAAATTCAACAGCCCCTAGG
The DNA here is from genome assembly GCF_964194415.1 of Vipera berus. NCBI lineage: Eukaryota > Metazoa > Chordata > Lepidosauria > Squamata > Viperidae > Vipera > Vipera berus. Next base: position 22,628,934 of record NC_138209.1, read on the forward strand.
TCTGCCACAGACAAGGCTGTTTCTTCAACTCCATGCTCAGAGAGTGCTGGTAAATTATTATCATTACCATTACCATTACATTAACATCAAAGAAGCCAAACCATCAGTTTAATGTCTCATTATACTCACTGCCCATCAGACCCCTTTTGGGATAACAAGATAAACATTCATTACCTAGGCTTATTTTTTCAGCTTCTCAGTGTTCAATGTATATCCTGGCTACAGGCCTCAGCTTTGCTATGTCCTGTTGGAGATGCCAACATATCTGTGAGTGTAATTTGACTCTCAACACTGTAAATATAGGCTGAAGATAATTCAAATTTCATTCTCCTGACAATGAGTGAAAGTGGGGCCAGTCTAATACTTTAAAATACTGTCCCAGACTTTTACTTTTAAATAGAAAATGGATTGGTAAAGCTAGTAGTATAACTTTATCTTATTAGCCTTTTTTCTCTGTGGTTTCTGTTGTGCGTGACAAATTTCACTATGCCATTCCTAAATTTACAGTCTGTACTATCTAACTAATATAAGATTGTATGCCTGACACAACTGATTCCTGCCAATAATGAGTGTTGCAAAAATCAACAATGCCAACTTTTCTGGCACGCCAGAAATCCCCGCGATTAAACTCAGCAAAGCTTTGTTGTTGTTAGTTGCGAAGTCATGTCTGACCCATCGCAACCCCATGGACAACATTCCTCCAGGCCTTCCTGTCCTCTACCATCTTCTGGAGTCCATTTAAGCTCACGCCTACTGCTTCAGTGACTCCATCCAGCCACCTCATTCTCTGTCGTCCCCTTCTTCTATTGCCCTCCGTCTTTCCCAGCATTAGGCTCTTCTCCAGTGAGTCCTTCCTTCTCATTAGGTGGCTAAAGTATTTGAGTTTCAACTTCAGTCAGAAAAGCTACATAATCTTAAAAAGAAAAAGCCATCTCTGCCTAGACGTTCTGTCCAAAAGACACCAGGTTTTGCCAATTTGTTTGTGTTAGAAATACTGTATATAGCCATGTACTTTTCTGTAGGGCTATGTTCTAACAGGATATGGGCCCAGGCATAGCCAGCTACAGCAAATAAATGGAAGATACAGCAACAGAAAGAAGACTGCAGCAGAATAAAAGAAAATGGCCAGTAACACAGCTGCAACAAATCTTTCATTTGCAAATCTAACAGTTTGCTTTGTGTCAGCCCTACAAAATAGCTTAGATTAAAAGGGAAAAAAAACCCTCCATATATAACCCCTCTTTTTTATGAGGCAAACCAGACAGTAAACCTGCCTGTCTCTTCCGAATATGATCTTGTATCCTGGGCTTAAGGGACTTTTTTTAGCCCTCTTTGATTATTTTGCTAAAACTCATTTATCTGGCTCTTTATGCCCTGTCTTTCTGTGCAACCTACAGGCAGTTCATTTAGTGACTGTTTGAAGTTACAATGACCCTGGAAAAAAGTGACTTATGACTGTTTTTCACACTTACAACCCCTGCAGCATCCCCATGGTCATGTGATCAAAATTCAGATGCTTGTCAACTGATTCATGTTTATAACTGTCACAGTGTCCTGGGGGGGGTCATGTGATCATTTTTCGCAACCTTCTGACAAGCAAAGTCAATGGGCAAGCCAAATTCATTTAACAACCATGTTACTAACTTAACAACTGCAATAATTCAATTAAGCAGGAAAAATCGTAAAATGGGAAAAAACTCACTTAACAAATGCCTTGTTTAGCAACATAAATTTTGGGCTCAGTTGTGGGTGTAAGTTGAGTTCTACCTGTATTTATCTCTACAGCACTATATTTTATCATTTTAACATGACACTCATGTTCAGCAGCATACGAGTATGGGGAGCAAGCAGTAGTCCTGATACAATTGATCTGTGCCAATGGTAAAGGTATTCTTACTGTGGAAGCCACATTTGCCAAAATAAGTTATGCCTTCCCTCCTGGCATCTGGAAAAACCAAATGATGATCAGAAGCAGCCAAGTATACCATACTACAAGGAGAACTCAGTAAGTCCTGTTCAGTTTCATGCCTAAACTGGAAATCCAGAAAAGCAAATGGAAGGGTGAAAGGTTATTTTTAAAAGCAGGTTTTAAAGGTCTGTACTGGCTCCATCAGGTTTCAGGTGACTATTTGCTAAACAGTTTGGAAGTTGTTGCCCTGTCATCATATTTGCCATCTCTGCTCTAAAAGAAGTCTGGGGGAATATTTCATAATTGTTAGTCTACTCTTGAAAGTAGCCAGTAGGAACTTAGCCAATTTACATTTCTCTAAAGACCCTATTCCTGTTGTTTAATGCAGCTCTGCCAAAAATGAACACGCCAAAGAATTTTCACACACAGAGACACACACACACACACCCTAGCACCTATAAGATATCTATAAAATGCAAAATATATAAATATATAAAAATATAGCAACATTGAATGTTTTTTAATTACATTTTTTATTTTAATAAACACCAAGACATTACTGTATATTAATAAACATCAGTCATTGATGGTATTAGTTCCTTACTGGTATTCTGCAATTACTATTCACATCTGGCTGTTATAAAACTAAATTTAACTTCAACTAAAAAGAAGTATGATGTCACTCACATATTTAGTAAACAGAAAGTGTTTATTGTCGGGGTCATAATATGTAAAAATAAATTATTGTCTTAATATTGTCCATGACTTTTACCAATGCTAAATGGCTATTTGCTGTAAAATTCTGAATTATTTTGAGAAAGGCTACCATCAAGTTGTATATGAAGCAAAAAAGAACTATATAAGTTATATCCTAAAACAAAAGTCCCCAACATTTTTGGCACCAGGGACTGGTTATGTGGAAAGAGGTTTTTCCACAGACTGGAGGGGGTGTGTTTTTGTGTGCTAACTGCATCCCGTACATGGGGCTTTGCTTCTTTGTGCAGCCCGGTTGTTGGCGTGCTGCAGTCCGCTACCGGTCCAGAGACCGGGAGTTGGGGACCCCTGTCCTAAATGGAACAGAAATGAAATATCACACCTTCCAAAAACAGAAAGAAACTGCATTTCTAAAAACGGGGACAAACAATTTGCAGAAGCTAATTTGTGTGCAGGTTTGTGTGTGTGTGTGTGTGTGTGTGTGTGTGTGTGTGTCTGTCTGTCTGTGACACACACACACACACAAATTGGGAATAGACACATAAGGCATAGTATTTATTGCTAAATATAATATTTCTCATTCCTACAAGGAAGATAGTGATCAGATGACTTGACTGTTCAGTTGGCTGAATAGTGCTGTTAGGGAGCAACACACGACAGCCTTGTTTTTAAAGGTTTTTAAAGGCTATACTTGCACCGAAAGCCCTTAAGAGAAATAGAAAACAATCTATTCCTGATCATCAAGGAATATTAGTTTTTCCCTTTCCCCTGTAAGTAGGATACAGGGTGACTCTATCTGTATGTCTATCTGCCTGTCTCTGTCTATCCATCCATCCATCCATCCATCCATCCATCCATTCATCCATTCATCCGTCTGTCTGTCTGAATGCCTGCCTGCCTGCCTGCCTATCTATCTATCTATCTATCTATCTATCTATCTATCTATCTATCTATCTATCTATCTATCTATCTATCTATCTATCTATCTATCTATCTATCTATCTATCTATCTATCTACCTACCTACCTATCTATCTTTTGTCCACCTCCTTTCAACAAGAGCCTTACCTTCACTTTTCTTTTGACTTGCAGAGCATGTGATCTGTGATTGACTCTTTAACTATTTTTATGCTACAATAAAAGGGAAAAAATGGGAAATTCATATTGATATATGAGTTTAATGAATAACATCTTTTTAGAGAAACTAATGTTTTTAATAAAATGTCTTTAATGCTTTTATACCAGTATAAGTAATCTGGGTAAGATAGTGCAGAGAAATGGAAAGTGATTCCAGCTATTATGTTTCGATAAAATGAATTATATTTTCATGGTGAAATATTAATTCATTTGTTAATGTATAGCTACAACCCAAATCAATTCCAGGTGTTTTTTTTTTTATCTTGATATTAGGGCTACTTCCAAGAGAGAAATATACAGGAATTTTCCTTTAAGTTACTTTCAGAGATTTGCCAGTGGAAATCAGTAAAAATAAATGAACCATTAAATTCTAGCATTGTAATCCTGAGATGATCAAGACATGATAAGGAATCTTGTGTTGAAGAATAACACCTTTGTGTTGAGGAACAAGTGGCATTTTGGATTACATTTAGGTTGTGCTAACAGAGGAAAGGGAATCAAATTTAATCACATTTCCAGAGAAGTTATCTTTCCTTTTTATTTTTTTAGCAAATATCAGTTGGCATTGCACTGTTCTTAGAATATACCCTTAAAACTCTTGAGTCAATAATGGGATACAAGCACAGATATAATCTTAGCATGTTTCTCACCAGTCCAAATGACAGCAACAGATATTTGGGTTAAACGCTGTAATGACTGATGAAAATGCATGCTAGATTATTTATTTATTTATTTATTTTTGGGACTTATATGCCGCCCTATCTCCCGAAGGACTCAGGGCGGCTAACAACAATAAAAAACAACAATACAAAAATTAAAAAAGAATTAAATAACAGCCCCAAAATAAATTGACTACACAGTTAAAATTAAAACATATTTAAAAACCCCATCATCAATCCAGGTCAGCCTGATGGAAGAAAAAAGTTTTGAGGTCGCGGCGAAAGGACCGGAGGTCCGGGGCCATCCGAAGCTCAAGGGGGAGTTGGTTCCAAAGGGCTGGCGCTCCCACAGAGAAGGCCCTCCCCCTGGGGGTTGCCAGCCGACATTGTCTGGCCGACGGCACCCTGAGGAGGCCCTCTCTGTGTGAGCGCACTGGGCGATGGGAAGTCGTCCCCAGTAGCAGACGGTCCTGCAAATATCCCGGGCCTAAGCCAGATTATATGTCAAGAAAGCCAAATGAAAAATAAAGAACTTGTTGTATTATAACTAGGCAGAGCAATTTGGTATTGTATTCAATTTAGAACCATAGATGGGTTTACCGTATCAGAAGTTGTCATAAATATCTATAAATATTAATGACTGGTATGCAATAGATGTCAATGGTGATTCTGACTCATGTGTTGTCATGTTCCTCCAGTCCATTGTAAATTGTAAATAGTGTGTGTATTTTGCATTATGACATACATTTTTGTTGCTATATAAACACTTTGTCCTAGTTGTCCTAGGAAACACAGAAACAGTTTCTGATCATGTCTGTCACTATAGCTCATTTTTGACCATTCAGTTCTCTGTTTTTCTTAGAAAAAAACCCAGCATGTTTTGTCAGATAATAAGCTACAGAACTTCAGACTGACTTTTTAACTGGACAGCAAAGAAAATCCAGCACTTCCAAGTCATATAGGTACAAACAACAAAAAGGTGGTATGTAGTTCTTAACACACTTTTCCACAACAAAACCAAGCATGCACACTCCCTTCATTATTTACATCCATACACATGCATATTGTTTAATCCACCCGTCTAGATCTTATTAGTTCATATAAATGTGCATAGTCTCACAAATTCTCTAAGATTACAGAGTTAAAAGGGGCTTGATTAATGCATTTCAGTGTTTGAAGTCTTGCAACTTTCCCTCCCTAAAAGCATCCATATAACCAAAGAGGAATCATTGGAAGAATCTCAATAGTGAGCTTGTGACATTTGAACAGTTGCTTTTTCTTGAACAGTGAAGCTGGATATCCTGATATATTTTTTGTATTCATTGGGTTCATATTTTCAATTGATTCTCCATCCAATTGGTTGGCTTGGCTATGCATGCCATCCCAGTGTTCAGAAGGTTCCCTGAATTATAACATAGCTTTCAGGCTAAGGAAGAACTACAGTCATGATCTAATTCTTGTGGCTTTTTTGGGTGTGGTACCAGTCCCTGACTGAAGTTTTCAATGGACTTGGCATCCTGTGTCAACAGCATTGAGCCCAACACATCTGTGTTTTCTGGCATTGGATGGTTGACTTATTTCTAGTAGTTGATTACATCCATTTGGGAAGAATAAGGAATGTGCTCATTAGAGGAGGAACTCAACAAAATGGTGCCAAACTAAATCATCCAATTAACTTTGCATCATTTAACAATTGTGTTGGAACTAGTTTGTTTTCCTACTAGACAGAAGGGTAATTACTAACACTGGAATGAAGTTTCCCTTTAATTCAATGGGATTTCATTCATGCATTACATCATTCAGCACCCAACAAACTTACATTTTTCTTTATATGTTTATCTTTGAGTTAAATATGGGAATGAAATACATGTTAAAGTTTGTATAGAACATTAAAGCAATTCAAAATGATTTATGTCATTTAAATAATACTCAAATTACAGTGAAGTCAGGTTCTTAAAATGGAAGAAATCTCAAATGTTACAGTTATCAATAACTTCTAGAAATCTAATGAATAAATAAACAATTTATGATAGTTATATTTAATTTCTTGTCTTTCATAATAACAATAGGAAGAATTTATAAGTAATAAAAGCAAGCGTAAATTTTAAAATTGTAGTAAATATAATTTAAATGCAAGCAATAAACTTCTGAGTCTGTTTCTAAAGGACAGCTGCTGGTAATAGCTCTTGGGAATAAGAAGGAAAAATCTAGTTGAATAGTTGAATATCTCAAAGCTGCTACTAAGGAGAAGGCACAGATTGGTCAGAAGTTCTCATTGCTCGTCTTTATAACTTTTACAACCTCCTTCTACTATCGTCTCTAGAAACAGAGAGTTAGAGATGGAAATGTCATGGGAGAAGAAAGTTGAGATAATCTAAAATAAAGACAGGATGGACTCTGGTGATACAGCAGTGATGAGTTGAAGGCACAGTTCACCTATAGATGAGTTTAACAGTTTAACTTCCTCAGGAGTGCACAAGTCTTATTTATGGCAATGTAGCTGGAGAGTAGAAAATTTAGGGATTTTATGGAACTATGCACTGACAAAAATTTGGCCAACAATTATCTTACAGGTAATTCAAACTGCCACATGTCTGACTTATTTGATTGGAAAAGGCCAAAGCTATTTAACATGAAAGAAATTCAAGGAATGGTTAATGGTTTGCCTACAAAATTCTATTATTTGAACAGTCACAAAATATGCCACCCAGAAGTTATTTGGTGGTCACTTAATCACAGGATGTTCTTTTTGATTCATGTGTATGATTTAATTTATTTCCCTTGTTTGTGCTTATATAAATTCATAGAAGTATAAAAGTATAATTATATAAGCATGTGCCACACAGTGAGTCACTAAATCTCATTTAGCTTTCTCCATCTCACCAATTGAGAATAAGATATTAACATAACCTTCCAATTGAAGTTTAAATAGAATAAGCAGAAGCAAGACTCTAGGGAAGATATTATCTTTTTTCCAGATGTGGAGGGTGAGGAAAATATGGGAGGAACCATACATTCTGAAAAATTAATATTCTAATGGCCACAATCCAGGTCTTGACTAATGACTTTGAAATGCTGTGGACAGAAGTCAAACAGGCATCTAGATCCAAATCCACAGGGGAACTCTTGATCAAGGATGCAAAGGGCCAAAAGTAAGGACTGCAATTTGAAGTTTGGCTAGAAAAATGAAAACCCACCAGATCTGAAGCTGTTGTAGGTACTAACAAAGTAAATATATCCCATTGGGAGGAGGAGATAAAGTTCAAGAACAAATAAACCAAGAAGCCAGAATGTGTGACTAAATGCCATCCTGGTATTTTACACATCTGTACATCAAAGATCTGGCCCAGAAAAAAAAGTGCTAAAAGTCCAACTGAATAGATAAAATAGTTCAATACATTGCCATACTGCTCAGTGTACAATACATACAATGACCGATTAGAGATTTAGAGAGTTAGAATGATCAATCAGTAGAACGACTTGTGAATGCTCTAACACTGGAAGTTTTTAAGAGACTGGACAACCATTTGTCTGAAATGGTATAAGGTTTCCTGCCTGAGCAGGGGGTTGGACTTGAAGACCTTCAGGGTCCCTTCCAACTCTGTTATTACTATTGTTATTGTCAGATTTATATTTCCAATTAGAGCAGTGGAACCTTTGGTGCTCCCTGAGCTTGGTTGATTACTTGCAGACATTTCATTATAGGGCTTGTTAACATAGTGCAGGTGTAGGCAACCTCGGCTCTTTTATGACTCATGGACTTCAACTCCCAGAATGGCTGACTGATGAGAACAAATAACAAATAAGTCTCCCTTTATTCTTTGTTAGCAAGCCAAAAAAAAAAATTACACAAATATGAGCTGCCACTGCTGTGGCTACTGCCTGTGGATGGCCTTGGGCTAGGCTGAAACAGGAAATAAGATTTGTCCCGTGTCTGGGACTAAGCAAGGTAATCTAAATAGTTAACAAGCATTTAACACACACACACACACACACACACACACACACACACACACACACACACACACGCAGATCCCGTTGGGCCCCATGGTTCTCTGTGGAGCTCCGGGAGATGAAGCGGTGGAGACGAGGTCTAGAGAGCGGTTGGAGATCCAGCCGATCCGAATCCGACCGATTGCAGTTAAGAACCTTTATAAGGTCTTATCTTGCAGCGATAAGGACGGCGAAGTCTAACTACTTTGCCGCCCTTATCGCGTCCGCAGATAATCGCCCGGCCGCCCTGTTTAGGGTGACTCGCTCCCTCCTTAATCAGGAGGTGAGAGAGGATCCCTTGCAGGGACGAGCCGAGGAGTTTAGTCATCATCTGGCGGACAAAATCGCTCGGATCCGGACCGGCTTGGACTCTGACTGGGCAGAGTCTAATGTGGAGGAATCAGGCGGTCTTGAGCACGTTATCTGGAATGAGTTCGACCCTGTTTCCCCTGATGATGTGGACAGGATCATGGGGAGACTGAGCACCACCACCTGTTTGTTGGATCCGTGCCCCTCCTGGCTAGCTTATGCGGCTCGGGAAGGAACACGAGGCTGGTTCCATGCAGTAATAACTGCTTCCTTGAAGGAGGGTGTCTTTCCTGCCGCCTTGAAGGAGGCGGTGGTGAGACCCCTTCTCAAGAAGCCTGCTTTGGACCTGGCTGTTTTAAACAACTACCGTCCAGTCTCCAACCTTCGCTTTCTGGCGAAGGTTGTTGAGAGTGTGGTGGCGCATCAGCTCCCTCTGTTCCTGGAGGAAACTGATTATCTGGACCCGTACCAATCGGGCTTCAGGCCCGGACACAGCACGGAGACGGCATTGGTCGCGCTGGTGAATGATCTCTGGAGGGCTAGGGACAGGGGTTGCTCCTCTGTCCTGGTCCTATTAGATCTCTCAGCGGCGTTCGATACCATCGACCATGGTATCTTACTGCGGTGTCTCAGGGGGCTGGGAGTGGGAGGCACCGTTTTACGGTGGTTCTCCTCCTACCTCCAGGACCGCTCGCAGTCGGTGTTGACAGGAGGGCAGAGATCCGCCCCGAGGTCTCTCATTTGTGGAGTCCCTCAGGGGTCGGTTCTCTCGCCTCTCCTGTTCAACATCTATATGAAGCCGCTGGGCGAGATCATTCGTGGTTTTGGGGTGGGGTATCATCAGTACGCTGATGATACCCAACTTTTTCTTTCCACCCCGAACCAACCCAGTGATGCCCTCTCCGTGATGTCCCGGTGCCTGGAGGCGGTTCAGGTCTGGATGGGGAGAAACAGGCTTCGTCTCAATCCCGCCAAGACTGAGTGGCTGTGCATATCGGCATCTCGGGTTAACCAAGTTATTCCATCCTTAATGATGGGGGGGTGAGGTGTTACCCCTCGTCGATAGGGCTCGCAACTTGGGCGTCCTCCTGGATTCACGGCTCAATTTCGAAGACCATATAGGAGCCGTGACCAGGGGGGCTTTTGCCCAGGTTCGCCTGGTGCGCCAGTTGCGTCCCTATCTGGACCGAGACACCCTACGCACAGTTACTCATGCGCTTGTGACCTCCCGTTTGGACTACTGTAACGCTCTCTACATGGGGCTGCCCTTGAAGACCACTCGGAGGCTTCAACTGGTGCAGAATGCGGCCGCGCGAGTTGTAATGGGGGTTTCCCGATACTCCCATGTAACACCTCTACTCCGTGAGCTGCATTGGCTTCCGGTTGCCCTCCGGGTGAAATTCAAGGTGCTGGTTATCACCTATAAAGCCCTACATGGCCTGGGTCCGGGATATCTGAGGGAACACCTGCTGCCGGCATCAAATGCCCTTCGCCCAGTGCGCTCCCACAGGGAGGGTCTGCTCAGGGTCCCGCCGGTAAGAGACTGCCGGCGGGTGACACCCAGGGATAGGGCCTTCTCGGTGGGAGCGCCTGCCCTCTGGAACCAGCTGCCGGTGGAGCTGAGAACTGCCCCCGACCTTCGATCATTCCGCCGGGGCCTGAAGACCTGGCTCTTCGAGCTCTCGGGCCCAGACTGAGGAGGAATTTTTAATTTGGGGTTCTTTTTAACTGACTACAGGGTAAATTTAATATTTTTTAATTTGGTTCTTAATTTTTGTATTTTGGATTTTTAATTCCCTGTAAACCGCCCTGAGTCCTCAGGGAATAGGGCGGTATATAAATATAACTAAATAACTAAATAAATAAATATATATATACTGTATACATATATATATATTTATATATATATATATATATATATATATATATATATATATATATATATATATATATATATATATGTGTGTGTGTGTGTGTGTGTGTGTGTGTGTGTGTGTGTGTGTGTGTGTGTGTGTTAAATGCTTGTTAACTATTTAGATTACCTTGCTTAGTCCCAGACACGGGACAAATCTTATTTCCTGTTTCAGCCTAGCCCAAGGCCATCCATAGGAAGGAAGGAAGGAAGGAAGGAAGGAAGGAAGGAAGGAAGGAAGGAAGGAAGGAAGGAAGGAAGGAAGGAAGGAATATTTCAATGTTCCCTCTCTGCTTCTTGCAAGGAAACTCAGTGGGGAAGCCAACAGGAAGTGACTCCAGCTCCTGTTGCTTTTTGCCCACCTATAGCCATTCTGTTTCTCTGTTTAGGTAAGGAAATATCTATGAAATGATCACCCAATGGGACATGGGTTGTATAGTTCTAAGTATATTTTATAATTTATTTACTTTTAACTGTTAACCGTGAAATCTATAGGATAGATGTTAGCAATCTAGTTTTGATTTGTGGTACTGTGGAAGCACTCATGAAACAGCTGCCAGGGACACAACATTCATTTGTCAGAAAGTAATGAAATAGCTCCATTTCAATTTTCTCTCACCAAAACTCCGTTGCTGATAATCCCATTTTATCTTTGACTTTTCTTTTAAATAGGTAAGTGCTTTTCCAAATGTGGTCCTGGTGGTTATGGTCAGTCATGAAAGGAAAATTGACAAAGTTGCTCCCCACAATTCTCTCCAGTCCTCCAGGACACTCCAGGATGCTTGATCATCCCAGCTTGCCTTTGTGAGTAAGGCTGCTAGTCAAGTGGATACATTTCCAATCAAATCATTGGATTGCAGCCAAAGTACTCCCATGGTTAAATACAAGGAATGCATATGGAGTATACGTGAAATTTACAGCATGTTGTTACTAAAGATGGCAGATACTTTGCAACTTGTTACATTAATTAATTTAAAATTAGTATAATATTTTTAAATATTTAAATATTTTTAAAACTTTCAAGTCAGGTGGTCCAGTAGAAAGATTTAACAAAGCTGACTCATGTTTTTGTTATGAAAAATTATATTTTCCCCTGGAAACATAATCCAGACTACTGAAAGTAGTATGGGCAGATTTTTTATTTTATTATTTTGCCATCACATCCTCGGAAATATCTCTATTTCCCTTGGTTGACTTCAAACCAGAAGAGTTTGAAGGAAAAGCCACCCACCTTTTTTCATAAACCACTCCATTACTTTCATTTTGTCAATCAATGATAATAATCTGATTTGCAAGGACATCTTTTCTTCCTTATGTATCTGGCAACTCAAGGTTACACCTGTCTTCACCTTTTCACAACCGACAGTCATTTAATTCACAACTGCTTGGTCTTCATTCAGTTTGCAGTCATCTTGCTTATATTTCCCTGGCTTTAAAAGTGATATTCCAAACCAGAGTTAGCACATCACTGTCATGCATAATTTCTTGTAAAATATGTGAGCTGAAAGTTCCATCTATAGTATCTCAACCTAATCATGTACATCAGCAAAATATAATTTAAATCATGGCAGCACTTTAGGAACATTTTGGAATCCCAACTACATTAAATTCATGTGATGTCATAGGGTAGGAATGGCAGTTGTTCCTGGATTCAGCATCAGATTGGTTCTCAAAATTCTCCAGTGAGTGAAGGCAGTTGATGGCAAATGATTAGAAATGATACTTTGGGGACCTACTGGGTGGCTAACCACAGATTTTGATTTTTGCCAAAGGCTCCGTAGGCTGTTTGCCAGACCACTGAGAGTCGCAATAGAAAACTCATGTGATTAAGTATTCTGGCTGTACAGTCAAATATGATACGGGATATATAATATTTGCACATTTTTCAATATCGTTTTCCACTATGTCCTATGGCTGGAGGTGGGGTGGAGAATGACACCTGCCAAGATCTTATATTATTGTTAGAATGACAGAAAGCACATCAGGGTGTGGTAGAGTAAGATGGGATAGGTTGGGAAGACAGCTAGTGAAATAGCAGGGAATAGCAGCTAAACTCATTGGTCTTTTGTGGTCAGCCATCCACTTTTCTCCTAATGGCTATCTTTTGGGAGCAGCCATGGCATACGCTCAAAATGCCAGATGTGTCCTCTGGCCTAGAAATGTGCTTTAGATATTTCTATTTTTCCTGGCAAAGGATGGGCAAGACGTTCACTCTATATAACTATCCGCATCTCTTCTTGAAAAGAATAGAAAAATGGATTGAAAATAAAGAAAATAAATAAACCCAACATATGGAAAAGTACAAAACTGGTAGATTAATTATTCTCATCTTTGTTCTTTCTTCCATAACTCTTCTGTACATAACTATGGAACAAAAGGATGAGTTGAAAATTAATATCAACAACCTTGCTCTGAAACCACAATCCACTTATTCTTTGCCCCACAAGAGAAAAAAGAAAATCATTGTCAAAAGGAAAATCACTCTAAAGATGAAAGAAAAGTACAGCTGAAATAAACTTGCAAGCACCACACCAACACCAAATATTAGAATTATGAAATATTTAAAAAGATGGAGAAAAGATGATTTTGTTCAGATGACCCATTTAAATGATCTGAAGTCCTTTCAAAATGATGTATATAATCATGATATAATATATAATGATATATAATCATGTATATAATTCATTTTTTTTCCAACCTGTAGTCAAATATTCCAAGAATGGTTCTCTGCATAGAAGCTGATCTTCAGACACTGATATTGAAAATGTAGGCCAACTGTCTATAGTTAATAAGCTAAAAGAGCATCTTGGCCCATTAATGTTTTGGTACAGCACTATTATTATTTTGATCAGGCAATATGTTGTTCCTTGCCATTGAGGGGAGTGTCTTACAAAGCAAATAACCAGAAATTAATCTGATTTACAACTGGGAAATGTGATAATATAATTAAAACCTCTTCTTGAGTTGCTGCCCTGAATCAAATTGTGATAACGGTATATGAATTGTCAAATTCAATTCACTCTGAACAAAAATGAAAGCAGAGGGTGAATGAAAACAGGAAGATAAAATGTTATTATTCATCATTTACTTTGATGCAAGATGAAGTGGATTACAATGATTCAAAGACAATTTGTAATTTTATGGAGAAAACAAAGAACATCATATCATTTCCAGCTTCCTTTTCTCAGTATAGAACCTTTGCAGTGAGTTTTCCTTCCCACTTTGGCTTTCTCATGATTTAAGCTCATTGCAAGGAGCATGATGGCTTGAGTGGTTAGAAACCTGGGCAAGAGGTTAGCAAGCCTGCATTTGGGACCTGAGAACCGCCATGGGGCAGGGTTGAGCTCTTGGCCTTCACTTCAGCTCCTGCTGGGGACATGAAAAGAATCCCCTGTTTGGTGGTCCAGGGCAACCGTGACATCATCAGTTAATCCTTTCGACCTGGAAGCACCGCAGTGCTTCTGACTTGAGTGCAAAAAGCTCTGTGCAAATTCTTGACACCTGTTTATTTGAAAATGCTAGATGTAACAATTGGTTTAAGTGATAGTAAAGCCACTTTTGTCTCTGGGTATCTACAGTACGTAAAGACATCTTGTACAGAGGTGGTGTTAGCTCTTTGAAATAGTCCAGGAAAGAAGCATGGCGACGAATACTAGTTCTATCTTTATTGTAAGGCTACATCAACAGAATCTTGCAACTCTGAAATATCTTTCCCATCTCTCACTTTTACCTTTCCAAAAACTAGGGAAATCCCTTCCAAAATGCTTTCTCCACTCTTCCTCCTTTGGACTTCCTCCTTTGTTTAAACTGTGGTTTTTCCTTCTTTTTCCCAGGTCATTCCCACATACCATTTCAGGTAGTTTTCTATTCTCTTTTTCTGGGACTTTAAAAAAAACACATTAGAGTCTGGCCTACACTATAAGCTATTCCATGGTGGTCATTCTTCCAAATACTAACCAGACAAGGTTACCATCTTCTAAGACTGAGTGATGATAGGAACTGATAAATTAATGTTGAAACGAGGTTCAAGATCAACTTTTCATAAGTTGATGTACAGTTACCATTATCTCTCCAGCCTACATAATTTAAAAAAGTTAGTTACAAAGCCTCTGCATTTATTTCTGTGACACTGGAACTTTCTGGCTCTGAAAAGTTAATCCCATTCTGTTAAACACTAAAAAGAAAATAGGACATCTATCTGTAATTTTCCCATACTTGTCAACCAGAGGTATGATTTTTCACTTCATATTTAGGACCCAAGTTGGTGTCAGTCCAAGATGAGTTCGTTTATTTTCTGAAATCCCAATTCTGGCCCAAGCTAAATCTTTCAGTCAGTTTATTTTCCATTTGCAAAATCAGCTTTTAAAAAAATATCAGTTGATTGATCACATTGTATGAAAGTTTTCATGCTAATATGTTTTTTTAAATCATTGATTAATGTGAAATCTGAATGGAATAGATTTATGAACAAACACAAATTGGACAAAGATTAATCCCTCTGTCTATCCCAGATCTAAGACACCCTTGGTGATTTTTCCTAAGACTCACCTTTAGATTGGAATCTCTCTTTCTGCCCAAGTGGAAATGCTATGAGGAGACAAGTGTTCCCAGAGCTTTTCTGGCAGTCCTACAACCTTGACTTGAATGGAAAACTCTGAAGTGTAGTGAAATAAAAGAACCTTGGATTAAAATAGTTTGCTGCTCTGTGTTATGCACAGAAAGGCCTGTCATTATGATTTGTGTGTGTGTGAAAATAGAAGAATAGAAAACATTTTCAGCTCTTCTGTAGTCTGAAAAACAAGCTTCTTTGGAAGGGAAGGCATTCCTTTTCCTTAATAAATGGAAGGTGATATGAAAAAGAAACAATATATCCATATAAATAGATTTCAGAAAATACTGTGTTTGAATTTAGTCTTTCGGATCCTAATGGCATCCCAAATTCTATTACCATCAGCTTCTCTCTTTCTTACAGAATTAATAAAGAGATTACTCTTTATTCAAAATTGAACAGCAAGGAAGGAAAATTTATATGTTGCTGTATTGTTCAAATTAATTTCCCTCAGCTGGTGGAGAGAGAAAGAATTGTGTGTGGATGTCAGTCTCTGCTTTGCACTTTGAAGAAGATAATCATTTCTAGATCCTGAGTAAACCCTTCATAAGCATTCCTACATTCCATTCCTCAGCTTATGACTTAGCAGGGAGAAGGGGTTTACTGTGATACAGAGCAGTCATTCTGAGGAACACTTGCCTCTTTCAGTATGTGATATATTTCTAATAAACAATCCTCCCCTTCCCCCAAAACTTCCCAGTTTCTGTAACTCAGGTTCCTAGAGCAATTTGCACTGTATTTGACCTGCACTTCATGACATGTGAATGGAATTCATGTACACTGGGTCAAAAACCCAAAGCCCATGTGGCTGACCAAATTAGAGGGAAGTCACCAGAACTCTTCCAAAGATTTTTTTTACGAAATTAGCTTTTTAATATTATCCTTTAACTAAATATT
This sequence comes from Vipera berus, assembly GCF_964194415.1. Classification (NCBI taxonomy): domain Eukaryota; kingdom Metazoa; phylum Chordata; class Lepidosauria; order Squamata; family Viperidae; genus Vipera; species Vipera berus. The sequence goes on from NC_138209.1 coordinate 22,645,072, forward strand.
AGTTAGAGAAATTAACTAAATGTAATTCCACATTTAATTACAGTTAATATTATTAAAATTTAACATTTTAAAAAGCATGTCCCTTAAGAAGTCATTGAAAGGCTAACTGTGGCCTTCGTAGCTAAATCTACACAAAGTGTTGCACGACTCCCAAATTAGACTCTCTAATGTCTCTTGGCAAAAGAATGAGTCTTACCTGGAAAAATGGGGGGGAGGAATGGGAAGGGGTCATGTACTACATTCATATTTCCTGGATAAAGTCAGTAGGATTAAGCTGTTGGACTCAACATCAGAGAGACCTAGATACAAGTCTACCTACTCTCTTTCTCTCCAACTTGCCACATAGGACCGTTGAGCTCCTCGTGGACTATAAATCTTACAAATAAACAGAGGGGAAAGAACTTATGTACATGGGAGATCTAAGTACAGAACTGGAAAATAGTGTTATGATAGAAGAGGCTATGTTGATGGAGGCAGTAGTTATGAAATTGGAAGAGAATTTGAGAGATGAAAGTAGTAAGAGTCACTGAAACTAAAATTGCTTCCTGCTAAAGAAAATCCAGATTTTAGCAGAACATGAGTTTGTTCAAAAGGTTCATGTTCTTTGCATGAGTGAAAACTACAAAGAGAAGACTATGTTTATCTATGTATGTATGTTTTTGTTTTTTATAATGTTTGTTTTTGTTTTTAATCCATGCTCCTCTGTTTATGCTTTTCTGTATATATGCAAAGTGCCATATTATACAGATGTCACAGTAAATTGATTTATAAAGGCAAGATATATTTGTTTATTAGCAAAACAGTTCAGAATGGTTCTCCTGCACTAGCAAACTTCAAGCACTTTAGGAAATTATATCTGAAAGAAAAGAAATCTAGATGAGTGAATAGAATTCTTCCTAACATTGAGCCTTGTCTTTAAACAAGAGCTTGTACACCCTATCTGTTTAACCTGACTTTACTGTTACTTCCTAAGTTCATTTTTTTTAGTTAGACTACAATATTGAATTCATCAAATTAGAAGTTGGGAAGTAGTTTCATTCAAAGAAACCACTGGCAATTCTCTTTTGGGTGTGAGACAAAACTTCTTATTTCAAAATAACTTGAAATGGTTTCATCCTTGTTGTGTATTAAGGTTTAAAGTAACACCTAAGCACTTGTATAACAGTCACTACCATTTGAACTGTAACCATTTGGCGGGAGTCAATTATGGCGGGAGATGTAGGTTCAATCTGATTGGTTGACTGTTTACTCAGAAAGGTATATAAAGAGTGCAAGTACCCCCTAAACCCTCAGTACAGTTATGGTCACAACAGTGGCGACGAGGATGGGATCCTGCTTCACCTCAAAGAGCTGAATTCACGAGGGGTCGGCTTCGCGTGCTGGAGGAAAGAGGCATCTCCCCCCCCTACAGCCGGCTAGTCACCACGCTAGCAGCCACGTACTCAGAATCGCACGTCTGAGTCTGTGGAGCAGGATCTAATTATACAAGGAAGAAGATGCCTAAGGTCGGCCAGCCCAGAGAATTCGACATCCACCACCCCGGACAGTGGCCATCTCACCTTGGGCAAGTCGAAAACTACCTCTGGGTGAACCAGATTGCTGAGGATAGCCTAAAAGAGGCAACCTTGCTTTGCATAAGCGGGCTGGCAACATTCGATCTGGCTGAAAGCCTATTCACTCTGATGCCGATTGAAACTGTCTCATTCACCAAACTCAAGCAGAAGCTGAATGGGCACTTCAAGCCCAGAATGGGCACTTCAAGCTGAATGGGCACTTCAAGCTGAATGGGCACTTCAAGCTGAATGGGCACTTCAAGCTGAATGGGCACTTCAAGCCCAGAATTTCTACCATTCGTTCCTACCTCACAAAGCTGCCATAGCTGAACCCTTGCATAGGCTTCTTGATAAAAAAGCCACTTGGAAATGGACCAATGTCCATGAAAAAAGCTTGTAGGACCTTAAGGCCCTATTATCTAACAAATCCACAGTTACCCATTACATTGAAACGAAGCCCATCTGCATTGCTTGCAATGCATCACCCTACGGAGTGGGAGCAGTGTTAAGCTATCTGGAGGAAAATGGCAAACAGGTTCCCATAGCCTATTACTCCAGAACATTATCAGGGGCAGAGAGGAACTATGCTCAGATAGACAAGGAAGCCCTGGCAATAGTGGCTGGGGTCAAGAAGTTCCACGACTATCTGTATGGTAGGAAATTCACAGTGTTTACGGACCATAAGCCTCTATTAGGCTTATTCACCACCGACAAACAAACCCCCCAAATACTCTCCCCAAGGATGCTCAGGTGGTCCATATTCTTATTGGCTTACAGTTTTAAAAAGATTCACAAGCCAGGGAAAGAAATGGGCCATGCTGATGGCCTCAGTAGGCTATCCATAGCAAACATCAAGCCAGATCCGGCCCCTGCTGCACAGATACTGGCAATCCAAGAGCTACCTGAATTCCCTGTCCATGCAGGGGACATAACCGCTGAGACAACCTCAGATAAAATCCTAAGCAGAGTTCTGTCTTGGATTTTCACAGGGTGGCAGGATAGAAGTCCAGGCCCCGAATTCCAAGCTTATTTTCTTAGGAGACACGAATTATCCGTGCATAAAGGATGCCTATTGTGGGGTAGTAGGGTCATTATACCCTCAACATTGAGAGATAGAGTTCTGCAGTCACTACATGAGGGGTACCCTGTCATAGTTCACATGAAGGCGCTAGCAAGAAGCTACCTATGGTGGCCAGGGTTAGATAAGGCAGTGGAACAGCAGGTACATGGATGCTACACTTGTCAAAGGTCCAGACCTGAGATGCCCCAAGCGCCTGTACACAAATGGGAGGCAACACACACATCCTGGTACAGGGTCCACATCGACTACGCTGGTCCATTCCAAGGACAGCTTTTCTTAATAGTGGTAGATAGCCACTCAAAGTGGCTAGAGGTAGTGCCAGTCCCAAACATGACCACTGCCAGAACAATCCAAGAGCTAAGGAAACTTTTTGCCACTCATGGGCTCCCTGACATTTTGGTATCAGATAATGGGACTTAATTTACCACTGCTGATTTTCAGGCCTTCTTGAGAGCAAACACGATTAGACACGCAACATCCGCGCCCTTCCACCCATCATCTAATGGTCAAGCAGAAAGGATGGTGAGAACAACCAAGGACGCACTCAGGCGCATCATCGTTGGTAACTGGCATCACAGGTTAGCAGACTTCTTATTATGTCAACACTCCACACCATGTACAGCCACTGGAAAGAGTCCTGAAGAGCTCCATTGGGGCAGATGCCTTATCACCAAACTAGACAGACTCCACCCCGACAGTGGCTTCTGAGGCTACTCAACCCAACCCCCCCAAAGGGGACTACAACAGGGTGACTTGGTTTGGGCCAGGAACTATGGTCCGGGACATTTATGGATTCCGGGGGTGGTGGTTGACAAAACCGGGCCCCTATCATACTTACTAGGGGTGGAGTGGGGTTGACAGTTTAGACGGCATATAGACCAGTTACGAAAAAGAGTTCCGGAACGGTCACCAAGCGACCTCGGGGTAAATGACCCCTCACTGAATGCTCAAGCTGGCATACAAGCTAGCTCACATCCTCCCTACCAGAGCCACCAACAAACAACTGAGTTCACGTCTGAGGAGGACCACAATGACAGAACTGCAGCAGGAGACTCCTGATCATGCAGATCAACAACCCTTCAATGACCGCTGTGCTAACTCTGCCACAGGGTCTGACCCTGAGGTGGGCCTGCCAGAAACGGTCAGCCAGAGCTTCCCTACTGACTCTCCAGTTCAGGAGAACTTAGACTTCCAGGGAACACCTAGCAAATTGTCAGACCAACAGGGGAGAGAACCCATAAGGCGTTCATCTCGGCCTCATAGGCCACCCGCTTACCTCGCTGACTATGTGGTCAACTAAGAGGAAAAAAGAAGTTTGTCATGGTCTTCATTGGGCACGTCTTATTATTGTTAATTTCTGTAAAAATTGGGTCTGCCTAATCTATATCCTGGGGTCAGTGTGTACCCTAAATGGTACATCGCAACTGACAACGACAGTGGGTTGTTAAAGGTCTGTAAGAGCAACCCTCCCCTTGCTTGTATGGAAGTTACTACCTGGAGTGGGGTCAATCACTCATGCTACCTTGAGTGGGGTCAATCACTCATAAACAAATAGTGGAGGTTGGAGTGAGTTAAAATCCTTACATAAGGGTTTTGCTGTATTTAACCTTGAGGGAGGGCAATCCTTCAAATTTAGTATGGAATGAGGAAGTGGAATGTAAATATGTGTTGCATAAAGTTATATTGTTTAATCCTTAAAAGGGGAAGGGGTGTTGTGTATTAAGGTTTAAAGTAACACCTAAGCACTTGTATAACAGTCACTACCAGTATGCATTTGAACTGTAACCGTTTGGCGGGAGTCAATTATGGCAGAAGATGTAGGTTCAATCTGATTGGTTGGCTGTTTACTCAGAAAGGTATATAAAGAGTGCAAGTACCCCCTAAACCCTCAGTGCAGTTATGGTCACCAAATAAACAGCTGTTTGACTGTACTCATCTGCCTGGCATCATTCCTACTCTTCAGAACCCACTATACAACAATCCTTCTTTTAAGTAGGTGAAGTTATGCACCAGTATGATTTATGAGAATGAATGTGAATGGCATTTCATCTGGAGAAAATGGACTAACAAATTAAAATTAACACTAAAACAGAAACATTTTTCATGAATGAAGGTAAAATATAAGTGTCCCAGGGAATGTTGCAGGATCCAATCTGAGTTGGTCAGCGGGACCAAAGATATATTCTTCCACGCTTTCATGCTGGAGCCCATTCTCAGGGAATTTCTCTCTAGAATATGTGAATTGGGCTGTTCTATATGTTGTATAAATATGGTTCCCTTTCACTTGTTAATTGGGATGGTGATGGCTGGCTATTAAGACATTAATTGTAATTTCCTTGTGACATTGAAAATTACAATTAGCAACTTAATAGCCAGCCATCAACACCCCAAATAACAACTAAACGCTATATACAGCCAGGAACCATATAAATACAATGTGTAGAACAGAATGTGTACACACATTCTGGAGACAGAGAAGTTCCCTGATGGTGGGTTCCAACATAAACCTGAGAACTTGGAAGACTAAACCTTTGGTCTCAGTAACCAACTCAAATTGAATCCAGACACTTTTTATTTTATTTTATACATTTCTTGTTTTCTTATAGGAAAACCCAGTCATTTCACAAAAGTTGACCTAGATATTAGAAATTAGATAACCTTTATTATCATTTTTTACTGTGGGCACAACGGCACAGATTAAAAATGAAATTTTTAATAGTTGCTTGCTCTCAAAGTGTACAGATATATAACACACATTTAAACACACCATACACAACATATATAAACCTACACCCTTACATATAAGTAACATATAACTATTAACTACTTCTATGATAGATTGCAAATTTCCAGTGCAATCCTGTGTATGGTAACTCAAAATTACTTCCTTTGTATTCAGTGATTCATATTACTAAGTGATTATCATAAGAATTGAAATTTTATTCATGTTTTGCCTAAGTATAATTGATTTCACTTAGATCCATTCTACAATCCTTGTGGGTTTACTTAAATGAATTCCCCAATTTTAATCTGTAACATGCAACTTTGTGCTTTCATTAGATTTACAATACAAAGAGAACACAACTAATTGTAGTGAATGATTTAAAACAAATATGCTGCTCAGACTGTAGGCTTCACACAACAAATATTACATATAATTCCCACATGCAGATCATGTTTTACATATTTGCAGAACACTGCATGCACCTGCAGTATTATATGTGTATATATGATTGCCACAAATTGTGACATAAATGAAGGATTTGCTTAATTTTCTACACAGAAATGAGTTTTCACATAGGACTTTTATAATGTATATAAGGCAGTCATTCTTCACAAAGCATTCAATAAAGTATCAATCCCCCAAAGTTTCAAATCATAATGAAATTATCATAGGAATGCAAAATTCAGTTTTCTCTACAATAAGGTTATAAGTTCAGATGTTTATGTTAACATGTCCTTGTTTTAAAAATGAAACAATTTAAGTTGTATTGGTCCGTATGAAAATTCTGAAATGCACAGCAAGGCCATAGGCATAAAGAATGTGAGCAAACTTTGAACCTCTTCAATCAGATAACATTATAGAAAATCAGAGAGCCAGAGGTTTAACATGGACAAGGAATCTGGTTGATTATATGAAAAGTATAAAGAATGCATGGTCAGAGTTTTGAGAGAAGTGAAGAGACATTCAGACAGTGGTCTGCAGGAATAATTAAACAACTCACAATAACTGAGTTCTCTATTTCTGAAAATATATAGTTCTATAAAAATTTGGACTATTTCCCAGGGTCTATGAAAGTGGGCTCTTCCTATAAATTCTGTACATTCTGTAAAAAACCCTATCCCATTAAATAAAACAATGAAGAATTAATCATCTGTCAGAGGTTCAGATAGAGAGAGTAATATTGAACGAAATATAATGGTTTTTGGCAGCATACCAAATGCCAAAAGAGGGATCCAGGAAGACTTTAAGACCAGTTAATCGTTGAAATAAAAGAGAAAGGAACTTTCAATTCACCTCTTTCTTGATGTTTTCTGTAATGCTAAGTAGATGAGAGGGACGCAGTGGCTCAGTGGGTTAGGATGCTGAGCTGGTTGATCAGAAGGTCGGCAGTTTGGCGGGTCGAATCCCAAGTGCGGCGTAACAGATTGAGTGCCTGTTACTTGTCCCAGCTTCTGTCAACCTAGCAGTTCAAAAGCACGTAAAAATGCAAGTAGAAAAATAGGGACCACTACGGTGGGAAGGTAACAGCGTTCCATGCGCCTTTGGCGTCTAGTCATGCCGACCACATGACCACAGAGACGTCCTCAGACAAGCGCTGGCTCTTCGGCTTTGAAACGGAGATGAGCACCGGCCCCTAGAGTCGGAAACGACTAGCATGCATGTGTGGGGGAACCTTTACCTTTACCTTTAAGTAGATGAGAAATTATTGAGTCAGGTATACTTGTATGAAGAAGATAAATCAAAGGCATGATCATTATCTCAATATGTGAAATGGTGCCATGGAAACAGAAACAGAAACCCAGGAGATTCCAGGTGACTTTGACTGACAAAGGAACATTGCTTACTAATTGCAATAAGTTCTGAATGTGATGTGTTACTTTTCATACATAGCCCTCTCTTCTCCATCCCCTTTTAGGAGATGGAGAAAGAATACCCAGACAAAGTGTGGAAAAAACATTTTAATATATTTAATCTTATTATACATTTCTTTCTAAATTACAAAGTCAACAAATTGCAAGTATAGTTTGCTACAAAGCTTTCTGTAGGAAACCTCTTCTATAAGAAAATACATCTCATTAAACATTTCCTGTAAATAAATTATTTCAAATACTAGATATGGGGGAAAATAAAGTGGGGAAGGGCATGCAGATAACATTTCAATGAGGCAGGGATGTACTTTGTTACTATTAGCTGTGCTGAGAGGGTGAGGATTCTTTCCAATAATCTTGCTAAGGTAAAAGGATGTCAGTAACCTGCTTCTATTATTTAAGCAAAGGAAGTGATACAATTTGTCCATCTCCATCCTATTTTCATTGTATGGAAGTAAACTGAATAGAGCTCAAACTCCTCAATCATTTGAACTTTCTAAAATTTAAATAAGTTTCTATATAAGTGTCCTATTACTGAGAAAAAAAAATTAAATATTCAATCTGGTGCTTCAGAAATAATAATGTTTTGGTAGCAGGAACAATTGATGTGCTTCTTCTAAAAACAGTTTTCTAATCTCTTCCTCAAGCTGATTTTCTTGAATGAGATTCCAGTGAGAAGTTTGCCAAAGAAAATACATATCTTAAACATAGATGGATGGGGCAATGTCTTGGGATATTTTAAGCAGAACAATTAAGCCAGAAAAAGCTAAACCTGCATTGTATCTCTAACTATCTGTCAAAGCTACTTTTTATTTTAAGCAATTTTGCCTAACATTCATAAAACAAATTTGCAAGTAATATCCATTTTTCCTCCTAGATCATGTACATTAAAATAAACTACATGAATAATATGGGAGGGAATTAGAACATATAATATCCTATTAATACTGGAATAAGGACTCTACCAACTGGACTGTTAGCATAGTTTCATGGTTACTCTGAATTCCATCAAAGGTTTATAGAATTGTTTCTAAAGCAAAAACTTAGAGAATTATCAACACCTCTGCCAAAATCCACTTTACTGCCTTTTTTGTGTATAAACAACGAAGGACAGGCTGCAGACCACTTTACCACTACCATATGCTTTTAGATAATTTAGGTACTTTTTGAAGTTGCAGTTTGGCACTGAAATGGAAAATGGTTTGAAAGTATTTTTTAATAGACATGAAAAACATGTAGCATTTGGCTGATATTTATTTGTGGGTTTTGAAATATAAATTAATTACAGATAAACTTTAATTTTTGCAAAACATGGTCATTTCATGGCTTCAGAAAGTCAGGGAAAAAATCTTGCTAGCTACAAAAGACATTGTTGCTATTGTTGTTGGTGGTTACTTTTGATTACTCCATTTTAAACAGATATTACAAATGGCATATTGCCTCAGCGTATTAAACTCACATGAAGGAAACCCCCAAATAAAACAAAAATGAGCAGAATTAGAAACACACACGCAAACACACACGCACACAAAATTCTTTTCTCCTTTTAAGCAAAGAGGAACCATCAGCCTCTTAAACTTAACCCAGATCATACCATGGGGACATCAGCACTGTGAAAGAACATACAAGGATGGTGAATGGGGAGGAAAAGAGAAGAAATTGGCATCCATTTTACTAGCCCATTAATACTGCTGAAGTAAACTCCACTGGCATTCATTGATATACATACAGCAATCCAGTAATGCCAATGCTAACCACATTCCTAAGGTGCATTCAGAACATATTCACTGTATTCTTATGTCACATCTCCATATTAATCTTAGTACTTTTAAAGTTATTGCATTATTTTGTGTTGTAACACTGATATCTCATGGTTTGTGTTCTGATCTAAGACCCTTATTAACATATTATTTTGCAAAACAGGTGTCATGATCCTGAATGCCCACTTTAAGGGCAAAAATGAAGAATAATTCATAATGCATATTTACAACCAGCATCTTAGCATATCATTCCATTTTGTATATAGTAATGAATAGTCTGTTTTCACTGTAAGTCCCTATGGCTATGAATAAACCAGTAAACCGTTAATGGCAGCCATTAGCTACAATAAATGAAGAAGGTTCAGTTTGAGTTATGAAGTCTGTTTATATCATTTATATGAATTTAGATCAGTGTTGTTGTTTTTTACTGTTGGCAATTTTAAGATATCTGAACTTCAAAACCCCAAATTGCCCAGCCGGTATAGCAAAGTTGCTAAGGTTGACAAATATGAATCTAGATTGTAAACCTAGTTTAACTGCCTCTATTCATATATCTTGATGGGGATTAAAAATCCCTATGCAAGAGAGGGACTTGGATTGTAAAACAATAAAGTCCATAGTCACACATGCAGTAACTTCTTCCTTTATTTCTAATACTTTTAGTTTTACTAGGGACTTTTTGTAGTTATTATTCAGTACACAATAATGTGTTGATAGAAATATATGTTGGCAAAGTCCTGCTCTGTATTGTAAATATATATCCTATTTTATTATCAAAATGGGATAAACTACCTAATGCAGAGAAATTACAAGACTATCAGTAGAGCTTTGTTGCAAATCTTTGGCCCCACCGTAGAATGGCGTCATACTAAAAAGAACATCCATCTGTTCTCAGTCGTACTTCCAAGCAGAATTATAACACAGGTAGGGATGATGCTTTTTTTTGCCACAAAGGATACTTGGGCCAGTCATTTCTTATTTACAATTATTTTTTCCACCATAGTCTATGTAGTAGACACTTATCAAGGCCTGCTGGTGACAATTTCCAAATCCCGCATCAAACCTTCTGGCACATATGAAGTCTTGCTTTTGAAGAATAAGTGGCATCTTTCCAGATTTTACATGATAACCCTTTGGCACAGTCACATCGCTGGAAAATCTCCAAGCCATGGGACCCTTTCTTCCGCTGTTTTGTGCATACCTCTCCTTGGTGTAGCACAGGCTTGCAAATTTTGGTCCAAAAATGGCGAGCACAACAAAACCCTTCTGTGCAATCAGAGGACCTTAAGCAAGGGTCTCCTTCATGACCTTAAAAAAAACAAACCTTCATTAGTTTGTATTTAAATGTAAAAATTTCCTCAGTATTTAAAGATACGGGAAGGATGCCTTCAAATATGATCTTATATATAGCTGTGCACAAGACCAGCTTAGAAGATAAGAGAAATAGGCATTATTAACATTCAAAGAGATGCCATTTTTGTAACTGTCTCCTGTTTCTCACCTCAAGGGAGCCCATCATTGAAGAGAATCAAAATGTTAATACATGAATTTATTGTTTTTACAAAAAGGTGTTCTTCCCTTCTCATAAAACCATTTCAGACTGTTTATAAATCAAGCTATCCTACCTTTTGCGTGTGTCAGCTTAGACTGTCCTTTTCCTAGATTTTGCCAGCCCAAATCCTTGGTGGGATAGTGATTATTTTTTTTATTACGAGGTACTTCTAGAGCTGGAATATGGGGTGTGAGAATGCTCTCAGTCACTGGTATACAAATACCTAAATCAATGAATGAAGCATGTTAGAGCTGGAAATACAACAGTTAATGACATATCTGGAATGCCACAAACGAAGAATCTGTTAATTTTCATGAAGAAAATGAATACTCAAATTGATGCATGTTTGACATCTTCCATGGCTGTCCCATACAGCATTGGTTAATTTTATTATCAGGAAACTGCAGTTGGGGTACTGAGGCTGAGAGGCTGGTCTTTAGCAGGATTTCTGTTTCCAACCAATATAGTGTTTGGATTTAATGTATCAATCAGTCACTAAGTTGAGAACGAACAATTTGAAAGTAAGATTTAACAACCTGCAGGCAGTGGAGCTCATGCATCTGCCCAGTCTCATTCTGCAGTCCCCAGAGCATTCCTGAAACTGGTATAATTGCAATGTTAAGCCCATTTTTGGTTTGGGAAACAAAAGGACAAAATGAAAGTCCTAAGCCTAAGAACCATCTATTTCAAGACACCAGTTTATTCCCTGCCAGTGTTACTTTAAAAAGCAAGTGTGGCTCAACACAATATATTTAATTAGAATAAATCCAAATCTCAGTAGAAACCATTCCACAGGAAATTTATTGCTAAATATGAATGAGTGACAATAGTTAATATATTAACTATATATACTTTGTCATTCTTCTCACTTGATTTTATATGTATGTATGTATGTGTAGGTGTATACAGGTGTGACCTGTTAATGTGCAACTGTTCATGATTTTTTTCATGCCTCAAGCATCTCCCCTCCAAATTTGCAGATATAGAATTTTCATGCCATTTCTGAAAGAATCATGATAAAAGATTTGGTGCAATTAAAATAAATTCTTTGATGATAGTGATAGTAATGTAAAATGTTAGAGTTTTTCATGGATATTATATTGCTGATTCCAGATATACAAAAAAGAAGTAATGATTTTCATATAGGATACTCTATCAGACCTCCAATGATGCTGCTATCTAAATAATATGGTAGTCCCAGGTAAAACAATTTCCTTATATTTTTTTCTTGTATCACTGATTCAATATGTTGAAAGAAAAATTACTTTAGAAATCATTTCAAAGGATTTGATCAAAATTAGGTCCTGCTGTACTTATTTAATTGCAAGATAGCCAAAGAATGTGGGCATGTCTTAATGAATGGGAGAGAGAATGCCGTCTTTCATTTCACTCTCCATAAATTGGATGGAGAATTCAATTTTTGGGGCCTATGGAAGCCTATGCTTGAGTGGTTTTCTTTCCTGAAGAAGCTGGCACTAACACTGATGTCTGTAGATTAGGTAAAACACTATGCCCAATGTTAGAGTAGGACAGAAGTCCCTTTCACTGAAGTAGTGCAATGGCTCTCAAGATCTGTAATAGCATGACCCCTTAAAATGGCAACGTGCATGACCTCCATGAATAAAAGAACAATTTTAATGAACAAGACAAAGATTTACCATTTACTTTTAATAATTTATAATAATAATTTGGTGGAGCAGTGGGCTAATGCCTCCTTAAGTAACACCAGCTGCCTGCAATTAGTGCAGGTTCGAGTCCCACCAGGCTCAAGGTTGACTCAGCCTTCCATCCTTCCGAGGTAGGTAAAATGAGGACCCAGATTGTTGGGGGCAATAAGCTGACTTTGTAAAAATGCCACTTGGGGGCCCCCCGAAAGCCCTAATAAGCAGGCATATACATAGAATGAAGGCTATTGCTAAGCATATTGATTTGTGCTTCTTAGATTGTAAGCCACCCTGAGTCTTCGGAGAAGGGCGGGATATAAATGGGATTAAAAAAAAATTAAATTTTAAACTATATATCAACCAAACCAATGAAATAACCCTGCAATGTTACTAAAGAATTAGAAATGAAGAAATCCCTAATACAAATTAAAACCTTATCTTTAATAGGAAGGATGATATAACTTGATAGAACTCCAGAAATCTGGCTTTCATTTTTGAAGATCATCTCTCTTACTCATTAAAGTGACGAGAAATAGAGAAAAGGTTATTTCATGGCCTTCAATAAGCTCATCTTAAACTGCTCTTAAAATATGGAAGTCTGCAAAACAGTAGAGGCTGTTAAGTCACTTTTTGTGCTTTTTCTCCCAGGAGAGCCATGCTGTGATAACAAACAGCACAGATTCTTTTTCTTCCAACCGAGTGATTGGTGGTTACAACACCCTCCTTTTACTCTTCTCCATGCTGTAACATTTCACCCCTTCCTCTACTCTGTTATTTCTCCTTCTGCAAAAGTGAGTTGTGAGATGGTCAGAAGTTTGCAAGGAAGCCACATCCCTCCAGATAAGATTATTCCACATGGAAAGACCAAAAAGAGAGAGAAACAGTGGAGTAATGGGTTAAGAAGGAACATATGTGTCTAATTCATGGGAAAGAAAGTTCCATTGCAATTTTGATAATCCATGAATTCAAGAAATCAACTGTTTCTTCATTTATTTCTCTCATTCTAAAATGACCATTGATGTTCCCAAAATGAATCCGCTTCATACTTGGCAAATCTTGAAGAGCAAATATGAAAATCAATCACTAAAATATTTTACACTTTTCATTATTTTTTAAAAAAAATTAAGAGTCACGCAAATACCATTGTTACAGCGGTTTCCAGGACAGCACATGCCATCTCTGTGGCAACGTTTCTTCTTCCTTCTACAAACCATGCAGGCAGATGTAGCTTGATGGGGACTATGGCAGTACTTCCCAACTTCACATTCTTTATCATTAGTGCAAGGATAAGCCTGTGGGTAGTTATTAAAAAGTGTCATAATGAGTCAACAACAGTGTAAAAGTCAAAACAAGTGATCGTGCAGGCATAATTTCAGATACCAACTTAAAGTTTATTTGTACTTTCAGTATTCAGTAATACTAAAATATCCAGATTTATGGCGTTCCAATCATTATTTGTCATGACTGGTAGCACATAAATTATATTTTGTTGTGTATTAAGGACTATCATAGAGGTAAGATCAAGAAGTAAGTTTAGATGGATCATTTTCTATATAATGTACATAATGTTATAAAGATATAATGTTATATCTTACAAGAATGGTATTGAGACACTGATAATAGTTTCTCCAACTGAAACAAACAACATACAAACAAACAAAATAAAAGTCTAATTTTCCCATAGCAATATAGGAGAACTTCACATGCCACTATATTCATAAGTGGTCCTTTGCTTAAAAGCGAATCTCTGCATTCATAATCAGTTAAGCTGCAGGATTTACCTTATTTCGTATCTGTAGACAAAAATGCATATCAATTCTCTCCCATAAATCTTTCCTTCCATAAGAAGCCATGATTTGGCAAAAAAATAAATAAATCCCTACAGTTAAAGCAGCCAAGGAAATTTATTGCAGCTCCTTTGATCTTTGACCAAAATTTAGCATGAGAGCCACTTTACTTTCAGAATACCACTCCTTCATGTGAAAAATTACTAGGGAGTGTTAAAGATAGAAATATTACAGATAAATAGAGATATCTGTCTATAGACTAGTTTCTTTTTTAAAAGTCTGTTAAGAGACAAAAAAGCATCAAGAAAAATCATATCTTTTCTAAAAAATTTATGAGTCTTATCTAGATGGGGTATATTTTGTTTGTGTTCCAACAATCTGTCCACCGATGCTGAATTTAAGAGAATCAGCTGCTATTTGGGGCTGTTTCAAACTTCTTTGAATAAATTAATTTTTGAGGGGTTTTTTTTGTATCTTTACATAGTACAGTGCACAAGTTGTTTATAAGGAAGCACCTCTCTCCAACTTCATCTTTCTTAGGAAGGTTGTTGAGAGGGTGTCTGACTGGCATCAAGAGTTATATTTTCTGTTATACTTTATTTCCCCAGAAGGGTGTACTCTCATGCTAAAACCATTGCTTTTTCATAAAATGTTAAATTACCTCAAAGTATCCTGTTACTTCCCTAAATCCTTTGTGGTCCACTATGGGACAGTGCAAACTCCTTTTTACAATGCCAAGAACCCATTGGTGAAACCCTCAGTTGATGTCAAAAAGCCATGGGAGCAATCTAGTTTGTAAAAAAACAAATCCTGGACATTTTGTCCCATGGTTAACTTGATTCTTTATAAAGAACATCTTGGAATTGAAGGGCTTTCTGGAATGACATAGGATTGGACACAAGACTGCAGTGGAAGGTGAATAGAGAAATGTGACAATATTGCCTCCTGTCAGTAATATTTTTTATTCACAAAAGCATTTTAAGATTCAAGTATTGTGTTTATACAAACACAATGCTTGAACTAGTAAAATCTAAAGAACTAGTAAAATCTCATAATTCATAACTCCATGAATCAACCTGTGCATATATAAATACTGAATTAAACAGTTGAAAAAATACTGAAACAAGGATAACTTAATTTAAAGCAATTCCAATTATCAGGTCAAACTAGGTTTGAAATTGATAGTGTTGGCAATTTCATTTTTTCCATTTCATATCTGCCCCACTGATGTTTTCTTCTCCCTCCCCTGTGTATCTTTAACATACTGAAATCAATATTGCAATTTTTAAGCACATCACTGTTGGCCGTGTTACATCACAGAAACTTATGAAGTCTAAGAATACAGATTCGGTTACATTATTAGAGTCTTTTTGGAGTGGGCAATCATAATATATTATGGTTGGTTGCACAGTCAGCCAGATGTTTAGACTAGATTTGGTATTTTTATTCACCTATTGAGTCATTTCCAAGGACCTGGAATAGGCAGATATTGTTATTTGATAGTGTTAAAGATATTGTCACAACATGTAAGCTATTATAAGTAAAGTTGCCTTTTGCAATTGACCGTTGGTGATTTTATTATTATTGATATACTTTTTGGCAGGAAATTTACTATGCATATATATTATGTGATTCCATAATTCTAGAAAAATGCTGAATATATAGAAGTTAAAAGTAGGTTGACATGGCAACAGTACTACGTATATAATCAAACAGGAGGCACGCTTGTTATGCAAGAACAGATAGTGAGTCAATTCTGTAACATGTTCTGCTGGTGGGAACACATAAGCTTTTGAACCCCACAAAAATCTTTTTCAATTATCCACATTTTGTTATTACTAACATTTCAAAGTGGTAAACTAAACTAGACAAGCTGTTGTTTGTATCCAGGATTTCTGCCTTTTTCTTACAACTCCCTCAGAATTGTTACGGTTCATTGAAAGCCTTTGGTATTACTAGCACAATGTTAGATACTATTTTTTGGGAAATTCTTTCTTCATTTTATGTCTATGCCTCTTGGTAACGGCTACTACATCATGATGCTAGAAGATGGGTCCAAGAAGGCTTTATCTTGACAGAAAACAGGAGTCACTTTCCCAAGTAAGTGCCTGAAAACCTTTTACTTTATATCTCTGCATAGAATTTTTAAATGATCTGCTGTTTGAAAACCCTTTCTCTCTTAATCTAACAGAGTGAAAGTTAACAACATACATAAACTACTAATGGCATTAATCACATTTATAAAACAGTGAACTCATATTACTATCCCCTCTACTACTGCAATGAAAAAGACAGGCACACAAACGTCTAACAGAGTTGTGCAAAACATTCAAAAGAGATGCTTTGCATAATTAGTGCAAACGAAGCAACTCTTTTTCAAGTGTGAAAGCAGACACTTTTTTTGTTAATTTCATATGACTGTCCTGGCTTTCTCAGCATGTTTGCACATGCACATACATTTACAATGGAACTGTTACAAAACGAAATAGTTTGTAGACACCCTTGGACCTTACCCCATGTCTCCTAGAAAAATTAAGCAAGGAGGGATAAAAGTGATATGTCTATCCCTGTGCCTCCTCAGTGCTTAAAATTTTATAACCACGAACAGGATTAAAAAGTTGCACTGAAAGAGGTAAAATAGGTATGTGAACCCACATTTGATAATAATCTTTAAAATAGTATCAGTTCCAGCATTAATGGACTACACTCATTATCTTATTCAGTTTGATTGCATAATTAACCTTGCTAAATATGCTGCTATTAATTAAGTTATTGTTTTTTTATGCAACTCTCACACACTAACAAATATTGCATGGCATATTTGTACACAAATTATTGGGTCCATATTTGTATATATATATTTCATATATTTCATAAACAAAGATGCATGTTAATAAAGATGCAATTATTAAATAAATGATTAATATGCTAATAAATATATATTTATATTACTTAAAATAGCTAGGAAATATGGCTATTTTAAGGTGCTATACATTTGATAAATATTTGTTAATTTGTAAAATATCACTGTGTTACCTTCCCCATTTAAAGTGGCAACTATTAAAATGTTACATATAATGGCATTTTGAAAATGATAGAATCCTATACTATGAGGATATTGTAAGTATTTCTACTATACGTAGAAGTAATATTGTTCATCGAAGAGAGGCACAATGGTTTTCATGGTATTTAATTCCTCTCCACAATGAATAAACGCAAAATGACATAAGATTAAGCAAATATATGTGTTAGTTCACTTGGTATTAATTACAAATTGCCAAATTCATCTTTAAAGCCTCAGAGAAATATCTTTCCATGGGAAAGAGCTATGGAGGTTCTGCTATTTAACTTTAGTAGATAATTCTTCATCCCAGTTCAAAGTATTCCTTCTGCATATCTTTATTCAAATCTGTACACTATTGTGTTATATACATGTGAACAGTTAATTCATTTTAAGATAGAAAATAATCACAAAGAGCTGGTATATTGTGAAAAGTAAGGGCCGCTGGGGACATAAGTTAATATATTAATTCAGTGAAAATGATCCTGATGATCTCAGTTTTGCCTCTAGTGGATATCTATTCCAGTCATAAGATTTCATTGCTCCTCCTGATGATCTGCAGTTATTTCCTGCTTTCATTATATGGAAATAACATGATTTTTTTGTGAGTCAGTACTGAATGGAAACTATTATGGTTCCCTTCACTCTATTAGCAGTATGTGAAAATTATCGTGCCTGTGTGTATTTTCAAAATCAAATTCCAAAGACAAACAAAATAAATACAAGAGAAAAAGCAAATTAGAGATTACTATGTTCAACTGGGTATCAAAAATTAGCAAACTAAAACTCATATTCTTTGCATTCAGCTCCTGCCCAGCTCTTGCAGCTTCAGATCTGAATAATTTGCAGGTTGTCAAAACCTCTTGAATCTCTCTTTATAGTCTGAATGCATGGCTGTCTCAGGATCGGTAGTATTTTATGTAGCACCGTTTTCTTCTAAAGTATAAATTAGCCACAGACAGTTTTTAAGGCAGGGGTGGAGCCAGTGGCAGGTCAATCCTTGCTGGCCTTTTTCAACCTTGAAGATGATTCTGGTTCTTCAGTGAGACCTCTTTCTATCACTCAAGCTAGCAGAACCCATTGGGATCTATCCAAGGTCCTGATCACTGCTCAATAGAACCAGACATAACTATGTAAATGGGAAATTGACTGACCTTGATTTGATTTGTCATTTACTGATTTATCCCAACTTGACTTATTTTGGTACCAGCTACTTTGTTAGATTTGAGTTACCATAACTTGATCCACATTGACCTGACTTGTTATATACTTATTTTCTTTAACCTCAATAACTGTATCTGATTTATTGCAACCTTAATATTCTTGGCATGACTTGATTTTTTTCCTTGCTGACCCTAAGCCACAATGAAACAATGTTATTATAATTTGTGTTATACAAATTTGTGCTATACAAACAGTTCTTTTTAATTTTTAAAGGGAAAATAGTGCCACATCTCTTATTTACAGCACAGTAGACTGTTGCATTCACACTAGGAATTAAAAACTTATTTATGTTTAATGGTTACTTCTGACACTTAATGAGACTAAGGCTGAAAATGAACATAATGCAAAAATTATATTGGATGTGATACTATATATTTTACATTTATATATCTAAGTCTAATATCTTGTCAAGTGGTCTTCACATCTGCTAAGAAAGCCTTTTTTTAAAAAAAAGTACCATATTGTGCAGAATCAGAGCAGGATGTCCTCATATATAGTAGATTAGTAAAATATAATCCCATGTAAAAAGTTAAAAGAAGAATCAGCCTTGAATCTCTTTTTTTTTATTGAAAAGTTTTAAAATACAATTTTCCTTTAAGAATCCCCCCTTCCCCCTCCCTCCTCCCCCCCCCAGCCTCGAATCTCTATGTAGCCACAAAGTCCAACCCTTCTTGAATTTTTTGACCCGTTCTAACACCAAGACAGTCTTTACTGTTAGTGGAGTAGATTCCTGTGCATAGGCAAGATTAATAATAAATCAGTTTAATTGGAATTTCATGTGTGGTCCTGATCTTTCGTGCATGACACAATGTAGGTGTTAATGCTGTTTAAGAGTTTTAAATTATTTGATATCATAATCATTAATATTTTTCTGTGCCTTTGAGTTTATTAACAAAACTGTTGTTCTTTTGTAAATGTTTACAGTGTGAGGAGCAGCACAATATTGTTTAAGAGTGATTAAGAAAAATAGATTACAGTAGGACCATGGAAAGAAAAATAGATCATAGTAGGACCATGGGATCATCACTGCTTAATAAGAAATGATTGGCTAATTTTAAGGCTTAGAACTTAAGTAATTTGAATACAAATTAAGAAGCTACAACCTTCTTTAAGTCCTTTCTGTATAAGAAGAAGTTGTCTTTGCAGAGTAAACTTCATCCTCAGATCATGCCATTTATATAGGAAGAAAAGTAACTACCAATCTATTGAGGAAGCCTCTATTAATCACTGTAATCCAATTAGATTATAGATATTTTATATTTAGGAGATTACTTGGCCAGTAATAGGGAAGTCAGCTTTGACCCTTTTTGGAAAATGGAAATTATGATTATGCCCCAGTGTCTAGAAAATGGGCAGTTTTCTCAAAATATTTGAAAAGAGATCCCAGAAAGGCTTCATTAATCAACATTAACCTTAACTGGGATATAGAATAGCTTTTCTCTTTTCACTTGGCCAATGTTTTGAGAATTACTATTTTCTCAATTATTCCCATGATATTGCCTATATCTCATCTACAGCTAATGAGAAAAGCCTTTTTGTTTTTGGCTGTAGAGGTTTTAAAATAGTATTTCTTTTCTTAAGCTGATACTAGCAACATCTAATAATAGTTACAAAGAAGGTAAAAGTTTGCCCTGTCCAATATGTCCGAATCTTGGGTGCAGTGCTCATCTCCTTTTCCTAGATAATGAAACCAGCATTATTTGAAGACATTTCCATGGTCATGTGGCCAGCATAATTATGTTTCAAGGCACACGGAATGCTGTTACCTTTCCAACAAAGTGGTATCTATTTATTTACTTACATTTGCATGCTTTCAAACTGCTAGGTGGGCAGGAACTGGAGCAAGTAACAGGAGCTTAACCCATGGTGCAGTGCTTCGATCTCAAACCTGGGCTGTCAACTTTCCAGCTGACAAGCTCAGCATCTTTAACCGCTGAACCATCATCCCCCTATTGTGACAGTTACATGGTATAGAAAATCTTAAAGGAAGTCATTAACTTGAAACAGAGCAGAATAAAGTTAGTAATGGGGGTAGCAAAATTTATGTTGACCATAAAGACCTGGCAGGAACTGCTCCATAACAGACAAAGAAGAAAACAATAAATGACGCAACCTTGTCATTCCATACATTGCAGGAATATCAGAAAAGCTCACCAGTTTCTTCAGCAACATACATGCACACTTCAAACCCATGAATACACTAAAGCAGAAGCTTGTCCACCTCAAGGATAAAACACCAAGGAACAAACCAGTATATGTGAGCAGTGAGCCATGTGCAGACTTGTACATGGGGAAACAAAACAAACCACTTCATAAATCCATGGCACAACATAGGAAAACAAACCAATCAGAACAAGATTCAGCATTTCAAAGACAAAGGCCACTCTTTCGAAGACAGAAAATTTCACATTTTGGACAGAGAGGGTCCTTCGTTTGAAAGAAGGGTCAAAGAGTCCATCTATGTCAAAACTGAACAGCCCTCTCTCAACAGAGGGGGAGGGATACGACATCATCTATCTCCAGTCTACAGCATATTCCTTTCAGCAATTCCAAGAAGGTTCCATGCCCATTTGCACTACTCAGGTGTCCCTGATGACACAAATAAACTTACAGGTGGCCTCAATGACTTTCTAAAAGAATGCAAATGACCAGCTGTCTGCAAGGATTATAAATTCTTCCATTCCCCACCATCCAGTCAGAGCTGGAGAAGCTTCTTGGATGAGAAGTGAAACATCTTCAGAGAAAAACAAGAAAGTCAATTTGCCTCCTGAAAAAGCACCTTTGGGACTTCTGCGAATGGGTTGTGTGAACATGCAAACAGGGAGACCAAAGCATCTGTATAGGGAAAAGGGCATGCAAAAAATATCCCAGAGAACTGAACTTGAATTGAATACAAATTTTATACCATCTTTCCTATTCATTCTGAGCCTATCAATTTGTTGTTAAGGACTTCCTCTCCTTCATTACAATAAAAGCTTAGTTGCAATCCATATTCAGCCAGGTCTCTTTAAAGATGTTTGGAATTAAATACAATCTTCCATAGCTTTCCATAAATGTTTGTCTTAAGGATACCATGAGCTTGCTCACCATTATAAAATATAATTGTATTAATTAAAAGAAAGCATGACATAATTATTATGCAAATATTATTATAGTAAAGTAAATATTTCATTCAAATGAGCAGATTTTTAAAATGTTATTATGATATTGCTTTAGGTTTTTATTCCTAATTCTTAATATGTTTTAGGGTAGATATTTCAAATCCATTCAATGAAATTAGAAGCAAAAAATGTTTCCACATAATAGATGAGACATTATGACCTCCACTGCAATGGCCTTTACAGTACACGTTAGCATCTGCCTTGTCTCGTTTTACAATAACCCTTTGATCTGCTTCAATATCCTGACTTTCTTGTAAAAACATTTTTTATTTTTATTTTTCATATAGGAACCTCATCTTTCCACTTGGATGTCTTAAAAAGTAGTCCATAGTTAAATCTTTTCCTTTTCTGTTCCTTTTGTTTTAAAACACTAAATCCTCTGGGTTTGGCATAACATCAGACTAAAGGCTTCTTTGTAGAATATTCATTAAAGGTTTTTTTTTCACACTGGTCATCCTTTCCTTCTTGTCTAGCGGGTGGCCCTATTGTCCATGCAGCTCATTGTGTGTTCAACCCTCAAAGATGCCTACAAAAATTTGGCAGTACATTTATTTGTTGTTTTCTTTAAAACTTTGAAAAGGGGTCATTGTGCTGTAATTCCATTCACATGTGAGGATTGCAAGGAAATTTTAATGGGATACAAACGATATCTGACAATACCATCAACAGTGTTAATATTGTGCATCTTCTTTGAAGCCTTCTTCACACTACAATCCAACGTCTATTTTTAAGTTGTTTTATATTGTCTGAGTTTTCTGAGCTTCTGGCCAAGAATAAAAAGCATGCTTAAAAATGGTCCCTATAGAATAATGAACATTTTTCCCCTGCTTAGTGTTCAAACTTGAGTCCGTGAGAATGAGCATCCTCTTTGTACAAAAGAAATCTGCAAGTTCCTGCTGGACTGCAATTATGGAGGGCAGTAGTAGAGAGGGCAAATTGCCAGTTTTACATTTGAGATGTCCTCTGGCCATAAGGTAGACAGGGAAAACATGATGTAAAAAAGAGAAAGACAATCTTTTGTTATTTGTTTTTTGAGGATAACATTTTCATAGTAAGGAACTATATGTGTCAATGATGCCCAGAACTAAACCAAATGCTGGAGGAGGAGGCAGAACAAAAAATTGAAATCAGACTTGAGGCTGCATTTGGTTGCTTATACAGTAAACAGAATAACAGAGTTGGGAGGGACCTTGTAAGTCATCTAGTCCAATCCCCTGTTCAAGTAGGAGACCCTATACCATTTTTGACAAGTGACTGTCCAGTTTTTCTTGAAAGCTTCCAGTGATGAAGCACCCAGAACCTCTGAAGGCAAGTTGTTCCATTAATTGATTGTTCTCACTGTCAGAAAATTTCTCCTTATTTCTAGGTGGAATCTCTCCTTGATCAGTTTCCATCCATTATTCCTTGTTTGGCCTTAGGGAAAATAGGTTAACCCTCTCCTGTCTGTGACAGCCCGTCAAATTTTGAAACACTATTATGTCACCCCGGTCTCTCTTTTCACTAGACCACAGGTCTGCAACCCGCGGCTCCGGAGCCACATGCGGCCCCTAGTCCTCTGCCATGTGCAGTAAAAAAAAAAGTGGGACTAAAAAAGTTCAACCAATCAATTCAAATATGCAGGGTAGGTGCATGTATGCGCATGCGCACATATTTTTTGTGGCTCCCAGTTTTTCATTTTGTGAGGGAACCGGTTCCGAGTGGCTCTTTCACTGTTTCAGGTTGCTGACCCCTGCACTAGACTATCCATACCCAGTTCTTGCAACTGTTTTAGCCTCCAGCCCCTTAGTCATCTACCTGACCTGTTAAAGTGTGCGATCTTGTTTTATTATGACTATTCATATTGTCTCTGATACTTGGTGGAATCAATCTGAAGCTAAAACAAGATGCTATTACTTTCTCTTTTGTGTACAAAGCTATCTAGTAGCTGTCACATGACTCTTTCTTTACACTGGCAATGGGCAGCATTCTCTATGGCAGCAAACTAGTTCAAGGATTGCAGGGCAAGTGATGTGGTGCATAAAACTTTGCTGCCACCTTTGAGCATCTACAGCATGAAACAATGGCAGTCTGTTTAATAATAAATCCCATCCCAATATTCAACCTTTACTTAAATCCTTGAAGCTTCCTTAATTTATTCTTTTTATATATTAACTTTTTATTTATAGTCATACAAAAGATTTTAAAGCAGCACTGAGCCCAAAGTTCTGAACACAGGAATCTACATTAGCCCCCAGTCAAGCTTTTTACAACAAAATTTTTATAACTATTTTTAATTTTGGGTTCTTGTTTTGATGCCATGTTAGCTGTCCAAATTTGTTTGATTAAAGTGGGATTTCATCAAATTTGAAATCAATGAAGGAAGCTTGCCACAAAATGTTAGCAGCTGATCTTAAAAGTTTCAACTGCTACAATCTTATTTAGGGGTTGCATTTATTGCAGCATTAAATAAATGGCAATATCTAATTTATTTTTATCTTGGTTGTAACACATAATCCTATAGCCTTGTTGCCCAATAAGGATTTAACTTTCCCAGGAAAAGTTCATATTGTATAGGAAACAAAGAAATATCCCATCCATTTTTCATTGCAGCATACGTTTTCAAGTTATCAAGCAGAAAAGAGGTTATGGTGCTTCCTGCATTAGAATGAGCTTATGTAAAAGAGAATTGGGGGACATGCAATTATTTATGACCCCTGGATAAATCCTTCCATTCTTGCTCTACATATTAATAGAGATTAGGCTTGATTTCATCATCGTCCAAAACATATGTATTTGGAAGCAATTCCCATTGAAGTCAATGGGATTGTTTTTTTTTCATATAAGTGGAGTAAGAATTACAGCTGTGGGGTGGGGGAATTCATTTCATTTCCTTCTCTCTGTTTGAAGACATTCTCTGTATTTTTTGTCTTTTATGAGCTACCAAATTACATATGACCAAATGTACCTATTTAGTGAAAATGGGTTCCATTAGTTTGTAACTTTAGCCAAACATTGTTTTCGTTTGAAGGGAGATAATGGAGAACAGGTGGGGATGTTTAGCATCAGGCTGCTGTTTCTAAAATTACATATCTTTTGGGAGTCACCAGGAATTTCTAAAAGCTGTCAGAAGAGCTCAGGAACAAGTATGTTCCAGAACACATTCCATACACAAAATCCCTTCAAAAAATAACCAGGTAAGAGAGCAAAAAGTTACTTGACTGGCAAAAAGGAATTTAAACCCATCCTGTTAAAGGTCAAGGCTTCCTTGTCTGCCCCAAATTAACCTGGCTTTTAGGTATGCAGAAAAATCAGGCTACTAACTTCTTGGAGAGAAATTACTCAAACACATATTTTAGCTTCTTCCAGTGCTGAACTTTAATATTCTCAGCAAAATCCCCACTGCTTATAGGAAGCTAATTAAATAGACTGCTTATAAGAAAGTTGGATATGTGATTAAAAAAATAGTAAACATTTGCAAGACAAATCAAATCTTTCCAGATTCTTACCTTCTTCCAGACAGGTTAATACCTTTGAAATTCAGAGTTTCATTATTGTTTTCACAAAACAATTAAGAACTCCATTCCCCAAATTATTATTTACAGGGAGAATGATATGATCCAAAACTGCCTCTTTACCAATAGGAAAACTAGTATATTTAAAATAAAAGACATTTACACCCGATAACCTACACTCAAGGTAGAAGTTGGGTCTACCTACCACATGATGGAACATTGATTTTTGAAACATTATTTTTGGCCAAATTCCTGGAATGTGAAATAATGAATTGATAACAGAAGCCTGATACTTGGCAGTATGTTAGCCTGCCAATTCTGCCAGTTTTTAACTATTAGGGGAAACAGGGAATCTGACAGTTATCAAGAGAAGAGCCTTGGGACAGGAGTTTGAAAATAGGGCATGTTGAAATATTATCATCAATCTAGCATAAAAAGTCTGCACATGCCCTGGTGCCCATGAGAAGACAGCTTTAAAAGCGACACTATTTCAGGCACAAGATTAGTAATGTGAATATGTGCTATGGAATCTCCATAATGGGTGGCCAGGTATTTGAATTTATTTTTTAACTTTCTCCAAAGTCTTTGGCAGAGCATCTAAAGTTCTGTGCGAAATATAAAGTAAGATGATACCTCAAATTCATCTGCTACTACAGCTGTAAGCAAGTCAATGGCCAACTAATACAGGAACCAGCCTATTAGAAAGCTTTTTGCTAAGAATCCCCTGAAACTATGATATGAACCTATGTATGGAATACACATTCTAATAGAACTAGCGTACTAGTTTGATCTTAAATAAAGACCAAACAAGTTGTTGATTGTGATTAAAATCTATATGTCATCTACCTCCCAATCACTCTGATTCCTAGTTCAATGTTCTCATATAAAATAATGTGAGAGTTTAGCATTCATATCTGAGGCTATGATCTTGTAAAGTTTCAGTCATTTTTCATTTAAAATTTTGGTGTCTGTAACTTTGGAAATGACACTCAGAACCTGAAAAATTATTGATTCCCAATCTAGTTACGAGTAAGGATTTAAGGCATGATCCAATCAAACGAGCTCTTCTATGTCCTAGCTTTCTTGCTCCCTCAGCAAGAAACTTCTTTACATTGCGATCTGTCCTACTATAGGATTGAGAATTTCTGTTTAAATTATCTTTAAATATATTCTTTATTTGAAAAATTGTCCAATCCAAATCAACTTCAAGGCAAAGATACCTAAAGAAAAATATTGACAGATGTTTTCTTCAACAAATTTAACATATAGGTACCAGACCAAAAGCTACATCACTATATTGATATATTACTTTTGAATTGAAATTACACTAATCATTTCTAACCTTGCAATTATCACCAGCATATTTTAGGCTTCCTCATCAACAATATTATCACTATCATTTAAAAATCCTTCTGTGCAATCTTTCTAAAAGTTGGTCACAAGGTCTTATTCTGGAATAAGTCATTTGAAATATTCTACACTGAAGAAAACAATTGTAGTGTGGTTTATTTTCTCAAGATGCATAGACTATTTTAAAACAAAGATCTTCAAAATAGGGTAAAAAAACTAAACTAAAATAATTCCTTACTTCAGGAAATAAAATATGCATTAAATGAACTATTTGAAACAATTTAGGTATACAGCAGCCTATCTCTTTTTTGAGGTTGATTTTAATTTCAGAACCATATTAATAAATATTTTCCAGTTTTATTTCCCTCTTGAACTATATCATGAACTCCCATATAATGTTTATCTCTATGCCATATAATGTAACAAAAATATCGCTATTACTATTATTCTAGAATTATGTGACCATGATGTTCCAGATCACTGTGATGAATCAGAAGAATTCTGTGTACTATATATGCTGAAGATGCTACAAAACATACATATTTTAGCTTGCTGTCCCATATCATTTAATGTTAACATAAAATGCTAAATTAAGAACATAGAGAGGCTATTTTTCACATCTAAAGCCATGTACTGTATCTATATCAGCCTTACCCACTTAAATAACTTTCTCCATCATGCACAGCTTGCAAGGTCAACACATTTTGGGATGATCTGAGGAGAAATTTTGTCTCTCTGACCTGAATAGTCTGGAGAGCTTTCACAAAGATTGCTCATTCTACTGTCTATCTGTTTATTTTAACAGGAGAATTTTCATGTCCAGGGCAGACATTTTGTCTCTAAGCTAAACCTTTTTCCGAAGCACTGAATTCAGAAAAACCTTTTGTCCAACCAAGGAACACTCGGCAACTGTTACTATTAATAAAAGCAGAATAGATGTCCAGAACTTTTGTTTTAGGTCTTCTCATTCATTCATTCATTCATTCATTTATTTATTTATTTTTTATTTATTTTTTATTTATTTATTTAAATTTTATGGCACCCATCTCTCCTACAAGGTGACCAATTGCGAATGCTTATGGATTTCATAATAGTTTTCCTTAGGCTCCTATGCAATTTCTTTGCAGAATTCAAAGCAGGTTTCTCGAAAGCACATAAAATTAATACGTTTTCCAGTTTTAACCTTTTAGCAACTTTTCTTATTTACATTATTCTAGATTGCTTGCATATTCATGGAAGTTTTAAAAATATAGCAGGTTCATTTGCTACTTTTTGTACAAGCTACAGCGTTCTTAAGACTGTACAGAGAAATGGTTTTGAGCTACACATATGTCTGCAAATAATGTTCTTTACATATTTATGTTCAGTATTTATTATCACTGAAATATCCACCCTGTCCTCTAGGACATTCTTATTTGTTCTGGCTAATATCCAGCTTCTAGAATTCCATAGTCATTACAGAATCAGGGTTAGCCAAGTTAGCAGAGGGAAATCCATTATAAAAAATAATTGTCTAATATAGATCTATCTAGGCTAAGGAAAGGATGACTATCTTAATTATAAATTCTGATTGGTCCCATTTCTGTACATTTTACAAATATGGCCAAAACAAATTGCATAAAAATTCATACATTTTTATGTACATTGTATGTTTCCATATATATAAATGTGGTTTAGCACTACAACCACATTTGACACAAGTTGACTCCCCCAAAAATGAAATAAAGCCATTTCAATGGAAATACCTACTGAAGCTTAAGCAAATTTGGGGAGGGGGGGAAAGAATGACTGTTTTGTAAATTGCTCTGAAATTTTCAAGCATGGCTTTATATAATTAGTAGTACAATATATTAACTAATAAAGAAATAATATATTATATTAGTATAATAATAGAATGTTAATAATAATATAAACATATTAGCATAGGTTTATTCTTTTTATTTCTGGGGGAGCTCTGCTTATTCTGAAATGAAATTGAAGAATAGGTGGAAATAAAGGAAATAAGATAAAGAGACAATGAGAGAAGCAGCACAAATTGATATTTCGAGGAATGTTATGTTTGATTTTCTGTTTATCTCTGTTATGTTTCTTTTACAAATGTAATATCTTTTAAATTAGAACTTTGTGATGAAAAGCATTTGTTTCCAATATGATTCATTCTGAGTGGTTTTTTGACAATTTAATCTTTTGAAAGAGAAAACAGCCCATTCCTTGGGGTGATAGAAAAACAGGCAGTTGATGACAATGAATGCAATCAGCTGAAGCTCAGCAAGTTGATGATGGCAGTGGGGAGTCAGGTTTGCGCCCTGCAAACACTCTCAAGAAGTGTTTGATGAGAAATTGAGGTGATGTTAGAAGCAACCACAGCTGATTTATTGTGAATTCCTTTGGTCGTCTCCCAACCTATGAAATATTCTCCTTCAGGAAAGGATCTTTGCTGCCATTCTCTCTGCCTTTATGAAAGAGGACACCAAGTATTGTTTGCACCGTTTTATGAATCAAAATTTATTTTAATTATTGTGCCATTTTTGTTTTTGTTTTTTTAATCTTTTTCTGCTGTTAGCTGAAACTGATTGTTTTCTTCAGATAGAAAGTAAAGATATAATGTGTCTAAACTTATCAAGCAAGATAGCTTTTGTTTGCATATCTTTTCCTGGATCCTTGTCCTCCTCCTTCATTAACATATAGCTGACAGTCTGTAATAATTCTAGCAAATTCTTTGATGTATGGACATTACAAAATATTAACTTTAAGCAGAAATTATAATTGTCAAGAAAGGAAATTTTGCTACCTAATGGGAACGTTTTTAGAAAAACTATTGAATTCTTCTGTCTTCTTTTAACAAAACCCTTATTCCCCTTAGTAACATGATTATTGATTCTTTGCAGATTGCATTCCTTCTATTGCAGTTCAGGTTTGCTCTGTTAATCTCAGCATGTACACCATCTAGTGGACACTATGAAAATTTGCAACAGCTGGAAAAGAATTTTAAATTATTGGTTCTCCTATAATTCAACAAGTTGACTGCAATTATCTAAAAAAAGGGGGGACTAGTAATTTTCCATGTCCAGCACAGAGAAATTCTGAAGAGTCATGGAAGATCTTTGAAAAATTGGAAAATTTGGAAAGTATTTTGTTGACATTTAACAGGACATTTACAAGAATTCACAAAAGTGGTGCCAAAAATACTGAAGCCCCGAAGGTTTGGCTCCTGAATGCCTTTGATGCTGCTTTCTGAGGCAGAACCAATCCATCTGATCTGCTTAGTTCAAGCAGAACTTTCATTCAGACCATGTGAGTTCAGATCAGGTGAGCAAGGAAAGGTGAAGTGAGGTCAACAGGTGCCTATATATGAGGACTTTGGGTGTTGACTGGCACCCTATGGAATGGTCCCAACCCCATGTCAGATGGCACACTATGAAGTCTAAAATTGTGTTTAACCTTTCTTATACAGTACATGCAAGTTTATTAAAACATTGTTAGATTATTATACTTTATTATTCTTATAACTATTATACTTTGGAAGTATAACAATATTTTGAATATTTATGGTGGTATTCATAAATTACCTATGTTTACAGTACAATGATGCACCGTAAAAGCCTATGCATGTTTACTTTTAAAACCTTATTGATTTTAATAAGAGGTTGAGTGCAGATCTATGCAGAGTAATAAGGGAGAAAGTACAATTGAAATCAATAATAGTTATTTCTTGGAATAATCTGTTTTACAATTTTAAAGCCAGTCTTGGTGGGCGGGTTTTAAAAGAAATCTTTGCAAAATATTTCCCACAATATATACCTTTTTTATACCTTTTGAATAAGGTTTAAAATCTAGAATCACAAACTGAAAAGATATGAAAGGAAAAATAACTTCCATGTTCCTGTATTAGTTTAGAAATGTGTCATTTGAAGTAGTTCATCTGAAAATATGACACAAACTCATTTTTAAAGATATCTTCATTTATGAGTGGACAACATGAGTTCATTGAAATTATAAGGGGTTTTTTTTGCATGAAAAATGTCCCATTATTAAAAAATGCAGTTGCTGCTTTGAAAAAAAAAAGCACAATCACAAATTCTAATTCATCTTTTTTTTTTGTCTTTGACTTAGAGGCACAAAGCATAAGAAAAGAACAAACAGTCAGAACAGTAATTTGGATCTAGACTCTTTCTTTCTTTCTTTCTTTCTTTCTTTCTTTCTTTCTTTCTTTCTTTCTTTCTTTCTTTTGCAAAAGATGACTCTGAATTTGCAGATACTATTGAAAGTTGAGAAAGCTTCTTTAAAACAAGAGTTTTCAGACTCTTCAGCTCATCAATTCCTCCAGAAGTTTCAGACTCTTCATTCACCTCCAAACATCTATTATATATTTTTATTACATAAAATAAAAATAAAATAAAAAATAAAAAATCTTTCCACTAGCCATGTTAACTTTAGAGCTAGCGACTGGCACGGAGCTCTATAGAGACCTCCAAAAGATTAATTGACACCAATCAAACCTTTATTATTTGTTGACTCCTATTGATATCCAGACATTTATCAACCCCTTGAATAGGCCTATCTATTCTTAGGAATTTATATTTACCTTTGTGGAAACTTGATTTACAGGAAAGAAAGGGAATAAGTTTATTTTTACATTTTTCTTCTTTGCAAGGAGAAACTCTCTCTGTCTCAGTCACCTACCGTATTCACAAATATTTCTAACATGAGCATGATTTGGTACAACAATAGAATCCATGAACACATTTATTTAAATCTCACGCAACGGATGGAAACTAGTCAAGGAGAGAAGCAACCTAGAACTAAGGAGAAACTTCCTGACAGTTAGAACAACTAACCAGTGGAACAACCTGCCTCCAGAAGTGGTGAATGCTCCAACACTGGAAGTTTTTAAGAAGAGACTGGACAGCCATTTGTCTGAAATGGTATAGGGTTTCCTGCCTGAGCAGGGGGTTGGACTAGATGACCTCCAAGGTCCCTTTCAACATTATTATTATTATTATTATTATTATTATTATTATTATTATTATTATTATTATTATTATCATTATCATTATCATTATCATTATCATTATCATTATCATTATCATTATTATTATTACTTCCCAGAGAATGATTTGCAGAAACAGCCTTTTTAGTACTAAAAAAGATCCTCCAGAAAGAAATTTTATAATTTTATAAAAGGTGTAGTGATCTAAATTGTTATTCAACAGAGTTTTAAAATTGCTCTTGTTCATTGTCATATCTGTGACACAACTACTAGTTTTAGTAAATTAATAGTTAAAACAGAGAATTTCAAATGGAGGATTATTTTCATACAATAATACAATCTGCTAAAAATATATTTGAAAAAAAAAAGATTGCTCATATCACAAATCCAACATGTAAAAAGGCCAAAACATTGTTATTATAAAGACACTATGCTCTTTTAGACAACAACAAAAGTTGATGAAGCGATGTATCCAAGCTCTTCCTGACGGTGGCATGTGGCTCATGGCAATAGAAACTGGCCTTTGGAACTTCTGGGTTCAATTAAAGAGCTGAATGTTATGATTGGCTGAAAAGAAAGAAGGACTTTAAGTTCAAATTATTCAAAGCAATGTAGGAGCGAGGTGTTCATATGAGCAATTCAGACTGTGAATTAGCATAATCAAAGGCAGTTGAAGATGTGGGTTGTGCCATATTTATTACGATTTGCAACAGCATTACTGTCTCTTTCACCAGGGGACCATTTCTCAGTCTTTTGCCCACTTTAAAATGCTTCCCTTCAGGGCTATTTCTGGAGTGTTCCTCTTATTCGTTTTTTGGAAGCTCTGACTAGCACCCAGGGAATGAAGAGTGCCTGCTTGGGAAGAGATCCTTGTAGCATTTGGATTTTTGCAATGAAGTTTCCTCGTGAATAAAAGCTGGAAAGAAATGTGCCATTGGGCTCAAATCTGCAGCTGGGAGGTTGAGGGGGTGTAGAAGAATTCTAGGGGGAACAGCAATTATTATTTTCTTTTTTTAAAGAAAAAGAAAAAAAAAGAATTCACATTAGCACACACATGTATCATGGCCCCAGCTGGAAGGAGAAGGGCATACAAGCAAATTATTTTTATTATTATTTAATATATTTATTAAACCACAGCTTGTAACAGGAAACTGCAGCTGTGGGAGGGAATGAAAAGAATGTTTTATTTTTTTCAGACCATATGCAAGCATATGCTTTCAGTCGGCATAAGAAGCCAGACCTTTCTGATTCAACATCAAAGCAGACAAGGCTCCCCTTTAAATCCATAGTAACCATCCATCAGGCCATGGGTTGTCAGCTGCTGGTGGTGAATGCCAGGCCAGCTTGCAATAAGGGCACTCTTATTCATGACTTCATTGTTGAAGTAACGGCTGACCTGGCATGCATTACTGATACCTGGATGGGACAGGAGGTGGGGATTCCTCTCTCTGAGACGTGTCCGGCTGGGTTCCCCATGCAGCATCAGTCTGGGGAACTCTGGCCCAGAGTCAAGGAGCTGAAGCAAGGAAGCTCCTATGAAACAGGGAGCACTAGCTGGTTCTCCTCCTTCACCAGAATCTGTTCCAGTTCATGTTGATGGGAAGGGGGGAAAAGATCCAGCCTGTAGCTCCTATGTTGTATGGTACCCTATGGTCTCTCTCATCTTCTATTTATTAACATCTACATGATAGTGCTAAGTGAAGTGATCCAAGATTTGGTGTGAGAGATCATCAACATGCCAAGGACACTCAGCCTTCTATCTCTACCCTGGCCATCTGAGTGATGCTGTGAATGTCCTATCACAGCACTGGGAGGCTGAAAGAGTGTAGATAGGGTGCAATGGGCTTTGACTCAACTCAGAAAGACTGAGAGGCTTGGATATTTGGGTCTTCTGGTGATAAGATTGTTCCACCGTTTCTTAGATGGAGTGGCACTGCCCCATATGGACCCAGTGCACAATCCGGGATATCTTCTTGTTACAAGATCAGGTGGCAGTCAGGCCCAGGAGGGCCTTTGCACATCTTAAGGTTGTGCACCAGCTCCACCCTTTCCTGGATCGGGAATCTCTGCTCACAGTTCCTCATATCCTTGTGGATTATGGCAACATGTTCTATGTGGGGATGCCCTTGAAGAGCATTCAGAAGCTGATGGGAGATTGTGGCTGCACATATGGTAAATTGTGCTAGCATGATCTTTAGTGCAATTTATCACCTTTAAAGTTATCACCTTTAAAGCCCATCATGGCTTGAAGCTGGTTGTCTAAGGACTGTCTTTTCCCAGTTGTTTCTACTTATTCAATTCAGTCTGGAAACTGGGCATGTTATGGGTCCCATCAACCAAGACATGTTGGCTTTCAAGGACCAGGAGACATGCCTTCTATGCAGTGGTGGGATTCAAATATGTGAACAACTGATTTTCTGTGTGGATGCCACTTCCGGAAGTCCATTCTGGGCCTGGGAAACAAAAAATTAGCTACCGGTTCTGCCAACATGGTGCAAACCAACTGAATCCCAACAGTGCCTCTATGCTGCAGCCCCAATTAGGATGTCTGGGCCCTATTCAACTTTTGTACAACTATGAAGGTCTGGTTATGTGCCTTGGAACCTAAGTATGTTAAGGGTCCTGTTTCTGAACTATATTAACATCCATGGCAATATTTTTTACTTGGCAACCATGTATATTAAGTTGCATTGTTTTATTGTTTTTATATTTTTATCATGTATGCCATCCAGAGTCACTGACTGAGAAGGGTGACTATAGAAATATAATAAATTAATAAAAACCATCATTCTTAAACTTCCTTTATGCTTGCTTTAAGTAAAATTGTTTATAACAACAGTAATGAAAACAATAAAACAACAATCATAATCCCGGAAGAGGATTCCAATCATCCAGTGAAGGTATTGGTTCATAGCAAAATTACTATGCAACTACCTCCAGGTCTCTTCCATTCAATCTGGGTCACCCAGAGCAGTGTTTCTCAACCTTGGCAAATTTTAATTTGTATGGACTTCAATATGCTGACTGGAGAATTCTGGGGATTGAAATCCACACATCTTAAAGTTGCCAAGGTTGAGAAACACTGCTCTAGAGAATAAAAAAGCAGGAAAAACTGTAATGCTTTGCATCAAAAAGTATTGCTGAACTAAGCTAAAGATCCATCTAATCCAGCAGCCACTTCCCATAGTTGCTAACCAAATGCCTCCAAGAAATGTACAAATAAGTACTTTTTTCCTGCTAGGTCCTCCCTCAGGGCTGTACCTCCTTAACAGCTGGTATTAATTAGTATAATGTGTCCTAAAAGTTATTATCTCTAATCTTTTCAAAGCGGCATTGTTACATCTTGGCACATCTAACTCTCAGAATGTGAGATGCAATGCATGAAAAAGTGTCCAAAGAGTGTCTCTGAGTACGGTAATTAAACTGAATTCTGAAATCAGAACTTGGGAAACTGTTTAGTTTACAAGAAAAATGAACTGAAGACATCCAAAGATGCAGAAATGGTGAGGCTTGCAGGTAGAAAATTTATGTCCAGCACCCTTTTTACAAAAACATTCAATTCAAAAATGAATATTCTATACTATACATAAAGCAGATGGTTAGACCAGTTCATTTATTATATTACCGCAGTGCATCTTTTAAGACTTTCTGAACAAGCAGAAAGGGCAATTTCATCTTTTTGCTATTCCAACAAGCCAATCAGTAGTATTGAATCATCCCATTTCCTTATGATAATTAGCCAGACTATATGGCATTAAGAGCAAACCAAACCAAAACAGTAATTATTCAGGATAACACTAAGCTGACCTGTGAAAATAACTTTCTGGTTCCAGATATGAAATTCACTACGTATCCTACAGTATATGCTGTCTTTGCAACAGAACTATTGACATCATGGCAATCCAATAACCCAGGGCCTCTGGCCTGA
This sequence comes from Vipera berus, assembly GCF_964194415.1. Taxonomy (NCBI): domain Eukaryota; kingdom Metazoa; phylum Chordata; class Lepidosauria; order Squamata; family Viperidae; genus Vipera; species Vipera berus. The sequence goes on from NC_138209.1 coordinate 22,680,267, forward strand.
ACAAAGGTCACAAAGGGACCAAGAATGTGTTGTGATTTCGTGCCAGCCTGTACTCCCAGCAGCTGAGTCTGAGGGATCTGAGGAGGAGGAGGAGGAGGGGTTTCGAGAGCCTTTGGAGTCTGAGGGAGGCTCTGATGCTTTACAGGAGTCACAGTCAGAGGAAGAGCCGGGCCCCTCCAGTCATGTTCCGGATGTATGTATGTATGTATGTATGTATGTATGTATGTATTTGAATTTCTATACCGCCCTTCTCCCGAAGGACTCAGGGCGGTGTACAGGGCAATAAAAGTACTACATGCAAAAGTTAAAAGTATGAGGCTCAGCTGTGTGGGGAGGATGATTCGGACTCGGAGGCTTCACAGATGAATGTATTTACTGATGCTCGAAGTAGAAGGCAACTTAGCAGAGCAGGTCAGAGAAAGACTATGCGGCAACTCAGTGAAAGGAGGAAAAGGCTTTGAGAAGCCACACCTTGAAGCTGCTAATAAAAGGGGAAGGTGTGGGCAGTACTGGTTGCTGAAGGCAACCATTTGCAGAACTTCAAAGGAAATCCTGGTCTGTTTATGTTCTTGCTGAACTTCTTGTTTAACTTCTGTTTTTGCTGTTTGAACCATTTATTTGCTAAGAAAAATATTCTGTTGTTTTCTGGACTTAAGTGTTAGAACTGTAAATAAATAAAAGGGTTGGGTTTTTTCCAGCCTATTGATTAAAAGAAAAGGGGTTGTCCTTGACATGGAAACAAGGACGGTCATAGGCTGGAACAGAACAGAATGTGCAAAAACCATAACACTGTGTGGACACCATGGGTGGCTCATCCAACACACCAAATTTGTATGGGACATGATATGAGAAATGTCCAGTTTTGTGCCATATGAGAGATGAGCAATGGAGTTGCTCAAGGTCTTCAAACAAAAGAGGACTCTGAAGTTCACAAAGAAGAGTAGGAACTTATATTCATGCCAAGAGAAAGTGTGAAGAACTTAGCAATGCCCTGGCAGCAATGAGGAAAGCAGCAGCCAAGAAGAACTGAATTCTGCATCCTTATTCCCAATAAAGCTTATTTCAGAAGCCCCCCCCAAAAAAATCCCACCTTTTCCCTGTACATTGTGGTCCCTTCCCCATCTTTTAGTCATAACCTATATTTTTATGTTTGTATGTATGTTTATGTTTTTCTTGCTTTTAATGTCGTAAGCCACACAAAACCACCTCACAGCGAGATGGGTGGCAAACAAATTAAATAAACAAACAAATAAATAAATGATTGATCTATGTTCCAAGACAATAGTAATTCTGCAACTACTATTGCACAAAAATCTGCAATTAAGTGATTATTTGGGGCAGTTATAAAAATGGACATTAAAATCACTGTTCCTCTAGAACCTCTTTATCCCAACATTTCTGCTTATATACCTGTGCATATAAAATAGCTATAGTATAAAATGTACGTATGAATAAGCTTACAACTTAGTCTAATGATCTCTGGTGAGATCAGGATAAAGCTGGTGCATTCATCCTGGCACTCTTCAATCCTTCAGCAGCCTTTGAGACTACAGGTAGTCCTTATTTAATAACTGCAATTGATTCTGGTTGCTAAATGACATAATTGATAACCAAACCACATACTGAAAACTAAATAGATGCCTGGATGATTGTGGGTTGCTGCCATCTCATTCAGATAAAGTTCTCTGGTGCAACAATACAAGGGTTACTCTTAGTCTGACATGCATTACTCTAGGTGTAATGCATTGGTTGTAAAAATACTTTTTATTACTGTTTACTACCATTTATTGTTGTTATATTTGTAAAGAGCTGTCTGAGTCAGTTGCTAAAAGAAATTACTTGTATTGATTATGGCATCCTTGTGGTATCTAGATTGATTTGGGAGCTTGGAGGTAGGTAGAAGCATAGGATTGTGATAGATTTCCTTCTTCCAGGACTGGTTCTCATCATTGAGAAGAGGAGGAGGGGATCTAGTTCTAGAGTCCTACTATGTGAGGTCCTCAGAACTCTGCACTTTTCTTTCATCTATTTAAACTGACACAAAGTCACTGACTAAATTCATCCTTTGGTATTGGTTTAGGTACTGTAGAGAGTAAAGAAAACGATCTTGCAGAAATATGCAAACTCCATTGACAAGTGACAAGAGATAAAATAAGTATAATAAATATGTTGACAGTGTTTGGTTGTATATCTCTAGCCAGGGCCAACCAAGTGATAATATCTTTATTCAGTGTCTGGAAGCTATGAGAAGAACAAGCTTTGGCTTAACCCTAAGAAGACAAAGTGATTGTGGGTTTGGGGGAGGGGGCTTCTGGATCTGGGAATTCTCCACCTTTACTCATAGGTGGGTCACACAGCCTCAGAAAGAACTGCTGTACAATTTGCTAGTCTTCTTGGATTCTCAGATCTTGCTGTGACACCATAACCAAGAGAGCATTGCTCAAAGCTATCCTATGAATCAAGTATGCCCATGCTGTGCCCATGCTCAAGAAGCCTTATTCACACTTATGTCTTGGTCCATGCCTGTTGCACTATGTGTTCTACATGGAATTACCCTTGAAAATACTTTGGAAATTGCAATTGTCATAAAATGCAATGGCCCAGGTAATTATGGATGCATCATGGTATACCATGTAATACTACCCCTTCATAAGTTGTATTTACTAGGCTGATAGTTGCAATGCAAGATATTGATCAGCATGTATGAATTTCTTAATGACACAGGGATATGATTGTGTCCTATTTGCAGGACTGCCTGTCTCCATTTTTTTTCTTCCCACCACTTCTTTAAATTTGTGTCATCTGGCAGGACCCAGGAAGCATATATTCTCTGATGCACTAGCCTTTGGCATAGCATACCCCTTTCCCACTCCCAGATTCAAATAAAACCTGCTTTTCCCCAGGCACTGGGCCACAACACTGAATGATCCTGTGTGTAACAACTGAAATGCTGAATGCTTGTGGGATAGCATTAAGTTACATTGCTGGTTTTGTTTTTAATCCTATGTTAGCCACCTAGATTTGTAATCTGCAAACTGGGTGGCCATATATATCAGCTAAATAAATTATATTTATTTAATTTATTTATTTATTTAATTTAATTTGTATACCGCCCTTCTCCCAAAGGACTCAGGGCAGTGAACAGGGCAATAAATATCAAAATACAAAAATACAAAAATTAAGAACAGATTAAACCATAGTGCCCAAATACAATAAATAAATTACATTAAAAACAATAATTAAAACCCAAACCCATCAGGCCAGGCCGGCTTGTTCAAACAAATAGGTTTTTAGATCACGTCGGAAGGAGCGAAGGTCGGGAGCCATCCGGAGCTCAACCGGTAAACGGTTCCACAGGTCAGGCGCACCCACAGAGAACGCCCTCCCCCTGGGGGCCGCCAGTCAACATTCTCTGACTGGTGGCACCCTGAGGAGGCCCTCTCTGTGGGAGCGCACTGGGCGGAGGGAAGTTGATGCCGGCCGCAGGTGCTCCCTAAGGTACTCCGGACCCATGCCATGTAGGGCTTTGTAGGTCATTACCAGCACCTTGAATCTCACCCGGAAGGCAAATGGAAGCCAATGCAGCTCACGGAGCAGAGGTGTAACATGGGAGTATCGGGAGACCCCCAACACAACTCTTGCGGCTGCATTCTGCACCAGTTGGAGCCTCCGAGTGGTCCTCAAGGGCAGCCCCATGTAGAGAGCTACTTATAACCATGAATCATCAATAAAGATTGTGGCAAAAATTTTGATCTATCAAGCTGATTTAACAGTAGTGGCTTTCTATGGAAGTGATGCTGGGAACTTTGCATTTTCCTGCTAACCCAGTGCTCTTCTGTTCACAATGCAAAACACTGCTAAAAGGTTTCTCTATGTAATGAAATACAAAAAGAGAAACCAGGAATATGGGCTGCATAAACCTTCAACCAACCGATTTAAATTATTCTGTATGAGGGGAGTCCCACCTCACATGCTGCTTCCATTAACCAGCATCATATCCCTGGTCAATGGGAAACCACTTAGATGCTTCTCTGGAGAACAACACGGTGCCGGAGCTTCTGGAAAGCTAAAGTCAAAACAGACACAAAGAGTTGCCTGCCTGAATTGGCACCAGTCTCCCAGCTGCAGAACACATGAGGCACCAGTTTGTCTTCTTAACGTTAGCAAGGCCAGGAAGGGATTCATTAAAGAACTGAAAGCCATAACTTGGCTTCTAACATCCTTGCATCCTTGTCCAGTTTTATATAGCAAACATTATATCAGTAGAGAATAAGAATTATGCATAGAAGGAATGCTTCAAGCTGATGAAATGCATCCTATACAGCTATTATCCTTCAGCTTACCAGTGTTCTGTACAATAAATACATCACAGACTAGCATTTGGAAAACATATTCAGATGACGTGATTTTTCTGTATCTACAAGAATCAGAATAGAGCCAGCCAGAAGAGTACTAACACTTTTGAACTTGGGTGTTGGAGAAGATTGCTGAGAATATCACAGGCAGCCAAGAAAACAAATAGATCATCAAACAAATCAATCTACAGTTCTCATACAAGGTACAAATGGCCAGGTTTTGGGGACTGGTTATGGATAGGTCATCATGGACCAAATCTATCTATGTGGTTGCTAAGAGTCAATTATGACTTCATGGCACGTAATCGATCAATCAATCAATCAATCAATCAATCAATCAAAGATTGCTATAAATTGAGAGCTACTGAAAGCTGCCTACTGGATTCAAACTGAAAATTGACCTGAACATAGAAAAACTTTGTAAATTTCTTTGTAAAACAAAATGCAGAAGCCAGTTGAATAATTCAGTAAGAATCTGTAAAAAGATATGCTTATGAGGTTTCCTTGTTTGTTTTAATTATAGAATTTTATTACAAGATTTATGATTCCTTGTGGCAAAAGTCTTGTCAGAATGCTCTCCACCATGGGAAGTCTCTACATTTAACCCCTCTCTAAAACAAATCTTTTCCCCTCTACAGAGGGGAATGAGCAAAAAAAGGGCTTCATACATGAAAAGAATCAATCCATCTCTTCCCAAAAAACTTAGCAAGAAGCACTAGCATTTTTCTAACAGTAGTTTCCCTTAGCTTAGAGATCATGTATCTTTTTGCTGTTAACTTCTTTATTTCTCTTCACTATCCAACAAATGGACTTCTGAAACATGAACATCTTTAAAACTCATTTTCCTACAGAATGCAGGCAATTTTTTTTACCAAGTACCTCCCATAGCCAGCTATATAAAATTTTAAAGGTGAAAAACCAACATGTTAAATTGTACCTAGAAACAACTGCAAATATTTCTGTCCTTCTAGCAAGAATTTATCTTAGTGCCATGAATGGGTTGGTTTCCTTGCTGCCATTTTGTATCAACTCCAACTTCCAAAAGATGGGTGCTGTGTAATAGTTTAATCATGATGAAACTAAGGCAATTAAAAACTGTTGTAGTAGCTGTAATTGTACAAATTTGATCTTTGCTATTTTTATTTATTTTTTATTTTAATTTCATTTATATCCCGCCCTTCTCCGAAGACTCAGGGCGGCTTACAAGCTTAGCAGTAGCCTTCATTCTATGTATATGCCTGCTTATTAGGGCTTTTCACACACACCCCAAGGGGCATTATTACAAAGTCAGCTTATTGCCCCCAACAATCTGGGTCCTCATTTTACCTACCTCGGAAGGATGGAAGGCTGAGTCAACCTTGAGCCTGGTGGGATGCGAACCTGCACTAATTGCAGGCAGCTGGTGTTACTTAAGGAGGCATTAGCCCACTGCTCCACCAAGGCTCTACCTAAAAGTTAAAACACAAGTAAAAATTAAGTTGAATTCCACACTGTGGATCTGTTCGTTGGGGTAAAATACAATCTTAATTTTAGCCCCAAAAAAGCTAAAATTAATACCAAAATTTGGTTTTCTATTTCCATTTTACTTTTATTTCAGCATGTTCACCTTCATCCAGCACTTGTTAATTTAACATGCCTTCTTCAGGAAACTCCAGCCACAAACAAATGGTAGAACTCTCCCAAAATGCATCTACATAGAGATAATCCCTCTTTAATAACCACAATTCGCTAAGCAAAGTGGTTGCTAAGAGGGAAATCCCATGACTGCAACTCTGCTTTCCTTTTCTCCATTTCCTCACCCTTTGGAATGCTTACCAAATAATTAGCAAGAAGAGAATTAATGTTTTTATTTACATTAACTGGAGAAGAAGAGATTACAAGAAAATAAGAATGCCTTCCTCTCCAATTTCTCTACTGTGCAAAGGGGAAAACAAAAGAAAAACAACAGGTCACGCATAGCACAATGCGTACATTGTAACTTCAAATGGTTACCAAACAAGGCAGTTGGTAAATGAGGATTAAGTGTACTAAAAATCCAAAGTAATAAGACAAGGATTTGCTAAGTTTTCATCCTTATGATCTGGCCCAACAATAGACTCCAAGATCCAGTTATCTTGTTATGTGAGAAACACTGCAATTGCCTACACTGAATTACTAACTTTCTAGTTGCTTCTACATAAGTTTCCATAAAACTGATTTGATTTGAGCTTCAGCAAAATCACGGGAAGACAAAGTAAGAATACTTTCAGAAAATGCTTGAATTGACTTGCTTCCATTTTAAATGGTCATATCATCTACTAATCTAAAGCACTCCCTGAAGTGTTATATTCGGGGGCTGCCTTAGTGCTATATCCCCCTCTTTGGCTGGACAAGACTGGGCTGAGCTGAACTCCAAAGCAAGTTATCAAGGGAAAGATTGCCATTGGTAGAATAATAAGCAAACTAAGTATCCTGGGGAGTGAACTTTGGAAAAGCCTGGGGGAGTCATTGCTTCATCAGCACCAGCACAATCCACACACTATCCTATATTGCCTTAGCACTCAACCATAGCAATATGCACATGTCACGTGTACTGGGACATGAAATTCCCAGTATCAAGATGGGTTGTTACAGACTTCTTTCTTCCTGTAACTCTACCTAGCTTATTTATCCATGATATAACCTAGTGGACTCAACCGGGAGAGATTTGATTGTTCATTTGCTTACTTAATCTGTAGCTTTTTATGACCAATATGTATCAACCTCAGTGAAGGAATGGAACAAATTACAATTGATCTTCATGACTACATGCTACATACCAAGTTATTACATCTTTGGTCTCTTGCACATCTTTTATCCTAAAATGTACAGTAGCATTTAAGGAAAAAGAAGTATAGAAATTCTAACATAAATTTCTCACAGAAGGACAAATTCAAATGTGATCTATTTTTAAACGAATTGGGATAGTTTTATAACTTTCTTTGAAACATGAGAGATAATGAACAGTTTCACAAATAATGCCACTTGTTCTGTTTTATTTATAAAACCTTAACGTCCAGTTGCCTAAGACGTTACCGTGAGGTTATAACAACTTTATTTACTTGGCAACCCATATCTAAAGCTCTAATTGAGGGTAAAGTTCAGTTTCAATTTGTTGCAGCTGCTGTGTTAAGGATCCCTTGGAAAAAAACAATAATTTTAAGAGGATTCTGCTCTTTAAAAGCCATTTCCTTACACGGGAAGTTGTGGAAGATAGCAAAAGTGGAGGAAAAAAATGAGCCCAGAATTTTACAAGCAATACTAAAAAGCATTTTGGAAATGCTGTATTAACTAACAATTTACAAAAACTCTTTTTACTGTTTCAAAAAGTAGTCCATTCCATGAAACTTTTAATACAGAGTGAATTTTTATCCCAGTTCTTGACAGACAGCTGCTGTGCTTCAGGGAACACATTATCTTTAACAAGATGCACATGCACTGAAAAGCATCACTAGATTTCACTCTGGGAGCCATAGAAAAGGAGAAGTCTGGCTGGTTCCTTTGCTGCTCCTTTAGGGGTTAGTGGATCAATATCTACATGCATACTAATTATTAGATGTAGGAAGGCAATTGTGCTTCAGCTTAACATAATGATGGAATACTACCTATCTAAAGCAGATGTGACAAATCTTCTCAGTGAGACCTTAGTTGATGCATCCAGCAGTTCCAAAAGTTCTTTTCTTATTGGTCTACATTCATGGAAATCTGTTCAATGGCTCCCATGTTTGCACGGTTGGTAGCTTTTTCAGTTGTTCTCTAGGAACTACCAGATGAAGGGCTCAAAAACAATTTGCAGATCAAAGCAATATCACTGCTTTGTTTTGCATTTAGAAGAAGGGGAGAACACAGGTTGCAACTTCAAAAGGGGTCTTTGTGTGAACTTTCATTAAAATGAAATGGCTTTCTGAAGTTTAGCACAATCCGATTAACTATGGATATTTAGCTATGGTGAACTTATCCTCTGCAAATCAAATTTGCTGCAATTGGACTGACTGACTGGTTCTTCATGATAAAATTGTGAATTCATTTTTATATCATACAGGGGGGAAAAATCAGCATATAAATTAATAACAAACATTGCTATAACATGTATTGATGGCTTACAACTTGGGATTTCATATGGATTACTGAAACGATCTCCTTGCTGGATGAAGAATTACTAATGCAGTAAATAGTTGTGGAAAAAATGAAGGAAAGCTTCCCAGTTTTTATTTTATCATTGCAAACATCTGCAGTTTCCATACGTTGGAAGGTTTTTTTCTATATGTTTTTATTTTATATATTTATTAAATTTATATGCTGTCCAATTCACTAACAGCTTTAAATAATTTGGGGAAAAGTCTCCTACCAGGTTTATGACACTGATTCTCCCTTTTCATCCATGAAGCTCTAGTCTGCTCTTTGAAGAGAACATTTTAAAAACTCCTTTATATTTTATAAAATAAAATATAAAAGTCCCAGGGGTACCCTTGCATGAAGCATAGATTTACCACTAGGTTTATATTCAAGACTGATTTAAATAGAGATTTAAAATATCACCCCTACTTGGAGGTTATAAGGTATTTCAGATAAACCATCTTGTGCAATCAAGCTCAGAACCATTGTGTGTTTTCTCTCAGAACCATGGTGTTTGCTCCACCATGGCATTTTCTTCTAAAAATGCAGTGCCAGTCCAAAAGGGAAAACACTATCATACCAAACATTGATTGTTTTGGAGCAATGCTGGTTTGAATTACAGTACAACAATATCCAATCAAGGATCATCTTACACTAATGCCTTTTGTACATGGCTCAGTCTGGAAGCTGGTCCTTATTATAGTAGAGATAATAAAATATGGTACGTATGCTTTTTTTCTCTACTCCCTTTTCATGTTAGCATATTAAAATGCAGAAAATCAAAGAAGACTCCATATGACCAGGGCTAATGGGGAAGGGGAGGGGACAGGGAAACAAAATGGATACCAACCAATTAAACAATGATTTGGCAACCTGTTATTATAGCACATTTGTGAAAACTTGTTCGGTCTTCTAAGAACAATAATCAGAATTACAGCAATTTTAATTGCTCATTGTTATTAAGAACTTTAGCCCAGCTAGATGATAGCAGTTAGCCATCCCTAGCTGATTTTAAAAACTAAATTTGAACAGCACCAGGAAATTCCAAGCCTGTATACTAGACTAGAAGATAATGTCAACCATTTGTGCACATAGTTGTCAAGAAAGTGACATGAATATGTCCATGAAGACATCAGCTATCAAACTTGATTCATAGGATATTTTATCTTAGAAAGCCTCGTCTAACTATTTTCTGAAAATGCTTCCATCTGAATTTTAATGGCAACTTCTAATATGCGGAATCTTGATATGCAAATAGTCCCCAAACCCTTTAACAATAAAAGCATGTTAGTTGGATTTACATTCTCTCCCTTGCAACTTTCTTAGAACCTTGCAATTTGAGTGATTTTTTTTAAAATAAAGAGAATAAAAACTCCAAGCTATATAACACACAAAGTTGGCAGACTGTTTTTATAATATTATTCCATACTGTATTTCCACATCTACCAATCTAGAATTAATGTTTTCATTCCCAGCAGTCTTATATTTGGATTAATCCTTTCAAAAATTCATGCTTTTAAATAATTTCTGCCAACACACACACACACACACACACACACACACACACACACACATTCTTTATGGATTGACACACCTGAGAGCAGACAGACAGAACCTTTTTGCTATGTTGTTTTGTCACAAGACAAATATCATTATACTTTGAGAGCTTGATACTACAACAATTAGAACACTGTTCCATTCAGTTATAAAGCTAGAAATGAAAAAAGTCTATATATATAAAACAGCATTCATAAATGTGTACATAATGACAGTTTTACACAGAAGTTTCATTAAAGGATTACCATATTTCAGCACAATTATCCATAAAAAGTTATGCTTGTAAGCAAGAAGTTCATTAGTCATAAATAGCATTAGGACTTCCATCTACTCAACAACTTGAGCCATAAGTCTGTCTTCCAAGGGTTGAAAAACAAATCTATTGGCAGTAAGAATGCCAAAATGAACATTTTGCAACTATCAATTTCCTTATAGGACATATGGGATTCAAAAGAATAGGGACACTAAGAAATATTAAAACTTCTGTCCCAGTTAAATCAATATGTAGAAAAACTTCTTAGCAGAATAATACAATTTTAAGATGTTGCAAAAATGTGTGTTTGAGAGAAGCATTCTTCTCACTGTGTCTTCAAGAACATGATTAACTTATTCCTGTTTTTTTATAAACACAATGGAATTCAATAAATTGAAATATTATTTTTTTTTATTAAAAAGTTTTAACATACAATTTTTCCTTTAACAATCCCCCCTCCCCCTCCCTTCTCCCTCCCCCCTACCTCTCCCCCCTCCCCCCCTCCCCCCCCCCGACTTCCCAGAGCTAAATACAAGGTATATAAAAAAAACAATCATAAACAACCATATACTAACATCCATAAACTCTAAAATCCATCACTCTCTAGCTTATATAGGATAATATATATATATATATATTAAATATATATAGAAAAACAAAAATAGAAAAAGAAGAAAAGAAAGAAGACTTATTCAAATACTACATGAAACTTCTTAACCCTATAAATCCATTTTCTCCATTCCATAATATAACGTTCTTGCGAAAAATCTTAGGCCAAAATCTACACCATCTCTGCCAGGTCAAAAATCTTTGAAGTCACTCTCCTATAATCGGCAGTTCCTCTTTCTTCCATTACTGAGCTATCAAAAGTCTTGCTGCCGTAATTAAATTTCACATAATTAGTGTCCACAACCGTAACATCCGTAATTATCCCCAACAAAAAAAAAACAAAAAAAAAATTTGCGAACAAAACATTATCCTTTGCTTAAAAATCTTCTACATATTCCACCAAATTTTTATCCAAAAAGCCTTGATCTTTTTACAAATCCACCATACATGAAAATATGTAACATCTTCATCTCCACATCTCCAACATTTTGGCTGATAGTCCGGATACATACTTGCAAACTTTTTAGGATCTAAATGCCATCTATAAAGCATATTATATCGCAATGGACACGTGGGAAAAGATTTGGGTTAGGAACGTAAAGAGAGAACTTTTATAATAAATTGAAATATTATTGTTGTGGGCTAAGATTTTTTGAAAATTTTCACAGAGATATTCCTCCACTGTTTAGCCAAAAATAGATTTTTTATTCCATTCTGTATTTAAAATTTGCATGTCAAATTGATTTAGCAACAAGAAATATTTTTAAAAATTGATTGTATGATTTTTAGTTTTATAAGTTTTGTTAATTATAATGTGAGTCTCTGACTAAATTTATTAAATTATCTCTGAAACTGAAAATGCCAATACAAATCAAGATATCAGTAGATGTTAGCAATTGTAGTTATAACCAATGGGCATCAAAAGACAAGTGATATTTTATCCTTTAATAGGATATGATGAAATTTATCACTATTAGTCCATAACTGATCTAAAATAAAAAATCCCAGTATCTATCCAAATCTTCTATATAACAGTTTTTAAAGAAAAGTTTTAAAGTCTGAATTGACACAGAACAATGATTATCATAAGATCAAATTTATTTATTATTATTATTTATTATTTAAATTTATATACTGCCCTATTCCCGTAGGACTCAGGGCGGTTTACAGGGAAAATTAAAATACATAGCATACAAAATTAAAATCAGTTAAAACTATTAATTAAATCACAGTCCCTGAAGTTAAACTAAAACCCAATTAAATTAAATTAAATTAAAACCCCTCAGTCTGGGCCAAACAGCTCGAAGAACCAGGTTTTCAAGTCCCGGCGAAATGAGCGAAGGTCGGGGGCAGTCCTGAGTTCCGTGGGAAGTTGGTTCCATAGGGCCGGCACGCCCACAGAGAACGCCCTTCCCCTGGAAATAACCCGCCGGCATTCCTTAACCGGTGGTACCCTGAGAAGGCCCTCCCTGTGGGAGCGTACAGGATGATGGGAGGTTGATGCCAGCAGCAGGTGTTCCCTTAGATAATTGCAATTTTCCACAAAATGTATCAGGATTTTCAAATCAGTATGATAGTATGGCATATCTAATTTCATATTTTAACGCAAGGCAGTCCAACTAAATAAAGATGCTATATGTGAATATTCCAAAACTGCCTAGAAAGGAAATTTATACCACATGATGTCATCGATAATTTAGAAATGAAAGTGTAATTCAAATTTGGAAACCCACCCCTTTTTCAAAATTGACAACAGCATAGTTTTTCAAGAATATCTATGGAAATGAATAATTGCACAGAAATTAATAGAGCAACGTACTGACTTTTTGAAACTATCTTTGTAGGGGATTCAATACAAAAACCTTCTCAGAGAATTTTCCCTACCTAAGCTTAAAGGCTCCTACCTATGAATATCCACAGAAACTTCTTTCTATATCTCATTTATATATAATGTACTTATTTAAGAACTACCACATGGAATAAACATATATAATTAATAAATTAATTCAATACTCATTTGAAAGTAAGAACAATATGGAAAAGTTTTGCTAATGAAGGCAATGGAAATCTTTGCCTATCTTGGCATCATAGCCACATTAGACCTATTCACTCAAATACATTAATAAATTGCATCAAAACTGGAATAAAAAAGGATGAAGTACAGAAATAATTATCTTAATTCTATAATACTAATTTATATTCCTGTGAATTGTAAGAAAAATTACAGGTATAATCTAGTTTAAAAGCACAGGGTAATAGTTCTAAATATATGTTAAAAATTACAGCAGAAAGTGGATGTTCTTGTTTAAACTTTTTCTTAAACAAAACAAGTTTTAAAAGAAACCTTTTTTTAAAAAAAGAGCCATTGTTCCTCGCTATAGATTTGGGCCAAATACAAATCTGCCTCCATTTTATAAAATCTTTTGGGAAACCAAATATAGCTATTCTATAGATTTTATTTAAAAATCTGCATCAAGGGACAATATTCAGATCAAACAAATCCTCTCTACTGAAGAAAGTCAAATTCTCAAGTCTTGTACCCACCTTTTGAGCATGACCTTTGACATGTTCTCTTATGTCAACTTGGAGAAGGGACTACTGACCATTCCTTGGCAAAAGTCTTCCAGAGCCAAACTGAGCCACAATTTAAGGGGCCCTACAAAAAGAGTATTGATAATCGCGCTATACAACTCAGATCATCATTAAAAGAAAAGTCTCTTCTGAGTCAAACTCAGTTTTCTTGGCAGACTCACAGAAATGGAATGAATCTCAACTTCACTATCACCTGGAAGTATCCCATCCAAAATACTAACCAGCTGAAAGTAGTTTTGAACAGAGACAAGATTATCCTGGGGCACAGTGATTAGTAACAAAACCATTCATATATTTCAGAAAGTATATAGAAAATCAGATCAGTGAAAAATAGAGCTTCTGCTAGTAGGATGGATCATTCTTTAGACATCTGCCACCAGCAACCCTAAGGTGGGATAAGCTAAATTCTTATTTCCTGGCCAAGGATTCTGAAGGTATTCTTTTCCTTACTTGATTGCCAGTTTGCATCCAGAGAACTGTTAGCACAAAGATTAAGTCCACAGCTGTGGAAACTTCTGCAGGGTCTTTTACATGCCTGTTCTGTTTCTTATCCAAATCCCTCGCTGCCGGCCTCAAACTCGTGTTGCAGCTCCTGCTGCTGCTACAATACAAAGAAGCATCTACTCCTTGGCAGAGTGGAGAAACAACCAGAGAAGAGATGTGCAGCCAAAGATATCTAAAACCAAATGTTAACACTTCTTCCATACCTATTCATTTCTTCAGAAAAGTCTATAGAAAGATGAGAAAAAGAAACATATAGGATGTTTCCCTACATACAAACACATAACAACAGATATAGCCTTCACCATTCTCATACATTCTGACGCTGCTGGGAGCTGTAATCCAAGTGCATTCAAAAGGCAAATGGCTGTTGTAGGCTGTTCTAAAAGTCGGACAAGAGAACTAGAGAACCTGCAGGCTGTGAAGCTCGATGTGTGATATCTATGTACTGATATATATTTTTAATGAAATCCTTTTGTTGTTGTTGTTCCAATAGATGCAAATACCAACCTTTTGCTTGAGTCCAAATCTAATCCTGGAGGACACTGGTTACATATTTAAATACATTATTTAGAGGAATGTGTGGAAGCCTCTTCATTAAGTGAGTCACTTTGCATTTATGTAAAATTAAACAATGGCTCAGCAGATTAAAGATACTGAGCTTGTCACCTGGAAAGCTGACAGACCAGGTTTGAGACCCAAGCACCATGCCTGATTTCTCATTCCTGCCTCAGCTCCTGTCCACCTAGAAGTTAGCATATGGATGCAAATGTGAGTAGATAAATAAGTACCACTTTGGTGGGAAGGTAACAGCATTCTTTATGCCCTGGCATATAGTCATGCTGGCCACATGAACAAAGAAATGTCTTCAGTAATTAATCAGACCTGGAAAACTAAGTTATTTGAAGCATAGATAATCTCACTGCTGGGAGTCCTCTAAATAAACATAATAAAAGAAAAATGGATTCTTGTTTCGATGATCAGAATTTATTCTGTACCATTTAATTTTTTTAATGTATATTTTCACTTCCAAATGTTTTAAGTGAGTGAAAGGAATTGGCTTCAATGAATTAAACAACAGTCTGAGCTGAGATACATATCTTACTCACTCTGAGTATAAAGGTCTTTATTATAATCCTATTTAAACACAGGTTTTCTAACCGTGGTTCAGACACAGCCAGAATAAGCTCACTAATTTCAATACATGTTCTCTTTTTGACCTTTCTAATGATTTTTGTTTCATGTAATAGGTAGCATTATAAATACTTTTATATAGTTTTTTGCATGCATTTTGCACTTAGATGTATCTCAAAATATATAAAGTCACATGCATGCAAAGAATGCATAAAGTTGGCTTCTGTGGAAGAAATGGCAAAATGAAGAGCTGGTGAGAAGACTGGAACCACTCTGGACAAGGAGAGGACTTGACATTGCCCATAAATACTTCAGGCAGATGGTATTTGTGAGGAGATTACAAGTTAGCAGTCTCCAGCAGGTTTACAGCTTTAGGAGATGGAATAACCCTCTAACTCAAAGTGTGCTTAGCATCTTTGAAAAGCATAGTTATTTTTCTAATCACTTTTAGAAACTGCTTGGTAGCTGCTTTTCAGCTATTAAAAATAATTGGATTGACAACTTTTACAGTACCAAATAGGTTTCAATCCTTTGTGAAATAGTTTTAATTACAAGTTTAAGAATTTAAAGAATTTGGTGGGAGAAGAATAAGCTGCAAAAAGGTTATTATAACTTTAATTTTAAAAAGTTGCCAATGGGCTAAAGATCCAGATGAATTTGAAATATGATTTTGAAATTAATTATGAGAATCCTTCCTGTGGGAAAATATTTGTTTTGAATTCTTAAAAAAAAATAGGATGGAATCTGAAGGTTGGACAGAAGGCAACCAGGAACTAGAAAATACTAAAGATTACAATTATAAGAAAAGAACACTTACATTTGAGTAACTAATACAGAATGGAGCAAAGTATTTTAACATGTGATATATTGAACAATGGATCCAGAAGTTAATTGTAAGTCTGTATCTATTGATAAACTGTTATACTATGGTAAAGGAACAACTTTTACTAGACAAATCTGTGACTGTTCTGAAAGTGGAATTAAAATTGACAAGCCACAAAAATGATATGGGGGAAAATGCTATACTGGACATACAAAATAAAGTGGCTAATATCTTAATCATTAAAAGGGATATATAAATAACAAGCAAGAGGGTGACCTGGATGATCTTCCTATATTGGATTTTCAAAAATGGATCGTTCAATCTTTGAAGAATTTTGTGAGAAGGAATAAAGTAATCAAGTTTTAGGACATTATTTGAAGGGAATAAAGATCAAGATTGTTAAAAGTAGAAGGAAAAAATATAAAGTTGGTTTATCTGATCAGGTTTAAAACAGATATGAATAACGAACTATTCCTGTTCAGAACTGAAATGAGGTTTTTAACAATTTGTTTATGGATAAGAGATGGCTGAAGGAAGAATAGATAATTTCATGGATTTTAAGAGAATTTTACTAAAATTGTTTATACTTGTGATGAAGTCATTTCTTTATTTCTTCTTCCTTGGTATATTCATATTTTTATGCCTTTTATTATTTCTATTTCTATTTTTCTGTTCTGTTCTACTCTCTTCTTTTTTCCAGTTTGTACGTATTTTTTTTTATCAGTGCACTTGTAATTTTTGATAAAATTACTATTAAAAAAAGAATGCATAAAGCTAGGGAATAGCCAAGTGTAACAGCTGCTAAAGGAAATTGGGGTCAAATTGTGAAAAAGTAAGCAAGTACATTGCATATTCTTTCCAATATAAAGAAAAGAAAGGCTTATTCATGAAGATGATGAGCAAAATGTTATCTTGAAAATGGAGTTGCAAAAGAAATCTACACATATTCTAGGCTAACAAAGTCTTTATTTTTTTTTAATTCCACAAGGTTAAATCATATTACATTTTAGCTTTGTATTAAAAATACAGCTGTATACTTAAAACACTTTTAAGTGTACACTTTGAAATAATATATTTATTAAAATAAGATTAGCTGCAGAAACATGTTCAGTATGTTGCTACATGGGATGCAAAATGAACCCACATAACCAAAATATGAGTACAAAGTATAAGAGATAACAGAATGCTCTGCAGATACAGTCCACTCCTTGTGGCTTTATAGTAGCATTTTAAAACCAAATACGAAGTGTTTTGTAGGCAAATCAATTCACCCCAGTAAATGCTGACTTTTCTTCTACGCATGTATTCATTTTTAAGATGTAGACTAGAATTATGCCAACTACACTTTTATTAACATACAAGGAAATGAAGTCTGGAACTTTGTAATACCAATTAAAAGGATACTATTTGTAGTTTCTTTTTTGTCTAAACAACATTTAATAGCTTGGACTTTTTTCAACTGCAGGTCTCTCATTTTAAAAAGATAGATAAAGTCTCTTATTTTGGTCTTTGACAGTAAGAAACATTACACGGAACACACAGACACACTGACAGTATTTATATACTTCAACTATAAGACAACAGTCTGGTGAGGTGGGTTGGATTGAGAGACAACACAATCAACCCAAAATTCACACAATCTGTTCTGAGCCTCATTCTCTGACTCCCAATGCTAAGGCAATGTTCCCAAACTTTCTTTCATTACGCAAACCACTTTTCAGAATGTCGTGCTGATGATTGGGAAATGGGTTGTTATCCAAAAATTTAAAAAGACCACTATCTAACACAACTCAGGTGGCTAGAAAGGCCCAACAGAGGCTTCACTTTCTTAGGGTCTTGTGGAAGAACAGGGTAGAACAACGGCTAATGACCCTCTTTTACCGGTCTACTATGGAGAGCGTCCTCTCGTATGGTATTGTGGTTTGGTATGCTGGTCTGACAGCCATGGATAGGAAAGTATTACAGAGGGTGGTAAGCACAGCACAAGACATTGTGGGCTGTCCCCTGACACCACTGGATGAAATTGCCAGGGCTCGCTGCCTTGGAAGAGTGAGGAAGATTCTCAGGGATGACTCACACCCTGGACGGTATCTCTTTACTCTCCTACCCTCCGGTAGGAGATATAGGAATATAGCCAGCCGTACCAACAGGCTGAAAAATAGCTTTTATCCGTGGGCTCTTAGGCTTTTAAATGGGACATAATCTTATGCAGAATTGACTTGGGAGGCCGGTGTGTGGTGTAGTTGGTTCACACAGTGTGGTGGGATGGAGGGTTTGTTGTCACTGTGTGTTGGGGGGAGAGAGCACAAGGGGAGGCTCAGCTAATCTCAATGTACACATGTTGTACTTTGACAATAAAGGATTATTATTATTATTATTATTATTATTATTATTATTATTATTATTATTATTATTATTATTATTATTATTATTATCATCATCATCTCCCTGGAGCTTTTATCCGTGGGCTATTAGGCTTTTAAATGGGACATAATCTTATGCAGAATTGACTTGGGAGGCCGGTGTGTGGTGTAGTTGGTTCACACGGTGTGGTAGGATGGAGGGTTTGTTGTCACTGTGTGTTGGGGGGAGAGAGCACGGGGGGGGAGGCTCAGCTAATCTCAATGTACACATCTTGTACTTTGACAATAAAGGTTTATTATTATTTATTATTATTATTATCCAATTTGGGGTAATTTGCTTAGGTTTGGGGAAAACTGTCTTGGTCACTGTAATCATTGCCACCCACAAACATTCATGTAAATGTCATAGCCATAAAGATCAAGGGTAAAAAAAAAAGGATAGAAGGGGAGCGAGAGAGAAGAAAGCTTTGATATTTTTCAAACAATATCTTGTATTCCTCAAAACAAATTCCAACAGTCTAAACAACTTAAGAACTACTAATCTAATAATGGTTTCTTTTAAACAAAATTGTTATGTACTAATTAACTGGAATTCATGTAACCATTATTTTTAAACACAGCAGATTTCATGCTCTGACACTAGAAATTTCATCTCAGCAGCTCTTTTAAAAAATGAAAAATAAAAAGATTCAGTAACAGCCATCGCTGATATTACTTGTCGGGCAGTCTTAAATATACGAGCCGCTGCTGGAAGAACCAAAAGCTAATGTTTTCCTTTTAGTACTGAAACTAGAAAGTTATTGGAGAAAGTGGTCCAGTCCAATTTTTTTCCGCCACAGATTCATTTTTCTATCCTTCAATCACAATATGCAGAAGTCTTTAACAGCACAAAAAAAATGAGTTCTGATTTACTAGTGCACATTGCCATTTCTTCATTTCCCCACATGCTTTTAGTTTATCTGGTGATAAAATCTGCTCTGCAATTCTTCAAAAGTTCTCTTCTATTGAGAAAGAGGCTTCTGTTTTTCTACTCTATTCACGGGACACTTGAAAATTTCTCTCAAATTTCTCTAGGCATTTTTAAATTGATTTTACTACTTGGAGAGGAGTGCTACTCCCTATATTCTTATTTTCTGCTACACATCCTTCCATTGCTATGTATAGCAAGCAAGCAACAGCAACAAGAAGTAATGGAAAAAACATGATCATTTATCTGTTTAGTTACATTCCATTTACCTATAGATGAGATATTTGTTTTTATGAACTATAACTCAGCTACATAATACAATCAAATTCTATCAAAAAGCACATTGTCCTCAATTTCTCCACAGCTCTCCTAATGGACTAGATGATTTTGTTCTGTCTTATCTTTATCCAAAGAAATATAATTCCTAAGAGTTAAATCCATCTGCAGAAATACTTGAAAATCTCTTGATTACAGTAGGTTAAATTTTTCATTTTCCCATCTTATTAGGGCCTATTTATTTATCTTCACTCCAACATAAAATTCCATAATTTAAAAAAAGATAGTTATTATTCAGATGCAGAACTCTTGTCATCTCCCTGGAGCACAAAGTTTTCAAGTACTGTTACAGATCTTGATCAAGTTGTACAAAGCATAACTTAACAGTGGATATTTTTCATGGAACTTTTGACACTTGGAAGTCAGTGTGTGTGCACACACAAAAACACAAGCACATACACAGCAATATGGACAGTGGCAGTAAACAGGCGTAAAAAGAAGTCATTTGCTATGCTGCTTTCTCTCTCAACTGCAAATTCTAAAACAGAACTTGGAAAGTTTTGATTGAGATTCATCCTGCGAGTGCTCCCTAATTGGCCCATAGCATTTTGGCAGAGGTCTTTCCTCTCTGTACAGTCTCTCAACCAGAAATCACTCTGAATAAGAGGAATTAATGAGCAATTATTCCTTGTCACATTCCACATGGACCATTCTATTCTCTTCAGAAGGAAGTAGGGTCAAGCATTCCCCTGTATTGGAAAATATGCTTCATGGAAGAAGAGGGAGGGGAATAATCATTGGCCTTTTTCTGGGCAGGAGAAAGTAGAGAGCAATTTACTCCCATTTTCTTAGTGCACAGAGAAAGTCCACTGTCTCTGAGTAGAAGCAGGGGACAGTTTTCTAATCATCACAAGATAATTAGCACTGAGTACATTGTGCACAGAACATACAAAAGATGATGTTCAACATGCCCAGAAGGTTTATAGGAAAAGTCCATTGCTTATTAGGAAGCAAATACTGAAATATTAGAGAAGATTGCAGGGAGAGGCAAGGTTCCAGTTAACTTTCTAAGGCAGATTTGATAAAAACAACACTTAAGAACACAAAACAGAAGAGACAGATTTACTGATGAATAAAATTTCCACTTAGACCATGGCTGTGCATTAGATATTACTAGATATTATTAGTCTAGATAGACCACGGTCTAAAGATGGGCTGACTAAGGCAACTTATTTTTCTGACTCTAGTGACATTTGATCCAACCACATAGGGCAGCATGGGATAAGGCATGAATTTGTGATGGCAAAGGAGAAAAAAAAAGCCAGCATCATGTCTATGGAGATTCTCAGTCATCCCGGTCATGGTTGTCCCCAAAGGTGCTTTCTCAAAAGGCAACTGGACTTTCTTTGTTTTGCTTGAACATGTTTTGCCTGTCATCCAAGAAGCTTCTTCAGTTCAGCTCAGTTCAACTTCTGTTCAACTGAAGAAGCTTCTTGGATGAGAAGCGAAACATCTTCAAGCAAAACAAAGAAAGTCCTTTCGAAAAAGCATCATTAGCTAGCCAACAAATAAGTTCCTTTTTCACTGCAGAGAAATGAAATCTAGGTTTCCATAAAAATCATGCCTACACAATATAAATGGGTTCTAGTTTTTCATAATAATACAAGTTGAGAGGAAACCAGTAAAGCATTTTCCGTTATCTTTTTTGCAGCCGATCAATTAAAGATTACAGAGCGAATAAATGACAGTATATCTCAGCTTCCACTGATTGCTGTTTTTTAATTGTAAATTATTCTACCCTAATTTCTAGCAATCTTTTAGTCACACAATGAGAAAAAAAGCCTAACTCTTTAGCCTAACACCAATATGAATCTTCAGGTTAATGCTACTTGTATTCAGACTGAATATTCAAAATGAAGAATTCTGCATTTCCTTGCTTGAGGACTCTGTGCTGTTTACCTTGTTAATGGGAACCGCATTTTAAATGTATATATATATTGGATAGCTTCCTATTACAACAGACATCAGTTACTCTATCTTTGCAGGAAGTCAAGGAATGTCTTTTCATTTAGTGAATGGATTTGAGTTCAACTGACTGGGAAATGGTCCAAAAATGAAGCAGTTGATGGATGCAATACCTCTTCTAGAGAAATACACTGGGAAATGTTTGCTTCACAACAGATTTTAAAATACATATAAAATCTATTATTTAGACTTTTTATTTTTTTAAAAAAACATGAGGATATGATCAGTCAGAAATCTCATATCAACTTCTGAAAGATGTCTGTTAAGAACAGAACTGATACCTGTGAAGCACTGATTGATTCTAGGCTATTTGGTTGTCACTTTTTTGTTGTTTGTTTTGTTCAGAAAACTTATGACTCAATAGTGTAAGACTATTGGCATACATGACAATCACGCAGGCTTTCTATTCCCTTTCAAAACAAATAAAAAGATGCATATAGTCTGTGAATTCAGTAGCCTGCAATCATTCAGGTCAAAATAATTAAAGATGCAATGATTCTAACCAACTCTTGAGAAGCCCAGGAGAAAAAGAAAAAAAAAGCAGAAGGAGAAGGCCCTGTGACAATTTGTGACTTATGTGCCTATTTTGTGACCTTGAAGCAACTTTCTACAGTTACTCGCCCCTATATAAAATATGGAATTATTCTTAAGGCATTTTTTCCTACTATCAAGTTTTCTGACCACCATACTTAATGTTATCGAGCTACTATTTTCTGCTTTCTTATCTTAGAGGCACTACATTACAAAAAAGGGGCAATGGAAAATGATGCAAGACTTCTCAAAAACATTTTTAAAAGTAGATACGGGGGAATTAAGGATGTTGAACTCAGACTGCACCAAGTTGAAAGAGATGTAATTTAACCTGCTTTTAAAAAAATATCTTGAAATCTATTAAAGCTACTTAGCACAGTGTTGGGCCATAGGGAAAAGCACTTCTATGGCACTCCAGATGTTTCAGGCTACAAGACCTATTAGCACAATTATCACAAAAGTTCATATCTTCGGGACATCTTTTGCGTTAAAGAAACAGCAGAAACTGTTGAGACATCATAAGAATTAATGACTTCCTTATTCCATAAAGTCAGTGGATCTCAGTGGATATTTTATGCTATTTTAAAGGTCTTGCCTTTAAAGCGCCATAAGTCTGTTGGAAGAAATGAATAGGGCTACCTTATGAAAATGATATTCTGCATATTTTTATTTCCATAATCAGGCTAGCAACAGAAGAAAAACAATAGAAAACTCTATTCTCTCCTTTCTCATTTTTACAGCTGCTTCTAAGTTTTTGTGGGGAGATCTGGCCACAGGTCTCTGGAGTTACATCTGTTCTATTGCTAAAATTCTGGTTAGGAACTAGTATTACTGGAAGAGATTGAAAAAGTTCCATCTCACTCCATTTAATAATTCCTCATGGGAAAGGAGGAATGCCCTACTCCTTGGAGAACAAGGCTTACTGGTCTTTAATTTGAAATTTACTGCTTCCACACTCATCCATGATGGGAATAGCTTCAGGTTATTTTAACACCACCCCTCGCCCCCTAGTTTAAAGACTACATTGAAAAATCCTGGCTGTGATCTTCCCAGAGCTAACCTGCTATCCACATTGTGGTTTCATTTGCAACATTGCAATTTTTGCCAAGATTTCTTTTAAATCTTGGTGCATTTAATGTACAAACAAACAGGGAAACGCTGAAAACAACTCTTTGGTGGTCATAATAGTAATACAATCGTCATTGTCAATTACCGCTGAAACAATGTGCTCACTGAGTACTAGAAACTTGAAAAATTGAATCTTCAATCCTCCATCCATGCTACCTTTGTTCTTAGTGTCCAAGAGGTATTTCAGAGCTAGACCCTCCCTTGAAACAACTTATCTCCAAATGGTAGCGAGGTACAAAATCTTAAAATCACCAAATAGGTTATGATTACCTTCTTGAGGAATTTATACATATCCGAGGTAACTGATAGTTCAGCTGCAAGAAGAAGAGGAAGGAAGAACATCATTGCTTTGAGGGGACCCTGGGTGAGGTACCCCTATCTTCCTGCTCTAACCTTCCCTTCTTGCTTGCCACCTCTCCGCGATTAACCATCCAGGCTGCGATTACTGCCCGTCCCCAAAGCGTGGAGCCCTGGATCTCCGCCCTGCGATCCGCTCCTCGGGGCACCCGTCTGGAAAGAAGCAAGAGGAAGGGAAGCCAAGGGCGACGCGGATGCACCTTACCTCGCCTTGTCGGTGATAATGCTTGAGGCCTTTCCCCCCCTGGCCGAAGAGTTTGCCTTTCTTGCCGCTCCCCAGAGAGAGTCCTTGGTGGAAAGCGGCCGACCTGTTGGCCGCCTGGGTCGGCGTCTCGCCCATGAGGGTGGCCTTGATCGCGTTCGCCTTGGTGCCGTCGAGCTGGGAACCCTCCACCACCAAGAGCGCGGCTAGGAAGAGGAGAGGGCGGGAGGAGAACTTAGTCCAGCTCTGCATGGTCGGCTCTACCCTCTTCCTAGAAGGTCTTCCTTCCCGGGGGCGGGGGGGGGGCTGGGCTGGACGGCGCAGCTTCTGCAAAAGCCCGGCGTCGGCGAGGGAGGCGAGCCCTCCGGCCGTCGGAGCAGCGCGAGCAAAGGGTAGACGCTCCCAATCAAGGTCTCCGGGGCGGCATGGTGGGCGCCCCCCCCCCTTCCTCCTCCTCCTCCTCCTTCTCAGCAGGAGAGCCAGTCGCGGAGGAAGGGAAGGAGACGGAAGGAGACCTGGTCCCGGGCGGGAGGCGGTGGCTGAACCCGGAGAAGGAGCCTCCCACCCGCCAAGCTCGGCCGGGACGTCTAAGGCAGGAAACAGTCCTGGGTCGCTTCCCGCGTCCACGCCGCCTTTTGCCGTGGGACCAACTCAGCCCAGATCTGCTCTGAGCGAAGCGGAGCCTGGCCCGGGGAGCGACGGCTGACAGCTCGCTGTCTAGGAATCCAGGCAGCCTTCCACCTTCCGTTGGCTGGTCCGGGGCATCCCGACTGCAGGCAGATGAAAGGCTTGGACGGAAGATCGGGCGCTCAGCTTGTTAGGCGTTGAGTCCGCCCTCCCGTCCCCCTTTCCTCCGTCCGTCCCCAACAGCCGCCTCCTCTGCTCGCCTTCTGCCCCCCTTCGCTTTTATAGCTTCACCGGCGGAGTTCTCTTTTCCTCCGCCCCCGGAGCCGCGGAGTGACAGGGGAGGGGAGCTGACTCATTCCCGAGCCCACTCCTCACCATCCTCAGTCCCGCTCGGCACCTTCGTTCCCTCCTCCTTGCTCCCCGGTCTCTTGAAGGTTCTTTGGAAGGTTTGCCCCTTTGCGCACGGAGCGCCTTCCCTTAAAGTTAAGGTCTTCTGGTAAATCCTGACGGATGACGACTGAGGATGAATAATTGAGAGGGTCGAAGTCTCGGGATCCCACTCTTTGTCTAATTAATTCAGGATGGTTAGACTTGGTCTTCCCAGAAAATTGTCTCAACCTGGTCCAGGGCTCTGCCCAACAAAAAAGGGTGGAAAGTTTTGCACGTTTAGATCAGGAAGAGGAGGAAGAGAAATAGGGGGGGGGGGAGCAGGCTCTCTCCCTTTGTTACTCACACATATGAACTCCAATTTTGTTGCTCAGATTCCACTGGAACTTGAAAGTATTTGCTATCTGATGAGATCCCTTTGAAATTTGTAAAAAAAAGTGTTTCCATTTAAACTAATTTTGGAAAATGTCAAAGTACTGGTGGAATCCATTCCCGTTGATAGGACGCGCAACTTAGGCGTCCTCCTGGATACACGACTCAGTTTTGAAGATCATATATGAGTTGTGGCCAGGGGGGCTTTTGTCCAGGTTTGCCTGGTGCGCCAGTTGCGCCCCTATCTGGACCGAGATGCTGTACGTATGGTCAATCATGCGCTCGCTCATTACCTCCTGTATAGATTATTGCAATGCTCTCTACATGGGGCTGTCCTTGAAGACCACCGGGAGGTTCCAGCTGGTGCAGAATGCGGCCTCGTGGGTTGTGATGGGAGTATCCCAATACTCCCATATTACACCCCTCCTGCGTGAGCTGCATTGGTTACCGGTTGCCCTCCGGGTGAGATTTAAGGTGCTGGTTCTTACCTATAAAGCCCTACATGGCTTAGGCCCGGGATATTTGCAGGACCGTCTGCTGCCAGGAACGACTTCCCATCGCCCGGTGCGCTCACACAGGGAGGGCCTCCTCAGGGTGCCGTGGGCTAGACAATGTCGGCTGGCGACCCCCAGGGGGAGGGCCTTCTCTGTGGGAGCGCCAGCCCTGTGGAATCAGCTTCCCCTTGAGCTCTGGATGGCCCCGGATCTCCGGTTCTTTCGTCGTGACCTCAAAACATTTCTTTTCCATCAAGCTGACCTGGACTGACGATAGGGTTTTTTAAAAAAAGAAAATGTTTTTATTATTTTATCACTGGGGCTTGTTAGTTTAATCTTTTTTTTAACATTTGTATTATTGTGTTTTGTTGTTGTTAGCCGCCCTGAGTCCTTCGGGAGATAGGGCGGCATATAAGTCCCAATCATAAATAAATAAATAATAAATTCCTAAGTGTTTGTCCATTGTATGCAACCAAACAGAAAGGCGCTAATCTGACCAGATCTAGGTGTAGCTCCTGGTGACTGCCTGAAATAATTCCTGAAGTTTTCTTGGCAAAGTTTTTCAAAAGGGTTTGATAGACAGATAGACGGATAGAGTATCTGGCCCAAGGTCACCAGCTAGCTTCATGCCTAAGATGGCACCTGAACTGAGAATAGAATAGAAATAGAATAGAATAGAATAGAATAGAATAGAATAGAATAGAATAGAATAGAATAGAATAGAATAGAATAGAATAGAATAGAATAGAATAGAATAGAAGCTGGAAGGGACCTTGGAGGTCTTCTAGTCCAGCCCCCTGCTCAATCAGGAGAACCTATACCATTTCAGATAAGTGACTGTCTAGTCCAGAGGTCCCCAACCTTTTGGGCACCAGGGACCAGTTCCATGGAGAGAGGTTTTTCCATGGACCAGAGGGGACGTGGTTTCATGTACTGTCTGCATCCCGCTGATGGGGTTTTGTTTGTTTGCGCAGACTGGTTTCTGCCTTGCTGCAGACTGGTGCCAGTCCATGGACCAGGGATCGGGGACCCCTGGTCTAGTCTCTTCTTAAAAACCTCCGCGATTTCTGAAGGCCAGCTGTTCCACTGGTTAATTGTCCTCGCTGTTAGGAAGCTTCTTATTTCCAGGTTGCTTCTCACTTTGATTAGTTTCCAACCATTGTTTTAAATTTTTTAACATCTATTTAAAAAAGTACAAAGGAAGGACATTTGCAGCAGTTGTTCCAGTGGTGACCATAGGATATGTTGGCTACCATCACAACTAATTATATAAGATAGAGCAATTCAGTTCTGTACACATTTTGATTAAGAAGACTATTTGCTATTAGCCAAGTGTACTATCGTCTAGAAAACTTTTCAGATGCCACCTACCTCTTGTTCTACATTGGAATATATTGTAAAACAGGAGGAGCAGAAGAAGAACTTGGCTGACTACAAGGTGATTTGCAGTAGATAAGCTGTAGATTCTCAAAACTGAACAAGAGTAGAAATAAGAGGAGAAGAAAGAGCTATCTAATTGAATTGCTTAAATAAAGCAAGCAGCAAGAATCTTTGAGTGCAGGGTTGTTGTCTTTTAAGAATTGTGACTTCCTTGAGTTCAGTTTGCAGCTCAGAATAGATTTTTGGGTTCCTAACACTTTTAATTTGTAGTGATGTTTGATTTGGTTTGCATTAGGTTTTGGTGTATGGAACCTGAATATTTAGGAAATGAATAACGGAAAATGAAGTAAGAAATTTTGTATACCTAAAATCTGTCCATTCCAAGGATTCTGTTAAATGTAACTGCAAATACTTGAACAGAGGCCATGCTTTCCTTTAAAGTCACATAGCAGAAGATCACAATTCTCCTTTAAACATTTTTTATTAGTTTTGAAGAAGAAGCAGGGGCTTAATTGTGCTTTTGTACAACTTCTTTTCAAATTCACTTAGAAGAATCTGCCCTCCTTGGTGCCCTTCACATGTTCCTTCTGATATTTATGTACTTAAAGATGTTCCTTTACTTTGGATTACATAAACCAGGGTACATACTAAATTAGGTCCATCAAACAAAAAATGAAAAGCTGTTATTAAATATTTTTCCTTCACTGTGTTTGCCAATTTTTCTTTTTCCTGTATTTTGAAGTTTTTTTAAACAAAAAAGAGCCAGGTTTGTTCTTTTCAGCAAAAAAACTGAATCTTATATTTGACACTTTGTTATTACACATTTAGTGATTTAGTTATAACTAAAACTTTGACATAGTGTAGGTCATGTCTTTACAATAATTTTATATTTATGGAATTGAAGAGAAAGTGGATGAAAGTGTTATAGATGATATACTGTATGTGGTATAGCAACCCCTCCCTAGGTTAAGTAAATAATTAGTAAATACATATTCTTGTCATCCTATCCTGGGCTGATCAAAATGAACACATGTATTGGTGCCTTTGGACAGATGTTCTTTCTTTAGAACCTATTTCATTCACACTTGGATATAAAGGTCCATAACTCTTAGCATCTTTATCTAGCAAAGTCATGGGCATG
The DNA here is from genome assembly GCF_964194415.1 of Vipera berus. Lineage (NCBI taxonomy): Eukaryota > Metazoa > Chordata > Lepidosauria > Squamata > Viperidae > Vipera > Vipera berus. The sequence continues at coordinate 22,708,475 of NC_138209.1, forward strand.
ATGGTAGCCAAACCTGCTACAAGCTTTTAAGGCATAGATTTCATTTAGGAGGCTAGAACATTTATCCATGCATGTGCACTTGTACTTTGTATGCATCAAATATTTTTATGCTTGAGATGCTTCATAGAATCATAGGGTTGGACTGGATCTTAGAGGTCTTCAAGTCCAACCCTTATTGCACCTCAGATAAATAGTGCAATCTTTTGTTGAAGATGTCCATTGATACAGCAACTCAGGGAGGTAAGCTATTCCATTGATTAATTGTTCTTACTGTTCTCCTTACTTCCTGATTGGATCTGTCTTTAGTGAGCTCCACCCATTGCTTCTTGTTCTGCCCTCTGGTGCTTTGGAGAATAAATGAACTTCCTCCTGCTTATGACTACCCTCAAAGCCAGCTATCATATTACCCCTAATCTTTTTCTTCATTAGGCTACACCTGCCTAGTTCCTCATACATTCCTCATACTTCATCCTTCAGTTTGGACTCCCCCACTCAGATGAGTAGGATTCAGATGAGTTGGATTCTGCTCTAGGAATCTAGCAATATGATGTCTTAACTTCAAAGCTAGGTACAGTAATTCATTGGGAACATAACTTTAAATCAAGATAAAACACTGGCTCTTTTCTTTCCTCATTGTGAATATTAGATTTAGCATCATTTCAGGGCTTCTGGAAGAAGATTTGCAACCCTACCAATTGATGTGAAGAACTGATCTTTCATTGTATCTCATTGCATAAAAATATTGATCACACTTCAATTTGGTTCTTATTTTATTTTTAACAAAAATATCATCTAATGTTTTTTCAAGCTCAGGACTTTCTAGAATCTACTGTTTGTTTCATAGAAGAAAATCAAATTTGCATGTCTACCAATTATCCCATTGAAGATTATATAACTTGAAAATCATGTAAGCATTTTTCCTTTTCTTCCCTTTTAGTTATTTATATCTTTTTTTCCTTTTCTTCCCTTTTAGTTATTTACCATCTTCTCTGATGTAGGGTAAAAAGCTTGCAGACTCTTTGGTGAACTGGAGTTGAAGTAATAGAAGTATTAGCCAACACAGATGTAAAATGTTTAATATATTTAAAATATGGTTGAAGTTCAGAAGTTAAATGAATCATGAGTCATGTTTCTTGTTCACCTTACATGGATGGCTCCTGTGCTATAAAATAATTATCATGCAGATCTGGGATGTTGACAAGTCACCCAATAAAATCTTCCTTTTCTTTAAATTGAGGAAATGTACCTTCAAAGATAAATAGTAGATGGTTGAGAAACAGGATAAGAGAAGTCAGAAAGAACAAAATATATTTCTCTTATCCAAAATAATATTTCACATATGGTATTCATTGACTTCTCTTCTGCTGTTGTTTCTATTAGACAACCATCTTAAAACTGACCAGAGTGATTTAAAAGTATGTTTTGTAATTGTTTTGTTCAGAGATTGACAAATCAATTCAAAAGCCTCAGAATCAAAAGTGAAAACATGAAAAAGAATTTGTAATAAATAAACAAATTCAATGATTTTAGATAGCTGTGAAGCTTAGGTCATACAAAATATGAGTGACAGTTTTAAGAATAATCCACAGGTATGATCTGGATAAAGTTTTTGAAATCTGATACAAATTGAATTGTTTTATCATGTTTAACTCCTGAAAGGTCTTTAAGGTTGCTTGTATTTCAAGACAATTAACCAATGATTTTGAAACTAGAAGGTGAAGATGAAGATGGCAGTAGAATTCACACAAAGGAACAGATATGAAGAAGCAATTTTTTTCATCAAATCTTACAATTAAAACACATAAAACATGCCAGTACATACTATATACACTATGAAAAGAGGAAACTCTAAATACATGGCTTTTTTTACACATCCTACTAGATTGGCTTTTGTAGTTGTTTATTTTCTTCCATTTCTAGCCTACTGTGGCAAAACAACTGTGGCCTCTAATTACACAATAAGATTTATTATTTTTCTCAATTCTATGCAAAGAAGGTACAGCTGATCATCAGCCATAAAGTGCAAATCGTATTTATGCATAGAGCTGTTCACTTTGATATGCTAGATTCTGCTTTCAAGGACCTATTTTCCCATTTTCCATGAGAAACACTAAACATGGCCTATTTCCTATGTCATCTACTGTAGAATACACAAATGCACACTCTCCATTTCTACTATTCCACATGTGTCAATTAGTTGCATTTTAGTTGTCTTATCCTCTCTATCTCAAAAGCTTTTAAGCCAATCATTTATCATTCAAAAGCTAGGAAAAGTCAACGTTCTACATTCTCCCTCTTTAATCTTATCTGTACTTAAAATGAAATATGTTCCTAATTCTATGCAAACTTTTGCAGATAGTGACAGAATGACAGACATATAAAAATAAGGCATCCATGCACAGAATCCAAGAATTTCTGGCTTATGTGCAAAGGAATACAACTGAAAGAAGGAATTCCATGCATCAAATATACTGAAGATAATATAGCAGCTCCTCAATTCAAAGATTTAAAAGCAGATTTCAAGTTGTTGTTCTGGTGAAAGGAGTAATCTGCTGACTAATGCATCACCACTCAGTACAATGCAATTATTAAACAGTTCAAGATGTGTATAATTTCATTGACAAGCCAGCTAATTATGATTATATCTAAGCTCCAAATCTTAATGTTGAAGTATTTGAGACTCGTCCAAGACTAATATGCTAGTCTCATTCAAGTGATTCGTATATCCTGGTTGACATTCATCTATTTTGATTATCTTCCAGTATAGAATAAATTCTAAGTTTTAAATCCTGTCGAATGTACTGACATATTATTCTTTATTCTCTTGTTTCAATACAACCAACAGGTCCTGATTCAACAGACTGACTTTTGCTTAGCATCTGACAGATAGCCAAAGAATTCCAGGTTTCACTGCATAAACTTTTCTCCAGTTTCTGCAGCCTCCCTGGATTTCCACACTTCCATTAAATTCCAATGGATGGCATCTTTTTGAAAAGGAAGAGAGGGCAGCTGAAGGGATGGAAAGATGCACACCTGACATTAACTATACACCACCAATAAAAGTAGGAGAGAAATAAAATCAGAACAGAAGGCTCTTTTTCAGAAGAAGATCTTTGAGAAAAACATTCAAGATATATGAATTTTATTAAGTTATAATTATGCAGAATTTATGCACAGAGGAACAAATTCATATTTCAGGTTAAGTGTGGATGGTAGATGAAATATGAACCCATGACGTCCTTCAGCACCCACTATATGTAAAACCAACATGTCAATGTTCTAACAACATTCCATCAGTAAAATAAAGAATGCAAACTAGAAATAATTTGGAATTAAGAAGGTTAGTATTATTGTAATATCTTACTTGCTTTTCCATTAAAACCTGACTTGCCTTTTCTTCATTCATCTGGGGTTTTTGTTATACATCTTCTTCATCATGTTTTCTTTCTTTCTAATCTTCATAGTCTTCTCAAAGTATAAAATGAATGGAATATCAGGGAATGGCTCAACTGCCTAATTGGAGAAATCATCCATAGAAGGAGAGAGAGAGAAACCAATTTACATCAGTCTACAGTTTAGAAGCAAATTGAAATGTCACTAGTTTTATAGCATTTTCCCCCAAAAGCTGGAAGTCAAATAAGGAAAACTGAATGAAACAAGAACCACGGCAAGTTGAATAAGGAAAAAAAAGAAATCTATAATAAAGTTAAACAGGACAGCTTTTATCTCTAAATATATATCATCCTCACTGTGTGTTTGTGTTGATATAATAGCTTCTTAGATAAATATTTCAGAAAATCTGAAAAGAAGTTAACAATTTCCTTGAAAGAGCAGAAATGTGTTTTTCAAAATGCTGTCATCAAGATTTTTTAAAAGCATTTATTTCTAACTTTATGTTAGATATACCATAAACATAACAGTTTAATAATTACCATCAAATGTTTTAAACCAAGAATTCTATAGCATCTGACCAGCAGAGTTTTAGTCCACAAAATCATATGTCTCAATGAATTGAATAGTTTTTAAAGAGCCAAAGGAGATGGTTGTTTTTGCTACTGCAAACTAACATAGATATGCTTCTGGAAATTTTCTAAACAAATTTCATGATTTTTCAGCCTTTAAGCAAAGCCATTTAGTAAGATAATCTGTTGAGGAGTGGATACAGAAAAGAGGAAAACTGTAAGTATACTTTTTCATCTTTGTCAGATATATAAGAGCCTTGGTGGAGCAGTGGGCTAATGCCTCCTTAAGTAACACCAGCTGCCTGCAATTAGTGCAGGTTCGAGTCCCACCAGGCTCAAGGTTGACTCAGCCTTCCATCCTTCCGAGGTAGGTAAAATGAGGACCCAGATTGTTGGGGGCAATTAAGCTGACTTTGTAATAATGCCGCTTGGGGTGTGTGTGAAAGCCCTAATAAGCAGGCATATACATAGAATGAAGGCTACTGCTAAGCTTGTAAGCCGCCCTGAGTCTTCGGAGAAGGGCGGGATATAAATGGAATTTAAAAAAATATATTCAAAATGTACATCCATCAAATGACATTATTTGGGTATTTGTTTCATTTTTTTTTTAAAAAAAGGGATTTCTGTTGATGAAACAACTGATCAAAGAATATTTAAGTGGGAGAAACCAAGATCTTATTTATTATTGGGCCACAGTCAAATCCACTGAATATTTTTAAAGCCTATAAAAAGATATATTAAGTTTTTTATCCAAAGTACAGCAGAGGTCTGAACTGATGCTGACACATCAAAAGATACATACCAAAGTGCTGTGTGGTAGAGGTATATCAACTATTTGATCTCATCCAACATTGTGGTGATTTGAATGTAAAAACTCTAGCTTTACAAAAGATTTTTCATTAAAAAAAATTACCATGCAGATAATTTACACTTATCTTCTCTCAGAAAATGTTGATATCAGGTCACAAAGGTCAGGGGCTTGACACTAATTTTCTTCTGAAATGCCAGGAAAAGGAAGGGTGCCTCCAAGGCATTCACCCTAGCCAAGGAGGCACACTTGTTTTCAGACCAGCCTGAGCAATCATCTGGAACCCATACATCAAAAAATTGGTAAAGCCAAGACCAATTATATTCACCTTTAATTAACATTAGCTGTATGATATGCAATCGTTCTTCTTTTGTCTCATAAAAATCACAACGGGTGCCGCTCATGGATCAATTGTTGGATACACAAATTGTTTCTTTGCAGAACAGAAGTATCACTTGATGCCCTCCTTTCCTCTCTGTTCTGCTATGATAATGCAGATAAAATAGTTAAAGTTAGAATAATCTGAAGTCGCTTCTTTTGGGATTGTCGGTGCTAATTACCTTTAGTACTGTTTCCAGTAGTTCTGGAAAATTTGGTCATTTTCATAGAAAGAAATGTAGATATCCTCATCTATTGTTTGCTTCATTCTTTCTCCCTGCTTTTGTTTGCCTTTTTTTGCCAATTTGTATTTTAAAATTTTGCTGATGCTTAATAAATAAGTGGCATGTGTGCTGGCTCTCACCTGGATGTAGGGATCCTCTGGAGTGTGCTAGGTAAAGTGGGAAATGCCCCAAACCAATCCCCCCCCAATAACAACAACAACAAACAAACAACAACAAACCAGCTTTATGATTAGCCATAAGAAAGAAGGATTCTCAGCTACAGGGAAAGTTTGTGGGTAGCAACTCACCAAAAATGCATTGTTCATACTCAGATGAATTGTATTAGTAATATTCCCTTTAATCTATGGGTGTCAAGTGATTTGCAGAAAAAATACATTACAGAACAAACATCAAGGAGTTAAATATTGTGTACTGTATGCCTTTTGGGAATATCTTTCTCAGTCAATTATAAACATCTACTCTCGTGAGAAAGGCATATTTTGCCCTGTCTTCTCCTGTGAATTCAATGTTTTAATCCTACTTCAGATTTTCTCAACATTAAATGTACTTTCCAACCTTTAATTAACTTCTCTTTTGTTTGAATGTAGTAAAATTTCAGAAGGCTGGGAAATAAAAATGATGTGTGGGTTTGGGCTTGAAGATTAGCCATGCTTCAGTAATCTAGTAAGGCAAACTGTTTTGTATTAATGGATCAATCTCCATCACCCTCCCCTATCCTCACCCCACATATTTCTCTTTTTTACGATGGCACCAATTCATGTGTGGGGGAGGAGGGATCTTAACATTCATTAGGCCCTAAAACCAGATGAAGCAGAGGCTTTCTGGTGTTGTTTTAGAACATACTCTCTTAAAGGAAAACACTCCCAGAGGAATCATTTAAAACATACAATTGTACAAGAATAATTTATAGCTGGATTTATTGGGAAAGAGACTGTGAAGATAAAAAACTTAGCGGCAAGTCTCATTTTACTATTCCCCTTTATCTCAGAATTCCTTTTGACTTCCCTTGAAATACTTTTGCTTCTCTTCTTTTTCAGTCTAAGTCCATCATGTTCAAATCCTAGATGTCAGCCTTACTAGGCAGCCTAGGTAGGGAATATGACCAAATAATCTGATCCTACTTTATTGTAAAATCACACTAACAGATCTTTCAAATCTGAAAGTACAATTTTCCCATCATCTCCTTTACAGCCCAATAAACTAGGGAGAGTCCCTTCTCTTGTAACGCTCATTATCCAGCTGTGGGCTGTGCCGTCTCTTTTTTGACCATTCTCAAGGGAGCATCTCTTCATCCAGTCCCCCAAGGTTTTTCTCATATACCATTATATAGACCAGAATTGGGATGCAACAAGGCTGTGTGAAGAAACCACCTCCCTCAATCTATATTCTCCAGGTGTATTAAGCCACAGTTCCAGCCAACATGAAATCATAAAGATAGGCCTGAAAAGCAATTAAGACTGGAAGACAAACTAAAAGGTATAACTGGATTACAGGACAAGACCAAAAAATAAATAAATACTACAGTGGGAACATTTTATACTTCATGTCCTTGAACTGGCCTGGATAATCTCTAGGCAAGTCTTCAGGGTTCTTCATACCACACTGCAGCCTCCAGTTCAATATTTCACCACATGGAATATCCATATCAGTTCCTGGCACTTCACAACATGACTGCAGTAGTCTAAAAGCTGTTCTAGACCTCTGTGTTCTGACAGCATTGACAATATTGTAGTGAATCTCACTCCTTCAGGCTTTGAGCTTCAAGACCAGTAATGAGAAGTCCCAGTAGGACCAGCAATGTTGTTGTCAATTTCAGCATTGCTTCTCCTACCTGGATTTCTCAATGGGTCTGCAAAGCTGTCAAGGCTGGTTATTTCCATTCTCAGAGTTTAATAAGCGTCCTGCTTCTCTTAAATCTGAGAACAGATGCTTGGTTCCTCCCATTCCATCCCAACCTTTCTTTCCTTTTCTTTTATGTTGAGTAGGATTTAAGAGATTTTTGTTCCAACAATGCCACAGACAGCTGGAGCTTCCTCACAATTTATTTTTAGCATTTCATGAAGACAATTAGGAGCAGTGATAGTCTGGAAGTATCCTTGATTGAGCTGGTGCTCAATCACTTCTCAATATTTAAGAATCTTTATTGCTTCATTTTTCTCTTGGTGATAATATGATAATGTAATATGCTGTTTATGATTGGGAGTGATGACTGCCTGCTCCCTAATGCTCTATTTCAAGTGCCTTCAGAGTTAAAGCTGAAATAATTGACAGCTACAGTATAGATAGTTCATTTTTAATGTTGATAATCCAATTAGGAAATAGTTTCCCAAAGCACTTAGCTATATTGGATGTGAATTATAGAAATTGAAATCATAACCTTGAAGGTTACCCAGATTATAGAAGGCTCTTATAGAATAGAAAGTAGAAATGATTTTTATGTCATAAGATTATAGCTGTGCTCAAAGGAACACCCCAGCCTCTTCATGGTCCATATAAAAATCATTTTAAGGAGACATATATGATCCATTGACCACTAGATGGCCATACTTGATTTGGGTTGGAGAATATATTTGTCAAATGTATTCATTTATACTGGTAGATTGAAGTTAAGTTTTAAAAGTTTGAACTCATTTACCGGCAAAAAGAGCGTGTCAGACAGAAAGTATTAGAATCTTTCATTAATAAACAATGAAAAGTACCTGAAATCCTGTAACTGAAAATTATCCAGCCTCTTTACATTCTGCAATAAACCTGTAACACTAGTTCAGCTGCTCATAGGGATAGAAGGATTTATCACTTTCTAATATTATGATTTGCTCATTCTATTTCTGTAATAGAATACAACTATAGAAACAAAAAGGGACGCAGTGGCTCAGTGGGATAGGACTCTGAGCTTGTCGATCAGAAGGTCGGCAGTTTGGCGGGTTGAATCCCGAGTGCCGCATAGCAGACTGAGCGCCTGTTACTAGTCCCAGCTTCTGCCAACCTAGCAGTTCGAAAGCACGTAAAAATGCAAGTAGAAAAATAGGGACCACTACGGTGGGAAGGTAACAGCGCTCCATGCGCCTTTGGCGTCTAGTCATGCCGGCCACATGACCACGGAGACGTCCTCGGACAAGCGCTGGCTCTTCGGCTTTGAAACAGAGATGAGCACCGCCCCCTAGAGTCGGAAACGACTAGCACGCATGTGCGGGGGAACCTTTACCTTTACCTATAGAAACAAACAAACAAACAAACAAAAAACCATTGTGGAAAAAAAGTTAACAAATATTTTCTAAGTCAGTGTGATGAAGTGGTAAGGAATTAAGACTGTAGGGGCCCAGATTAATGGTCAGACTCAGCCATGGAAATTCCCTTTGGTTCGATTGCTCCCTTTCAGCTCCCCTTATCTCACAGGGTCTTTTTGGGGGGATAAAAAGGGAGGTCTCTGTATAAAGTGCTTTCAGCTCTTGGAAACAGAGTAGGACATAAGTGTAATAAACTAATAAATGTTTACATGTGCTTGCATTTCAATCAATAAGCACAATTTTTATTCTAAGAATTAGAATTATTATTCTAAGAATAATAAACAAAATATTAACAATAATGTTTATATGTTTATAATAAACAGTATGAATAGTTTATTAAGAATAATAAACAAAATGTTATATTTAAAATGGAACAATAAAGTGATAAAATAAAAAGCAGCATTTCTTCCCTTTCGTTCACCACCTTGGAGAGTTTCTTCATCTGGCTATACTTTAACAGAAATGTTTAGTTTTAATCTGTAGGACCCTGGAGTCCAATCTCCACGCTATCTTTTTTTCTCTTATTTTTTGACATACTCCATCAAGTGAATCATGCAACCTCAAGTTCATGTCTAGTAGCACCTTCTCTCTCAATGTCTCTGTATCTTTGATTTTAAAGGTTTTTTAGTATATGATCCCTGAGGTATGGGTGAACCTCTCTCTTTAAACTTATTTAAAAAGGATTTAATTCAGTCAGAGGCTGTTGGAGAAGCAAGAAGCAGGATAGGGGACAAAAAGAGTATTAACACTTTAGTCTTGGAAGAAAGTCCTGCAAATACTATGGGCAGCCAAGAAAACAGACAATCGGATCAGTAAAGAAATCAGTCCAGAATTCTCAATAGGGGCACAGATGATCTGAGTTAAATTATTCTGCTTTGAACACCTTATGCAAAGACCTATCTCTCTAGAGAAGGCTATAATATAGGGAAAGGTGGAAGGAAAAAGAAGAGGGCCTTACTATTACTATTATGATGAATGTTAGAGGACCTGAATGACCAGGCTACAGACAGGTCATCATGGAGAAAAACTGTGGGATCAGTAAGAGTTGACAATGACTTGATGGCTCATAATCAATCAGTATAATCCAAAAATTGACTATGATCTGGTCAATCCTGCAGATTCTCGTTTCTAGGTAATTTGACAGAAATCACATTGTGTTGTTTATGGATTCTTTATTTATTTCAAATATCTTATTGGTAATTTTATTGAGGGAGATAGTTTTAAAATCTGATAAATAACAGTATAAAGGATTGCATGTTTAAATAATTTTGCTGTTAATGGTGTGGTGTTCTTATTAGGTTATTAGGTTTTTGTAATTTTCTTGTTTAAATTATAAATTGTAGTTGTCGTTGATATTCTGATGCTTTAAGTGTTGGTATTTTTTATTAAAGGTGTGTCATAAAGAAGGTCAGAAAGGAGGAAGAGGAGGATTGCCCAATAATAATAATAATAAAGCCACAATAATAAAACTAGTAATAATGTATGTGGAGGGTTTTTTTGTAAAATGAGGTCACAAATGATGTGTAGGTCAGTGTGAAACATAATGAGAGGGGAAGAGAGGGAGTGGGGAATTGTGGTTTGGCAAAGAAACTAAACATTCAAAGAAATGATTCAGTTAGGTAGCTTTAAACCTTGGACTAATCCTTTCAATTGGCATTATTTTTTTTAATCCCAATTAAGCAATACAAATTTCTCTACTTCAAACCAACCCTACTGCATTTAGGGAACCTTTCATTTGGCCTGAAGAGTTGGCTTATCTCTATGTCATTTTGAAAACTAAGTGCTTTCTTGCTTTTAAGATGATTACAAGAATATTCTACAAAAAAGCCTTATTTTTTCATAGATACAATTTTGTGCTGTCATTCTTCACACTATGAGATATTAATCATAAAGGTATTAATAGTATATTTTTGTGGGTGTCTTCAAGTCAGCCCTGGTTTGCCTTTTCTTTCTTCCTGGGATTGATTGGCACAAGGTCACACAGCTGGCTTTGTGAAAGGCAGGATTAGAACTCATAGTTTTCCCATTTTTAGCCTGGTGCATTAATTGCTGGAAGAAATATCAACAACCTAAGATATGCAGATGATACCACTCTAATGACAGAAAGTGGAGAAGAACTAAAGAGCCTCGTGTTGCGGGTGAAGAAGGAGAGTGCAAAACTTGGGTTGAAACTTAACATTAAGAAAACCAAGATCATGGCATCCGGCCCTCTCAATTCCTGGCAAATAGATGGGGAAGACATGGAGGTAGTGACAGATTTTATTTTCCTGGGCTCCAAGATCACTGCAGATGAGGACTGTAGCCAAGAAATAAAAAGATGCTTGCTCCTCGGGAGGAAAGCCATGGCAAATCTAGACAGCACACTAAAAAGCAGAGACATCACCCTGTCAACAAAAGTGCGTATAGTCAAGGCTATGGTCTTCCCAGTTGCAATGTATGGCTGTGAAAGTTGAACCATAAAAAAGGCTGAGCGCCAAAGAATTGAGGCCTTTGAACTATGGTGCTGGAGAAGACTCCTGCGAGTCCCTTGGACTGCAAGGCGATCAAACCAGTCAGTCCTAGAGAAGATCAACCCTGACTGCTCTTTAGAAGGCCAGATCCTGAAGCTAAAACTCAAATACTTTGGCCACCTAATGAGAAGGAAGGACTCACTGGAGAAGAGCCTAATGCTGGGAAAGATTGAGGGCAATTGAAGAAGGGGATGACAGAGAATGAGGTGGATGGATGGAGTGACTGAAGCAGTAGGCCTGAACTTAAATGGACTCCAGAAGATGGTAGAGGACAGGAAGGCCTGGAGGAACATTGTCCATAGGGTCGCGATGGGTCGGACACGACTTCGCAGCTAACAACAACAACAAATTAACCACTACTGCAAACTCACTATTTTTGCCAAATTTAATCCAACTAAATTTAACCCTAAGAAGTGCACATCATAGAAAGGAATTAAACACATAATGAAATGGAAATAACTGGCATACTAACCAATTAATCAAGTGAACAATAGCATTTATATGCTTATTAGAATATTGCTACTGTATATACAGTATACTATTTCCTAAGCAGTAAAATTTCTATAGTACTGATACTTATCCAAGGATCCGTTTCCTAGGAGATTATTGAAAACTAGTGACATTTCTATGACATAAGGTTTATATTAGAGTAAATGAATAGCGGTAGTATCTTGTGAATAAATATAAGCCTGTCCTCATCTCGGGGACCAGGAGAGGTGAGTTTCCATATAAAACATAAAGCAGTGTTGATAAACCATAAGGACCTATAGAAAGTTTATCCATAGTAATGGGGAAGATTCTGTAGTTTTCTCCCATGCCCCTTACTCTACCTATTTATCAGGCAGTTCAATGTCTTAACAAAGAAATAAAGGCAAAAAAGGCACAGGTTTCTCCTACTAGTCACGTCTAAGCAGCAGTGCTCATCTCCAATTCATAGCTGAAAGCCAATGTTATCTGAAGATGCTACTGTATTCATGTGGCCAGCATAATTATGCACCAAAGGCGCATGTAACATTCTTACCTTCCCACCAAAGGGATACCTATTTATCTACTTCCATTGACAAGCTTTCGAACTGCTAGATTGGTAGCAGTTGGTAGCCGGGGCAGGTAATGGAAGCTCACTTCATCACACAGTACTTAGGTCTGAAACCGCCAACCTTTGGGTCAACAAGCCCAGCGTGTTAATTGCTCACATCCCTTTTAACGAGAATAGGGTTACTTTTTTCTGCATCATTTTTATTTCATTTTTATGAAAAAATGCCAGGACAGTAAAGCTAATCCAGCTGTTTCCTGACATTCAAAATGTTTGGATATTCTTCAGGAATATGAGAAGATGGCAGATCATGTGTTTAGTATTTCTCTAAAGTCATGAGGATTAGAGAAAAATACTGTATTTTTCTGGGAAAGTATATCTTTGTAGAGATTTACAACCACAGCATAGCCTAAGATATTTAGTGGTGCCTAACCTTTGTGATCTGGATGGTCTCCACCCTGCTGTTGTATAAAAGGGCCTTTGAAGATCTGACTCTTCACCCAGATCTTTGACAAGGGAGAGCAAAAGACCCTTTGTTTTGTCCTTAGAAAGTCTGTTGTATTCACCATATTTTATTTTATTTTCCTTACTATCTCATAACAATGTGAAACCACAGCTGCCAGTTCTTTAACTAGTGTTGGCCTTTATGTGCATCAAGTTCTTCCCAAAAACCTAGGATGTCATAATGCATCAGCATAGTGTAAGTGTGGATCCAAGCAGTGTGGCCTTTTGAAAATGACAGATGGAAATTTTGTCAGTGCATAAATTTTCTAAGTGCCATCCAAGATATGGTATGACAATAGTCACTGGGACCACCACAGCTGATTTGTGCCATCATGTTTCAATTTCAGTTTTCAGATCTTAATACTCTGTGATTTTCTCTAATTCTTTGTCTATTTTACTCTTCCCTGATATTGCCACATAAGTTATCTGCACTTCCTTCTTTTCAACTCATCTAGTGCTTATGATCCAAGATTTGGAATGATCCAAAATTTGGAAATCCAACAATATTTTGTCTCCTCATTTTTACTACTTTTTCAACCATATGTTCCCAGCAGTTTTTATTACTGACATATGATAATTTTTACAGATATTCCAGTGACTCATGTTAGTGATTTTTACATTCTTGTTTATAATCAGCTTGTGCAATTTTCCTGCATGAGCTGAGTATATGTTTTACAGTTTCTTCTGCTTCTTTGCACAATCTTTGCACAATTATTAGTATGATAAGTTGTACAGTAGCCAGATGATTAGTTTGTATTTGGTAATTTTACCCACTTAGTTCTTCCCAAGGACCCGAGATAGGCAGATTCTGTTGTTGGGTGGTGTTAAAAGTATTCTTTTGCAAACGACTGATGGTGATTTTGTCAATGCCAATGGTGTTCAAGTGGTGCTTCAGATGCTATGGAATTGCACATGAGGTGCCTATTACTAATGGTACTGTTTTCTTTTGATACACTCATTCTATTACTGTTTTGCAGCTTTTTTTAAAAAAAATCTGATTTTCTCCAGTTCTTTCTCTTCTCTTTTACCGTCTCCAGCTACTGCAACATCCACTATCCAGACTCTTTATTTCTTATCAACAATTATGTGGCAGCTGCTAGTCTGTTTGAATTATGAAGTCCCAGAGTTTTTTGTTTCTTCATTTTCTGTTACTTTGTCTATTTTGTAGTCTCACCAGTTATTGGCTGCAGGCAAATGGTATTTCTTGTGGTTATTCAAATGCACCATAGTTGGTATTTTGTCATGCTGTTGTTTTTAGTCAGACTGAACAATCTTGCAGTAGTTAACTAGGTGGTCCACTGAAATAAAAGCCCTGGATTGGAACACCAGAAAAATAATAGCAATGAATCATGAGCTACAGCCAGGCAACAACATTGACAAACCTTATTTACCAAGGAGTATAGGTGGGCATGGAACGTTGCAAGTACACCAGATATTTGAAGATGGAAAAAGGGCATTGGAAGAATACCTGAAGGATAGTGATTTAGATGCACTGAAGGTAGCCCACCATGAAGGTTTACTGAATAACATAGAGACCAAAGAGTAGAAAAAAGACATAGTAAAGCCAAGTATTACTTGGCCAATACACAAAAAAACTAGCTGGCAAACTGGATAATAAGACTTGGCAATGTCTAAGGCAGAAAAGTTGAGGAGACAGAAGGGCTAATTCTGGGTGCACAAGGCTAAGCATTAAGAACAAATGCATACAGGAAGTCCTCAATGATCCTCAAAGATCACAGTCGGGCTCATTGAGCAAAGATGTTGTTAAGCAAGAAACCCAGATGACGACTTTGCTCAATGACAGTGATCCTGGAACTTCTAGTTGTAGTCATTCAGTGATCTTCCTGGTTGTTAAGCAGATAGAGCCTCAGTTAAGAGTGTGGGTGTCTTGTGGAGGCCCCGGGAAAGTTCATGAGAAGTGGAGGGAAATCCTTCACAAATCTGCAAGAACAGAGCTAAAATCTTCATGATTTGAGTTCTATAACTGCAGTCCAGTGAAGGATTTCCATCTGTTCACTGAAAGGAAAATCATTAGTTGGGTTGCAGGAATGGAGATAAAATCCGGAAGATTCCAGCTTCATTCCTGCAGCCCAAAGAAGGATATCTCCTGCCTTCCATTTTATCTCTCTTCCTGCAGTCCAACGAAGAATTCCCCTTCAATGGATGGAGGGAAGGACAAATCTCCCACTTGGGGAAAATCCTTCATTTGACTCCAGGAATAGAGCTAAAATCTTAGTAATGTAACTCTGTTTCTTCAGCCCAATAAAGGTTTTTCCTCCCAGGAGATGGAGGGGGCCAGAAATCCTTAATCAGGCTGGAAATTTCAATCCTGGGGAGGGGAACTCAGGTCCACATGGAGCTGAGATATCCTCCTGGCAGGCAATCCTTTTGTTCTCAAACAATTGTTACACCAGGAGGGTACGATTTACGATCAGTGGAAGTGCCTTACCTTTTCCGAATCCATCATAAATTTGAACAATTGTGGACTACTTGTATAAAGTCAGAATTGAGAAAGACAGGAACAGAAGCAAATCCATCTCTCCAAAGAAGTATTGTTACTATTTGATTATTATTGTGCTTTCCTCGTTTTTGTTATTGCAAGTCACTGAGAGTTGTTGGGAATAAGCAGAATACAAATTTGATTAATATTAAAATAAAAGCTTTATACACTACACTCCAACCACTGTATTTATATTGATTAATGTTTTCCCTTTAGAACCTCCGTGCACTAATTATAAAGTCACAATTAAGGTATATTTGCAAAACTGTTTGTTCCATTCTCCTGCTTCTCCAGCTCATTTTTAATTCTTTTCTGCTGTTATTGTTGGCCAGCGTGGTTTTCACTCAATTTTAGACACATTGAATTTATTCTGCTCTGGCTTTACTATGCAACAATAACATGTGACTGAATCCGTGTACCTTCCCCCTAAAACAAACAAACTGTAGATGACTATTCCAATATGATAATAATCAGTATTGCATATGTCTGGGCTTCGAACATTTGTTTTCCATGTGCATTTCTTTTACATGTCAAATATCACGTTTCCAGCAGAAAATACAGTTTCCTAGACTCAAGTTTCCCATGCTACCGTAAGCTAATTTCTTAATAAGGAAGGTACCCAAAGATACCAAAGGTAATTTTTTAGTGAACAAAATTTAAATCTCTATCTTCAAACAGCTCTGGCTGACATTTAAAATTTCCTCTATTGCTTATATCTATTGCTTTGTTGTACACAAGGATAACTATTGACTCACATACAGCCAGCTCCTGGTGGGCTTTATGATATGCTCTCTCATTCTTCCAGAATGTTTTTCAAATTTCCAGACTAATCTACAATCCTAGATTTTTTTTCCGTCTAAACACTAATCAGATATTAATTTGTACCAATCAATCAAGCAGTAACTCTATTTAGCTTTTTGAGGTCAGGATCTTGGCTTCTGGTATATATCTTGGCCCATAAATTGTCAGTAGAATACTATACAATATAGTCTAGACAGGACTTTTTTTCTCATAGAATGCTCAGAACGGAGTTCCGGCACCTTTTTTGGATGGAACCTTGTAGGTAGGCAAGGTGGTTTGTATGACATGTGTGAGTTCCGGCACCTTTTTCTTTTACAAAAAAAGCACTGAGTCTAGATAGTAGCCCGGGTATCATGTGGTTTCTGAACCATAGAGGACTGCATTTTTACCCTGAAGATCTGAAGTTAATTCAATAAAAGGACATGAAATTATAGGATCAGGAAATATTTTTCTTGAGAGCTTGATATTCCACTACAAGTCCAAGTTGACAATATTGAGTTAACAGGACTAAAATAGCAAAGATCTTAAAGCTGTTTCCCTACCTAAATTATTATCAAAATACTCTTTTAATATCTTTGTACAATCTTTCACAATCACCTCCTTTTACAAAATAACTTCATTTAGTCTCCATCTATAAGTCAACCTCTTTCTTCTAAGTTCCAACAATGCTGGGTTATGATCAGAGAAGGATTTAGGTAAAATATCAACTTTTAAAATTTTATTTGCAAGAGTGAACAGGTCAGTTCTAACTGAAGTTACTTACTCTTTGACTAACATATTTTGTAGCAGTCAATCAGTCATTAGTAAAACTACAATTACTGTTAACAAAGGTATCTTTTTTGGTGATTCATATTTTAAAGGATTTGGTTTTTTTTAAAAAAAAAATGATGAGTCAATTATAGCATTTTTCCTTTCTCCTTTATAGGCAAATGAGTTTGCAGATACTGAATTTACAAGGCATTGTTCACAGTTCAAAAATATTAAGAAGAAGTTTGAAACTAAGGTATGCTGCTAAACTGAAGTATCAGGGGAATAAGAGAAAGACGAAACCACTGAATGCAGAATATGTAAGACCTAGCCAGGAAAAAAAAGATATCTGAAGTTGCTTCTTCAAAAGTCCTTCGGGCCAAATTTACAGCAGAATGCATTAGGTTTCAAGAAGCAAGTTGTTAGAAGCAGCAGTCTTCTGGGGTGGATTTTGCTCCTTAGGGAATCACTAGAAGAAATAAAGAATGCATTGTGGAAACAGTTTGTCCATCTTGGTATCCCAAGAGAGTGCATGTATGCAGAGATACAGCTTTATCTTTTATTTTATGTCATTTCTAGAAGATTTTAACTGCCTTAGGGATAAATTGCATGTGGGAATGTATTTCTAGAATGAAGCAATTAATGTTTAGCAACTTTTTTAAAGTAATGATTCACAATTGTTTTATGAAACTTTTATAATGTCTCATCTATTCATCCCATTTCTGTCCAATATGCTGATATGGAATGCCTTCTAATGATGTTTTAACGAATTATTTTTTTTAAGAGTGGCAACAGAATTCAGTCCAAATCACAGTATTGTTACTAATTTAAAGTAAGTAATTTTACATTACTTATGAAGTTGTAGTTATTAAGTTGTAGTTTGTAATCCATCATTGCAGTTAAGTATTATGTGAGAACCAGGCAACTTTGCTTTTCCAACTTTTCCAACAATCCATGATTAGACAAATCCATGATTAAACAAATCATGGCACTTATAAGGCATTTCTTATGTTCATTTATTCAAACCTTTTTGTCACAAGTTTGAAGAAATGCCTGCAATTATCACCCAGGTATGGAATATTTCCATTGTTAAAAAGTGCTTTCAAAAGTAGAATTTAAAGGAAAAGAACCTTCTTACATAGCTGTATTTTTTAAATGATTTTTGAATGAATTAAACTAACATTGTTATTTCACCTTTGGAAATTTTCCTGCTCATTCTGTACACAGATGGCCTTGAAGAAGATGTTCAATAGCTATTATGTAAACTGCAACTCAGACCTGAAAGGGAAGAAGGAGAACAACTGAACTCAAGATTGCATTGCTCTTTCTGACAAGACAGGGGAAAGAAGATTTTTCACTCGTTCAAGATCCTGTTGTATTATTCTGCAGCAATAAAGTAGAATTCCAATAGCCATTATGGCATCTTTTTCCTGACCTGGTTAGCCAAGGGCTGGCAATTTCAGCCAACATCCTTTTTCTCAAGGAAGCTGTTAAAAATAACTTTTTTTAAAAAAAAAAGTCATTTTATCTTCATTATGTATGTTTTAGTTGCTTTCCAAGTAGTCATAATTCTTGGGAAAATATTTAGTCTGAAGAATCAAATTTCCCAGTGTGTGAGAGAGGAAGACTAAGGCAAGACATTGCATTTTGCCGCTCTTCCCCAATCTACTGCTTTCCAAATGTATAAGGGCCAATTTCACTAAATCCCCTTAGGGTTAGGAATTGCAGAAGCTGAAGTCCCAAGCACCATGTTAAAAGTGAAATGGTAAGCCTCAATGTGGTTTTCCTGTTTATTACTTAGCATGATGGGGAAAACCACACATTTATTACTTAACCAATAAAAGTTTGTTGGATTGACCCTGCCTCCATGGACCACAGCAAAGGGATTAAACTGTAAGGATCACTGTTAGTTTATTTACTAGAAGCCAGATTAATTGTAATGCACAGGCTCCTTTTAAGGGTCAGCTTCTCCATATGTGTGAATAAAGAGTCATGAACGTGTCAGCAGTGTGACTCTATACTGAACATTTCCAAAAACTTGCAGAAGTTTCTTGTTTTTCCTTTTCCTTGATGACTGAGCAGCTCTTGTGTCAAACTTATTGCATTCATTTGTTCTGTTGGATGTCTGATGTTGGCTCTATCCCTAACAGCCCCTAAGAACATCTTTTTGCAATCTTCTTATTTATGGCTGTTTGAAGAGTTGCATTAAATGTCACTGGCACCATCTAAAAATTCTCTTCTTCTCTCTTTTGGCCCTAATTTTGGATTAGAAACTGGATGTTTTCCTGGGAATTAGTGCAAAAAAGCTATGAAGCACTAAGCTAATTTTGAAATCACGAGTAATCATGATTACATAATAAACATTAAGTTTATGATATATGGGTTGTAGCAATATTGTAAGCTGTCCAGAGTCATTTACTGAAATGGGTGGCCGTAGAAATTGAATAAACAAACAAATAAATAAATAAATAAATAAATAAGCCTTTTAATATGTGAATTACCTATTAATTATTAAACTACAGTATATATATCTAACAGTATCTGATCCAGGTATTATTGGCATTGTTGAACTAGAGTTTCCTCAGCAATCTACCATATCTGTTCAGAGTATGGGATATTCCAAATTGCCTTTTGTCTTACACAGAAGATTACCAGAGGTGTAAACTGAGGAAACAGGTGTTTTTTTTCTCCCTGACACAGGGAAATAAAAGTTCTCCTACTATTGTATTTCCTTTCAGGAGATCTTTGAACTTTTTTTCACATCAGACCCCCATTATTACTTCTCACTGTATCCAGTGCTAATGGTAGTTTTGTGTCTTCTATTTCTTTCCACTATAGTCAATGGCTCAGAAAAAGATGGAAATTGTGGGGAAACAGGCATGTACAAAAGATTAATTCTGGAAATAAAATATTCTGGGGAATTCTGAAGTATTTCTTTATTTTTCTGAACCAAACATACCCAATGGTACTGGCAGTTTTCTAGCAATAATTCTTCAAATAGAAGACGTTTTTATGGCTTTCCAGATTGATGAGTTTTATTGTCTTCAGTAAAAAAAAAGAAATTACCTATTTGATAGTTCCATATTATGAATCAAGAGGAGAAGATAACAGGTACCAATATTTTTTTATATTTGAGTGGGAGGAGGAAAAGTTATTTGGAAAAAAATATTTTGTAGGAAGAACTAAAGCAAAGAAAATGGTCAGAAGAAAACAAAAACCAATCAGTGGAGTGACGTGCCTCCAGAGGTTGTTGGTGCTCTGACACTGGAGGTTTTTGAGAAGAGATTGGACCACCATTTGTCTGAAATGGTATAGGGATTTCCTGCCTGAACAGGGGGTGTCAAACTCAATTTCATTGAGGGCCGCATCAGCATTGCGGTTGCCCTCAAGGGGCCCGGTGGGTATGGCCTGGGTGGGTGTGGCCTACTGGGTGGGCGTGGCTAAAGTGCATATGGCCTAGTGGGTGGGCGTGGCCAGCTCTACATCGTTCGCATCAAGGGTGCCTCTGGGGGCCTGGTCAGGAGTGGGACAGATCTGAGGGTCTCTGGCAGAAGGAGGGTCTCTGGGCCAGGGCCAAGGCAGTGGGGGACGTTCCCTCACTGTTTCCAGGATGGCTTCGCGGGCCACATGAAACCACTTCGCGGGCCGGATCCGGCCCCCGGGCCTTGTGTTTGACATGTCTGGACTAGAAGAACTTCAAGATCCCTTCCAGCTCTGCTGCTGTTCTATTATTCTGTTATTCAAATATTATATACATACATACATACACACACACACACACACACACACACACACACACACTGTACATAGTTCTTTTTTCAGATTGAAATCTTTGCAAATGCATTTTGGAAAAAAGGGGAGAGAGGGAGGGAGAAAATATATTAACATGAGTTGAAGCCGGGAACTACATGCAGCTGAATATCATATGTAGTTTGACCCCAACATGTCTGGGTTTCTTCAGAATCAATGTCATGTGACTGTCTTTCATAAAAGAAAGATTATTTGGAAACACTTCTCTGTTATTCTTAAAAGCTCTAACCGCACGTTGCCACACATGTTCAAGTTCTGAAAAAAGAACACAAGCTCTTTCTTCATCCAGGGCTTCTGCTAGTGTTACTGAATTTTGATATTTTTGTGATCTAATTTTTGCAGTTGCTTTCAAAGTAGTTGTCCTTTACTTTATTCAATTTTAATTTCAGCTCCAGAGGCCGGAGGTTAATCATAGGTAGGTTGGTAGATAGACACATGTGAATGTGTGCATTCTTAAATATAGTTTGGGACCTGCTAGAAATCCATTGTTCTTTTTGTACACTGATTATTCATTTTGCAGTTTTAAATATTTATTTTGATATTTGGGCAGAGATGACTTTAAATAATCTACATGTTCTTCAGAGATAAAGAAGATATAGTCAAAGCCTAGCTCTAAAACAGTCTCACATAAATGGCCTCATATCCAAGAAACATCCCTGTAATAAATGCTAAAAAGCACCTAGTCCAGGGGTCAGCAACCTGAAACAGTGAAAGAGCCACTCAGAACCGGTTCCCTCACAAAAGGAAAAACTGGGAGCCGCAAAAAATGTGTGCGCATGCACGTACATGCGCACATGTGCAGAACAGGGTTTGACTGAAGAGTGGAGGCAAGGTGAGATATGCACCTACCCTGCATATTTGAATTGATTGGTTGAACTTTTTTAGTCCCACTTTTTTTTTTGGACTGCACATGGCAGAGGACTGGGAGCCGCAGGAGATGGCTGAAAGAGCCGCATGCGGCTCCGGAGCCGCGGGTTGCAGACCTGTGACCTAGTCTAAATACATCTGGAGAAACAAAAGTACTAACATCCACTCTAATCAGCTAGATGAGGGAACATTTGCATGCAAAGAATTTGCAAGCAGTAGCAAAGGTGTTAACCTACAAAGAAAATAGGGCAGTTGGAGAATAACACAAAGCACTAACTCCAAAATTTCAAGAGTAGCCAGAGGACTATAATGGTCTCAGATGTGGCTTCTTCAGCTCAATGGTGCCATTATATTTGGACCATTTACCTCACTTTATTATTGCACATTAATATTCATATCCTTCAATGAATAAATTAGAAAATTAAATGCATACATGTACAGACTGAGGGGTTTTAATTATTTATTAATGGGGTTTTAGTTTAAATTCAGGGACTTAATTTAATCTTAGTTTTAATCGATTTTAACTTTGTATGTTATGTATTTTTAATTTTTCCCTGTAAACCGCCCTGAGTCCTATGGGAATAGGGCAGTATACAAGTTTAAATAATAAATAAATAAATAAATAAATACATGCATATAAATGTATAAAAAGATATCATTACCCTCTTCTCTGGAGGCTTATATTGGTCTCCTGTACTGATTAATAAACCAATTTGTGTTCAATGAAGGTATAGGGATCTCCAGTTTAAAGAACTCAAAAGACCTACACATGAAATATATAAGAAGTGTGTATGTTATTCTTATTGTACATTAACAGACTATAACAAATTGTACATATTATATTTACTTCTATATTTATACCTTGCCTTGCATATTTACAAAGAAACAGGCTCATTCAGTACCAAGAAAAATAAGACATGAAAAGTATAAGTTCATACAAGAAACGGCAAATTGGATTTTAAAAAAGCATCAGAATCAATGTTAACATTGTTCTTTCTCTCTCAGTTTACAAAATAATCTGCCTAAGCAAATTCTGGGATGAGAAACCAAGGACCAAGCAGCTCTCCTCCAGGCACACTGAGAGGTGGAATTTGGGAAATGATGACCTCATTGGTTATCAAAGTACTCATAACATTTCTCAGCACACTCTCACCATGCCTCCTCCTTTCATATATGAAATATATTAATCCAAAGCTAACTGAAAGCATCTAATGTGAATCAAGATCACCCTGGAGATTATATTCAATAAAGGAGTGATTCAATCAAATCTCCTTTAAAGTGAATTAATCTTTCAAGCTTTTTTCAGTTTTAATAGTTACCAGATATATAACAAACATTTCAAGTTAGGTTTCTTTATCTTCAACTGCTTCAAAACTGGCTTTGATAGTTTATTGATTCAAAAATTATGTTTAATTGAAGACTTCCAATTTACTCAGAGCACTAAGGGAGGCCCAAGAAATCTGTGTGTGGTTATTAGGCTGGGTGAAATTTTCATTCAGGTTGTTAAGATTCCCCACCCTTAAGGGCAAAAGGATCACAAGTCATTTGAAACTGACTTGTGAACAAAAGATCAGAAGCAGATAAGGTTTTTTTTTTTTCATAACAGCCATGTTATATGCCATGGTTTTGGCCTCTGAAGCAAGAAAATGGCTGCCTTATATATCACTTCTGCTTTCTAAGAAGTCTTTTGTGGGGTGGGAATAGATTGTTATCTTTGAAGTCACAGAGGATGACATTTTAATTTACATCACAACATAGCAAGCATGTTTTTCATTTGTTGACTGTTTTCCATCAGGCTGGTATTGATAAGCATAAGGGACATGTTGTATAATAGACCCAATTGATTTTTCTTTGTCAGTCTTCTTTAATCAGTTTTCTCTAGTGAGGGAAACTTCATGATGAGTCATATCAAAATGATTACTAGGCCTGAGTAGTGCTTTGGATTCAAGGGCAGAAGGGTGTTTAATTGATCTTTAGTTCTTTATAGCAGCTACATTTTCTCCCAGGTTTGTGCAGCTGCTCTCCATAAATGTAGTGTGATCCCAGAACAATGATACCATTTGACCATCTTGTCCTTAAATGTGGAAAGATATTATTATGTATTGGGCTTGTGGTGTTACACCACGTGCATTGCTGGAGGATCTAACGGCTCTCCAGCAACCCAGACAGGCCATCTCTGGTCCTGCAATTGGTCAGCCCCGGGCGCCTAGACTATATATTGTGGCTGGTTGCAGCCCAAACTTCAGTACAGTTCCAGCAAGAATAAAAGTATGAGTTATTCTGTACTCAGCCTCATGTCATCATTCCTGCTCTCCAGAGCCCACGACTTAACAGATATCATGTCATGCCACAAAAATGTTATTGAAATTAAAAGAAATGTATGAAAACACAACTTCTTTCATGAAAATGACTGAAAACATGAGGACAAAAATGTGATTTTTTTTCTGCACTGCACAAGCAAAATCAGTGATGCAGGAGAATATTTTCTCCTGCATTGCAGGTCATTTTTTCATGAACAGTTTATCTGGTTGGCACTCGTTAAGCTGTCTGGCACATTTTTTGAAGTTCTATAGCTAGGCCATTCACTGCCTGGCCACAGTTTCTTCAGAGTAGGAATAGCATAAATCACGGGTGTCAAACTCACCGCATCGCATGACATGTCATGATGTATTGCAACTTTTTTCGCATTGCCAGAACTGAGGTGGGTGCGGCCTCCTCAGTATGCATGATGCAACCGGCCCATAGGCCGGCAGTTTTACACCCCTGATTAATAGTAATGTGCTTATTAGGCCTGTACTGTATTTTAGATTCAAAGATATAAAGATGTGTCTGAATAAAATAGCCTCCTGTGTAGCTGTTACTGTTCCCAGAATGACACTCTGGGCAGTTGCATGACCTGCATTCAGATGCTACATCTGAACTGGTCTTAGTATGAAGTAAACTGAAGCAGGTACCTCCAGTGCAAGACTATAGGTATAGACCATTAAGACCCAGAGAGTAGAAATTTTTTTCTGTTCTAAATGTAGAGATATGGTGAGCATCATATCATTGCGGAACTTGTTTCTGAAAACTACTACTACTATTACTTTATTGTCACTTTGAATGTACACCAATCGGCATACATCAAAATGAAATTTCATTGCATAATGCTCTCAAAGGGCCACCACCTCCGATATACACTTCTTGTTCATGGCCAGCTCAAGTTTCAGAGCATCCATTTTAGTCTCTAGGGAGCGAACAATGGCAAAAAGGATGGAAAGGGAGCTCTATGTGCATTAGCCCTCAAATTAGCTTGTATTCCTGCAGGACATACTCGCCTCCTCTCCTTTTTCTGATCCTGTCTCTTCCACCTTTTCCTTAAAGGGGCCTCGCTCCTTTTCGCCCCTGGAGCATGCTGCTGCTGCCACCACCTCCAACTCCTCCAAAAGCCTCTCTCTCATCCTCTGGGCCTGCTGACAGCCTCATCCAGTTCCTCATCCAAGTAATCAGAAAATGTGACAGTAGGCAGCAGAGAAAAGGGCAACAGGGAAAAAGAGAGACAGAGAGGCGGAAGAACCTCTTTGCATCTTTTTAGAATCCTCTAGAGCAGGGGTAGAAGGGACGCGGTGGCTCAGTGGGTTAGGACGCTGAGCTTGTCGATCTGGAGGTTGGCAGTTTGGCGGGTCAAATCCCGAGTGCCATGTAACAGAGTGAGTGCCTGTTACTTGTCCCAGCTTCTGCCAATCTAGCAGTTCGAAAGCACGTAAAAATGCGAGTAGAAAAATAGGGACCACTACGGTGGGAAAGTAACAGCGTTCCGTGCGCCTTTGGCATCTAGTCATGCCGGCCACATGACCACGGAGACGTCCTCGGACAAGTGCTGGCTCTTCGGCTTTGAAACGGAGATGAGCACTGGCCCCTAGAGTTGGAAATGACTAGCACGCATGTGCGGGGGAACCTTTACCTTTACCTTTAGAGCAGGGGTGGGGAGCTATGGCCTTTTTATGACTTGTGAACTTCAACTCCCAGAATTCTGAGCCAGTCATTCTGGAAGATGAAATCCACAAGTCACAAAGAGGCCATAGTTCCCCACCTCTGTTCTAGAGCCTGGACATTTGGAAGCTTTCTGATTTTTGCAGCTTCCCTTAATCCCTGCCCCTCCCCACAAGGAAAATAGGAAATCAAATGATCAGAGAGAGAGAGGAGGTTATGCTAGTAGTACCCAGTTAGACTTTTAATATGCTTATGTATTTTTCAGTTCAGCTTTACTAGGCAGCATACATTGTCCCATTCACTTGAATCTTAAGAGTCACTATAGATGTGCAAAGCAGCCATCTCCAGTGAAAGAAGAAAATTCTCCTCTCAGGCAGCATTTGGAAAAAGAAAAAGAAGTTTTTCTGTCTAGGCATCATAGAGTCATCATAGAATTCTAGAATCATAGAGTTGGAAGGCACCTTGAAGCTCTTCTAGTCCAGGGGTAGGCAACCTCGGCTCTTTTATGACTCATGGACTTCAACTCCCAGAATTCCTGAGCCATGAGTCATAAAAGAGCTGAGGTTGCCTACCCCGGTTCTAGTCCAAATCATAGTCCTATCCATCAGATACATCTTCCAATTCCATTGAGGATTTGAATGGTAAGCAGAGGGAAATTCCATGTTCCTCCAAGAAAGTGAAAACAAATTTTCTACCCATTTCTATGTATTTGGTGTAAAATTCAAAAGGGTTACAAAAGGGAGAGGCCTTGTGGTTTATAAGCCCCAAATCCAAGACAGCTGTATATTATTTTTGCTGCAAGAGCTCCTGTTCTTCCCATTTAATGAACTAATCACGTTAGCTGTAGGACAGCAAAGAACTAGAAAATTCATGCCAGAATCTGGCATTCCATAAGAGAGAAAATCAGATTCCCTAGGTGAAAGAGCTTGAGACACCATAGAAAATCAGGATCAAAAGAAGATGGGAAAAGATTTTGAAAATGGGTTTCTGCTATTGTGAAAATGTTTGATACCCCCAAACTTCAGACTTGCTTTATGTGCCAACATTAAAAACTTCCTTAACAAGTTAGCACTAATAGCTAGGATTAATGCACTATCCAGAAGCATTTAACAATAGTCACCACTCAAAAAAGTTATACTTAAGTGCCATCTTGGAAAATAATTCAAATGAATGATGAAGCTGTTGGCATCAAAATTGTGGGAAAATGAAGTCAGATATACAGAACTGCACACTTGACATCAGCCTAATGGAACAAATTATTTGATTGGTACATTTTGTAAGAACAAAATAACTTAGTGAAAACATTTCTGCAATGCTGACTGTTAGATAATATTTTCTGAAATATATTGATAAAAATGACACAACAGAAATTATATGATAAATGTGCTTCTCAAAAATCCAGAGCATCTATGTGGGGTTTTTTCCCCTCTGCATTAATTCACCTATGGAAAATTTGAAGCATTCTCTCTGACGAAGAAACCACTGGGTGGCAGAGAAAATGATAAGTCTGGTATCAAACACCAGGCTGGGACAACAGAAAATTCCATCATAGCCATTAAGGAGAAAAATGCACTTTGACAAGAACTGTTCCCAGTGGCAAGGAAAATGGAATCACCAGAAACATAGATCACATTTCTGTATGGCTTAAGGTTGTAATACGATGTTGTAATATGATTACAATTGTAATTCTAAAGTATTGACTAGGGATGTTCACAAAACAGAATGTTTTATTTCAAACCCAGATCAATCCATTGCATTCCAGAAATTTTGCTAAACATTTTCAGATCAGTTACAGATCAACTGAAACAAAACCCAGAACACTGATTACTCCTGGATATAGGCAGAACAGTTCCTGGATGGATCCTGGAATGATTTTAATAAGGCATATAAGATAATCCTGGCATATATAGTAGCCTTGCCGTCTTCATTCTTTCCTTCCTGAGCATCTCCCAGCAAGGCATATAAAACCAACTGCCTCCAATCTTCCCAATGCCTTCTCTTCCCTTCCCCATACTCCTGCCTTCCCTTAACCATTACTAATGACATCTTTGGCCTGTTCCCATTTTTACTCCTCTTTCTTCATGTTTCTGTTTGGACTAAGACTAAAATTTCATTGCACTTGGAACATGTTGGCCAAAATGTGCCCAAGCTGACTAATATCATTACCAGAGATTGTGGCATGTGTATACCAGAAATTGTGGCATGTGTATGATTAAGGGTCTCTCTCTCTCTCTCTCTCTCTCTCTCTCTCTCTCTCTCTCTCTCTCTCTCTCTCTCTCTCTCTCTCTCTCTCTGTGTGTGTGTGTGTGTGTGTGTGCACCACAGGTGACCAAAGCTATGATGGGTATATGAAATCAATATTTATGGTCTCATCTGATCACAGCTATGGCATACACAAGATAGGGGCTTAGAATTTAAAATAAGCAAATGCTAAAGTCTATGAATTAATAAATGAAGTGAAGGAAATAAAAATAGGTATGTGTTCACCAAAATAGGAGAATAGGAATGATATAAGAGATATGAATTAATGTGTTCTGATCTTGTGCATCAGAACCAATGAATATACTTATAGCAAAATAAAGATGTATAATTGAATTATCTTTATTATGAAGGAAAGGAATAAAATATATATCAGAAAGTATCCACACAGTTGTTATAGATATACATGAAGGTAACAATCTATCCCCTTCATGGATTACTGCCTTGTTGTGGCGAAGGGGCTTGTGTAATTCAATGAAGCTATGAGCTATGCTGTGCAGGGCCACCCAAGATGGACAGGTCATAGCAGAGAGTTCTGACAAAACGTGATCCACTGGAGAAGGAAATGACAACCCACTCTAGTATCTTTGCCATGAAAACCCTATGGACAGTACCAAAAGGCAAAATGATATGATGCTGGAAGATGAGTTCATTGTATGTTGTTTCAATGTACAAAAGAGAGGGGGAAATAGAAAAAAAGCAAGAAGGAAATGGTACAGAAAAGGAAACAATAAAAAGTTAATAGATTAAATACAACAATCATTCAGATTAATTTTAAAGACTTTGTTAAACAGAATACTATTGATTAATATTTCCATTAGAACCATAGAAAGTCTGTTGTTGAACATATATCAGCATCCAAGATATGAAATTGGAATTGTAGTATCTATCCAACATACAAAGATTATTATTTTTTGTTGTCAGCCATGCTTGAGAAATCTAAAATTGTTCATATAGAGAAATGCATTTCAATTTTAGTATATAATTTGAAGCTACCTTCATAACATTAAACACTGTTGAACTTTGCAACAAACTTATTGATATTAAATCCAAAAAAGCATCATAGGGTAAGTCCATATTGTACAATTAAGTATTCCCTCACCACCAAGCATGCCTATTATTAATATGGGTATATTAATATGGTAATATGAGCAATTCTAATTATTTATTCCAGGGTTCAAGCAAATAATTGATATACCCTTGAGCTGATCATTAAAAAAAAACTGTAAACGTAGAATGAACCAAAATACATTCCAGGGTTGATATGTATTTCAGCAGTTTTGGACGTTGCTAATCCAGATTCAATTCCAGATAAATCAAGGTAGGGTTGCAGTTATATATTTTTAAATTTAATTTAATTATTTCAAAGTTGTATACAGTCACTTATCTTATCTTATTAGGGGGCTGGAGGCTAAAACATATAGGGAACAGTTGCTGGAATTGGGTATGTGTAGTTTAACGAAGAGAAGAGCGAGGGGTGACATGATAGCAGTGTTCCAATATCTCAGGGGCTGCCACAAAGAAGAGGGAGTCAAGCTATTCTCCAAAGCACCTGAAAGCAGGACAAGAAGCAACGGATGGAAACTAGTCAAGGAGAGAAGCAACCTAGAACTAAGGAGAAACTTCCTGACAGTTAAAACAATTAACCAGTGGAACAACCTGCCTCCAGAGGTGGTGAATGCTCCAACACTGGAAGTTTTTAAGAAGAGACTGGACAGCCATTTGCCTGAAATGGTATAAGGTTTCCTGCCTGAGCAGGGGGTTGGACTAGATGACCTCCAAGGTCCCTTCCAACTTCTTATTATTATTATTATTATTATTATTATTATTATTATTATTATTATTATTATTATTATTATTATTATTATGCACCATAAACTCAGGCAGCTTTCTTATACGGTCCTCAGTTTTCTTTTGCCAATTGAGCCTGCAATACTTGCTGATGTTGTCAATCCATCTTGTTTTAAGTCTCTTTCATATACGCTTTTTATCAAGTGGGATCCATTCTATGAGTGCCTTGGTCTACCTGCCATCAGTTCTTCTAGCTATGTGACCAGCCCAGGACATAGCACAGAAGCGTTGCTTGAGCAGGGTCCATAAGATTGTCTGGGACACTACCCATCCTCTTCACAACCTGTTTTCCTTGTTGCCTTCTGGGAGGAGGCCCCATGGTATCTGAAACAGAACATCCAGATTCAGCCACTGTTTCGTTCCATACAGTATAAACCTTGTGAACTCTCAAGCTTCCTCCTTCCATTATATATTCAAGATGGACAATGTTTAATATTCATATGTTATGTATATGTAGGGGTGTAGGTCTATACACATGTTGTATATAGTATGTATATGTTGTATATAGTATGTTTAGGTGTGTGTCATGCATGTGTTTACTTTGAGAGCGGGCAACTAAATTTCATTTTTGATGTGTGTCATTGTACCCACAGTAAAAAATGTCAATAAAGGTTATCTTATCTCACCTCACCTCACCTCACCTCACCTCACCTCACCTCACCTTACCTTACCTTACCTTACCTTACCTTACCTTACCTTATCTTATCCTTTAAAAATGGCAGACCCCTACTTCACTGAGGTTCAGACTTACTCTAAACCAATGTCGGTGGGAAACGTGAATTTTTCAAGGTCTTTCAGAAGGCTAGAGTGTAGGCCCCCGCCAAATCTCAGAGTAATATTGCAAAGGGTAGGGGCCACTACTAAGAAACATGCTGCCTTGATCCCACTAGATGGCAGCATTTAAGGGAAAACATCCCCACGATGTCTGATTAGATGGTATGAGTAGATACCCTCAGGGAAATTTAGTTAGAGAATACTCAGTCATAAAGGACAGTGATATGATTTGATATAAGCTTCGTAAATGTACTTTGTTCAGAGTTATTCACATAACCTATACTTTTGCTTCTAAGACAGTCATCAAATTTTAAAGATGAGCAAATTTTTATATCACTATTCTCTATTCTTCTGTGTTAATACCAGTTACTTCTTGTGCAACAGTGTGTACTTTTCAACTAGTTAGACAAAATACCATTGGAATAAGGATATCACATTCAATTGGCTCTTAGTTGTACTGTAAATGTTTGCTAAACGTCATTGTTAATCCTCCCTGCCTCCCAATTGAGATATTAGTCAGAATTATGCCTTAAAGGTAAAGTTATGTCATACCTCTTTCATTTAAATATAAGAGCTGCCACCTAAAACACCAGGCTAAAGTACTAAAAACATGGCTTTGATCTGTCCTGGCAAATGCCTGATCTCACCCTGTGAAGGGGAATTTAAAATGAAATATGGACAATATTTAAAGCTGACATTATATATTAGCTTGTAGTGATACTGAGCTGCCTACATTTGATATTTGCCATGTGTGGAAGCAACTGTAAATAACTCCATATTGTCCTCCAGTGAGCCACATTTGATGATTTAATCATGTTAATTGGATGAAGGGCAGGCAATCTAGTGCCCTCCAGATGTTTCAAACTACAACATCAATAAAGTTTTGCCATTGGCCAGGCTGCTAGGGTTGATTAGTTGAAATCCAAAACATCTGGAGGGCAATAGGCTTACTGCCCCTGAATTAAATAGTTATGAAATTTTTATCCAGTCTTCCCAAACCTGGGCATCTTCCAGATGTGGGGACCTCAACTTCCAGAACTCTCAACAATGATCATACTGGCTGGAGAATTCTGAGAGTTCATTTGGGGGGCATCCAAGTTGAAGCAAGCTGTCTTAATCATTATGTAGAAGCAGAACTCATTAATGGATAGAAGGCCTGCATACAGTCAAGCATATGCCAATCTAGTATAGTTATTGCAAGTCATTGCAAGTCATTACACTTTGCTATAAGTTCCCAGTTTGCTTTCTTAATTACTGTACTTGTGGTGCTCATAGAGACAGGATTTCCGTTTCAGCACAGCTCGCCAGATAATCAGCCCTAATAGTCTAGCAGTACTTTGTGTGCATGGACATGATCAAAAGGCAACCATGTGCACAAACTGCAGAGGCTTTTATTATATTTTGAGAAAATACAGCGTTATAGGGCTGCCTCTTCCAAGCATAAGCAGCCCTCAAAGCCACTGCATTGCAAATACAGATGTTTCAATGGAATGGATATATAACTCATCTAAGCTAATATTTATTGTATATGAACATGAGCCATCTTGTGTACCACTTAATTGTGCCTGCACTAAGTGTCTTAATGAAGACTATCTGGGCTATTATGGAGTGCTATTAACAGACCTCATCAATGTGGTGCATTACTTACACATTAAACATTTCACTGCCAGTGCTACAAATTTTTTGAAAAGCAGAGCACTTGTTATCTTTCTATCTGCTTAGGAGGCTTTTGCCAACAATTTCTTCTTCTCTGGTCTTGAGAAAGGTAGATTGTCTAAAGCTCTAAGGAATCCACATGGAGAGACAGACACCAGGAAGTATCCTCATCACTTGAAGAAATACTTTCTTTTTATTTTATTTCTTTTTATTTCTCTGTAAGTTGAACCCATGCAGTCCATCAGGAGAGAAAAGAAGAATCTCTATGCCAACGAAGTTTAAAAACTGAAGCCCAAAACATGAACTTCAAATTAAATTATTATGGGAGGACAAAAGAAAAAAACATCTAGATACTTGATACTAACCAAATATTAAAAGATAGAAGGGTATATTCCCATCTCATTGTGCTTGGACTCCCAGGTTTGTAAATGGTTATTTATGAAGCTTAGCTGCTGTTGGTTTTATCCATTTTATTGTAAGCTATTCAAAATCACCTAAGTGAAATGGACAGTTATATCAATCAAGCAAACAAGCAAATAAACCTCAGGGGAATAGTGATTTTA
Source organism: Vipera berus (assembly GCF_964194415.1). Taxonomy (NCBI): domain Eukaryota; kingdom Metazoa; phylum Chordata; class Lepidosauria; order Squamata; family Viperidae; genus Vipera; species Vipera berus. The sequence continues at coordinate 22,741,002 of NC_138209.1, forward strand.
TTAACATTAATCCAACATGCAGAGAAACTATTTTTTATTTTTATTTTTATTTTATTTTAATTCCATTTATATCCCGCCCTTCTCCGAAGACTCAGGGCGGCTTACAAGCTTAGCAGTAGCCTTCATTCTATGTATATGCCTGCTTATTAGGGCTTTCACACACACACACCCAAGCGGCATTATTACAAAGTCAGCTTAATTGCCCCCAACAATCTGGGTCCTCATTTTACCTACCTCGGAAGGATGGAAGGCTGAGTCAACCTTGAGCCTGGTGGGATGCGAACCTGCACTAATTGCAGGCAGCTGGTGAGAATGAATAATAATATTTCTTTCATTTTTCATCAGAATAATTAGGAATGACTACAAAAGTAAGCCATCTTTGTTGCTATAAAAATGTTATAAGAACTTTTGGTACCATTTGAGAAATTCTCTTCAACCAGAAGATAGGGGAATTTTGATTATGTGTCAAGGTTCTGATAGACAAGACCAAATAAATCAAATAAACTCCAAGGCTTGAGATTTCCTCAAAGAACATGTTTGTTGGTTACAAAGTATCAGCTTGGTCAAAAGTAAAACCAAGTCAGAAGTTCCCTTCAGAAGCAACAATATTACAAAACTGAACTGTCCACCCCAGAGCTATGAAATCAGCTAAGTTTCCCAATAGAAGAGTTTCATGGGCTTTCTAACTAAATGCTCCAGTCCCTATCTAATTGACAAAAATGACCTTGGTTCCCATGGGACAATAAAATGTTTTCATTAGTAGAAATTCTCAATCCCCCCTCCCAATCCTGTGGCAACTTAGAATGAAGGAAATGGCTGTTGGTTCGTATTAGAGTTGACACTATGCTTTTAGGAAATTTGTTACTTCACAGGGATTCCCATTTAGAGAATCTAGTAAAGTGTATTCTATATTATTCTACAGATGCCAACTAATAGAGCAGGATATGTATTCAAGTATGAAGTTCAGCTACTTAGAACAGTACTATATAGTACTGAACAGTACAGTTCAGTACTATGGAACATGCTTATCATTTTCAAGAATTAATGTTTAATCACTCAATCAATTGAGATATATCTCAAAATCCAAAGAGAATTCAGAATAACAAATCTCAGAATTTTTTCAAGCATGTCATTTCTTGTCTTTGTCTAATAATAATATAATCTAATAATAATAATAATATTCTTTTTGAAATACATCTTATGGTTTAGTTTAGTACACACCTATTATTACTTTGGGGACAGTGATGTTTTTAAAACAGATATTTCTGCAAATCTGGTCCCAAAGAACAAAACATTTGTGGAGCTTTTTTCAATTATAACATTCAACACAACCAGTTAAGTCCAAAGCTTCTAATTTACGACAGGGCTTGTTAATTTGCTACACTGAATTTGTAGTGTTTAAGTAAACATTGCACTTCTGGATGACAGATAGCTAAACACTGAAATAAAACTAAAGAAACATCCCTAACTTGTACAACTTTGAAAGAACTTCCGTAGCTTCAGAAACAAACCAAATTCAGACGGCCAACAGGCATTTCCATTAATATGCATTGAACTGAAAACATGGAAAGAACTATTTGGGAATTGTTGCATGGAAGATTCATTAAAGCAAGATAGAAGAAAACAAGGATTGCATGTTATTTGCAAATATTAATTTAGATTTAGCATACTGATGCAGGATTGAAAATAATAGTTATTTTCAGGAGCCCTGACAGTGCAGTGGCTAAACTCTGCCAGCAGCCTAGAGTTTGGAGTTTGATCCTGATCCTCAAGGCCTTCCAACTTTCCGAGGTCAGTAAAATGAGGACTCAGATTGTTGGGGGCAATATGCAAGTAATGCTATATATTGTAAACTGCCCAGAGAATGCTATAAAGCACTTTGGGGAGATATATAACCCTAAATGATATTTCTATTGATATTTTAATGGGATTCCTATATTGCTCAGGATTATGGGGAAAAATAATTTGCGGATGTATGTATCTGCAAAGCTAAGTACTAATTCTTGTTGGGCAGTTTTAAGATCCCTGAAGTCCTTTATGAAATTATTATCTTTAAACTTTAAACCAAAACTTTAATGTGTTTTAATGTGCATTAAAACAAAAAGTCATAACTAGTAGCCTGTTCACTTGTGTTCTGGCTATCTTGTAGTAACTCTTCATTCTCTTATAAATTTTCAATCCATGTGCTCAAGCATGAATATAATTGATTTGAAACAGAACCACATCCAATAGGAATCCAGTCTAGTCCAAGCCAGTATGTCTAGAATTGGTAGGCTTCTATTAATTCTATTAATTCCATAACTGAAATGGATTACTGTGCTGTATACTCATAGAACTCAGTTAAATATAGTTTCTTAGAAAAAAAATCTTATCATAACAGATATATGGCCCACTCCATCCCTACTGCTTTACAAAAAGCCATGAAATCATGGTTCTGATGGACAGATATTGGGGCACTAAAGATTGATCTACCACCATTTAGTGGATATTAATTATAATCAGCTTCTAATGGACAAGATGTTTTTAATGTATAGGCAGATTGCTGCAAACCCACACATAAACAAAAATGTTAAACTTCCTGCCTTTCTGAAGTTTCATCTGTTGCCATTACCAAGGAGCTGAACTATAGCCTACTTAGCTTTGGCCAACTATGAAGACCCTAGATTTAATTCATGATTGAATATTTGTATTAATCAAAGTATACATCAAGTGAGCAACAGTGAACAACATTGTTATGGACCAGTTAGTATTTTTATAATTTTAAGATCATATTGTTAGCACTTCATTACACTCCTGCCATGATGGATATAGCTAGTTATTTACTCAGGAGAAAACTGAATAAATTATTTCCTGATACCTGTTTAGTCCTCCAAAATGTCCACTTTAACATGTCCGCTTTGGTTTCCTCAGATACCAAATTGACTAACCTGGAGTTTAGATCCTACTGGGACTGATCAGTAATCAAATAGTAAGACTAGACTTGTGTTTATAAATATCACCAACTGTTAGGTCACAACTAAAGCACATGGCCAGGAACAAATAAATGGCAAATATTAATTATAATGCATTCACCTAACTAAGTATAGGGTTTCAGGCAAGACTTTTACTACTAGTTGATAGAAAAGTATTAACAGTCATTTCTAATTCGTTGTTCTTTTCTATTTCTAATTAAATATATTATTGACGTCAGTGACTGTCTCAAGAAGAACTCTGAGAAGTAGTTCAGAAGTTAAACTGGGCAAAGAGCCATTGAAATTTCCAATAAGGACAAGCTCCAGAAAATAAAGCTAAATCTGTTTTATTTTATTCATGATTCAGTACTGCTATTCCCCTGCCACAAAACTGTACCCGCTTTGCCTTGATAGAAACAAGGATTCACTTTTTTCCCCCCAAATACTACTAGGGCAAGATGTATCTATCTATACAACCCAACTTATTATTATCATTATTATTATTTATTAAGTTTTTATCCTGCCTCTATTACTTAATGCACATTTTAGATAAATGATAAATTTAAACTCCTTCTCAGACAAACTGGAAGAACTCCAGGGAAGAGCAAAAAACATGAACACAGGAATGGGAATTAAGTCCTTCAAGATGAGGTTGTTATATGTTTAGCTGAAGAAACTATGACTGGGAGAGGATATGATAATGGTTTTAACATTTTTGAAAGGTTGTCAAAAGAAGATCAAGACCGGTTTTATATCATCCAAAAGTGCAGGGCAGGGAATAATGGGCTTAAGTTACAGGAAGGCAGGTTCCTGTTGAATGTTTGGAGACATGACCTTGAAGAATAAGAACAACTCAAGACTGGAACAAATTACATATATGGTGGTGGATTCATTTTTGCTGATTGTTTTACACCAGAAGCTGAATTGACATTTTTTATTTTTTGATTCTTACACTAAACAATTTTGGAGCTGATGCTCTAAATGCCTTTTTCTTCCATATGATTCTGTAATTTTAGTCAGAGTAAAGTAAAGGTAAAGGTTCCCCCGCACATGTGTGCTAGTCGTTTCCAACTCTAGGGACCGGTGCTCATCTTCATTTCAAAGCCGAAGAGCCAGCGCTTGTCCAAGGACGTCTCCGTGGTCATGTGGCCGGCATGACTAGACGACAAAGGTGCACGGAACGCTGTTACCTTCCCACCGTAGTGGTCCCTATTTTTCTACTTGCATTTTTACATGCTTTCAAACTGCTAGGTTGGCAGAAGCTGGGACGAGTAACAGGCACTCACTCTTGTTACGCGGCACTCGGGATTCGACCCGCCAAACTGCCAACCTTCTGATCGACAAGCTCAAAGTTGACAAAGACCATCCTGGTTTTCCAGATCCTCCCAGGTTTCCAGCAGTCCATGAAGATCTAGCTTTTCTTAAGTACTGGCTCAAGATGTTAGATTAGCCCAATGTAGGCATGGTTTGTATAGTTGGCTTTGATATAAAATGCCTTAGTTATTGTATTATCATGTTTTAATTTGTGTGGGTGTTTGATTTTAATATGCTGTTGTTGATGATTGGTGTTAGCCTCTTGGAATTCAATATGTAAGACGGGCAGCCATCTAAACTTTCTAACATAAATAAATCAAATAAGTAAAGGAGGCTACATGCTCAGTTTCTGAGCCATTCTCCCTTCTAATGGCCCTGCTTCCTCTTCTTCTCACTATTTGCTTGTCCAGTTCACTTGTCACAGGAAAAACCCAGACTGCTTGTTCTTATTCTAGCATTTCAATAAGGAAACAAGTACCATATCTAGGTAGAAGAAGCCAAAGCATCTTCTGCACAATGGACTGGGTGAAGCAAAATTAAAAGAAGGAGGCATCTTTTCATTCTCGTTACACTTGCATATGCCCCTGAATTTCAGTTCTCTCTATGTTTTGCTTTTTAAAACAGCTACCAGAACTTTACTGTGCCCATCTGTTTTTTAACTATTTAATTATTATAAACAAAAATCCTGTTGCTGAGATTATGAATATGGATTGAGGAATCCTTTTGATCCTATCACAAAATCAGAATTATATGTTTCAAATTTTTAGTTTAAATATTTACAGTTCCAAAACACTATGAATGCAAATATTACATTTTTTTCACTTCACCCACTTTCTAGCTTTAACAATAAAGTCTGATTAAAAATTGGTTTAAAAAAATCTCTAAATAATTTCCAGTCTCTTTACTTGGCTTGCATGAACACAAGCAACAAAACTTCATACCTATTTAATACCAATTAAAAGACAGAAAAAGTTTGTTCTACCTATATTTCACATGCAATTGTTTTATATATTGGCAGGTCATGTTAGCAGCAGCAGAAGCTAAACATTTCCAAAGAATTTCAAGTTGTTCCTTTGAACGATCCCCTCTCTGACTGTCTTTTCTAACTCCCCAGGAATAAAACAAACTCTATTGCTGATTCCATCTTTCTGATAATATTTCACCTTCCAAGGTCATTCAAAAAATATTCCTGCTGGCCTGTGGTTATGAACAAATGATTTAATATTGGGTGACAAATGCTAGCAGATGGGAAGGACTGACAGAATGAAAAGTGGTACAAATAAAATTCCACTCTTGCTTCCTGGAGAGATCAGGATTCCATCTTCATGGAGTCTTCTTGCATTTGTATTGTCCCCAACCAGGTTTTTGAACATCCCCTCAGAATCCGCATTCCACAAATATATATTAATGATACTAACACAATGACATGTTTGAGGAAGGATAGTAGGCTAGGGGAAAGGTTATATCAATTGCCTTTCACAAAGCAGGCCCAATAACAGCATGGGTAAAAAGATAGAAAATGTTTTCTAAAAATGCCAGAATAGTATTAGAAGTACTGTACTGAACATTCAGCACTCAACCAAGTCTTTAATTGCAAAAAGTCCACAGTGGCAAATCTGTAAAGCTACTTGTTACCTGGTAAACTAATAGTATCATGAAAACCATGATACCAGTATTGGTCACCACGATGTAAAAAAGATGTCGAGACTCTAGTGTTGTGATTCAGGGTCAGCCTGTGGGTTCGGCAGTTGGGTCGGACGATTCAGAGGAGGAGGAGGGGGGTGTTGGAGAGGTTGCTGAGGGTGTTGGAGAGCTTGCTGATGAGAGCCCTCAGCCAGGCCCCTCCCACCTGGTTACGACGCAGACCCAGCTGTGTGAGCCTGACAGCGTGGATGAAGATGACCCACAGCTGGCCCTGTTCAAGGACGCCCGACGCAGGAGGCAGTCAATCAGGAGTAAACAGAGGAAGGCAATGGGGCACCTCAGAAGGAGGCAGAGAGAAGCCACGCCCTGAACTGTTTAAAAGGGGAATGCTTGGGAGGGCTGGTTTGCTGAAGGCAACTGTTTGAATAACTCCTGTTTCATGGTTCGTGTCTTGTTTTTGCTCTGTTTGCTTTTGTGTCCATAAATTTGGCAGGCTTAGTTCCAGCCTCTTGCCTTCTTGTAAAGGGGTTGTCCCTGCCTTATCTGCAGGGCCAGCAGTAGGCTGGTACAGAACATCTAGAAAGGGTACAGAGAAGAGCAACAAAGATGATTAGGGGGCTGGAGGCTAAAACATATAGGGAACGGTTGCTGGAATTGGGTATGTGTAGTTTAACGAAGAGAAGAGTGAGGGGTGACGTGATAGCAGTGTTCCAATATCTCAGGGGCTGCCACAAAGAAGAGGGAGTCAAGTTATTCTCCAAAGTGCTCAAAGGCAGGACAAGAAGCAACGGATGGAAACTAGTCAAGGAGAGAAGCAACCTAGAATTAAGGAGAAACTTCCTGACAGTTAGAACAATTAACCAGTGGAACAACCTGCCTCCAGAGGTGGTGAATGCTCCAACACTGGAGGTTTTTAAGAAGAGACTGGACAGCCATTTGCCTGAAATGGTATAAGGTTTCCTGCCTGAGCAGGGGGTTGGACTAGATGACCTCCAAGGTCCCTTCCAACTTATTATTATTATTATTATTATTATTATTATTATTATTATTATTATTATTATTATTATTATTATTATTATTATTATTATTTATTATTATTGTTATTGTTTATTATTATTTATTATTTATTTATTATTATTATTATTATTATTATTATTATTATTATTATTATCCCAGCATCCTTGTCTCCATCGGTCCTAGTTTTATTCTTCAGACCCATGCATTTATGACCACTTTCATGCTGACTCTCATCATTTCCCTAAAAAGTTATTCTTTTATTTCTCAAAAAATGCTTTATTCAGCCAAAGATAATCAGCTGGGATGAATCATCCAGCATTTAAAGCTGTTACTCAGTGGTATCTAGGGCTGCAGTGGGGGAACAAAGAGGATCAGACTGATGCAAAAGGTTTGGTTTTTTTCCTATATACATCATGACATTCAAGGTATACCTCAAGATACAGAGCTTGTGATACATGAGCAGACATTCATTTTTTTATTTTTTTTAATTCATTTTTTATTTTTTAATTCAGGATAGTTAAGATCAAGTTACACTGGCTGACAAAAACATAACTTCATTCGGGCTGCAAAAGGTAAAATATAGATTGAGCCTCAACATCAATATCCTCAAGCTGAAAGCTTGAATTCTTCAGAAAAATGTGATTCCTTGCATGACCTGCTCTACACTTTCTCCAAGTTCAGGCTTGTTCTCAGTGACCAATCTTAGTAAGATTCAGTCTGTTCCTTTATATTTGGTTCATCACTCATTTAGGATACCCATTTAGATTGTAAACATATTTCCAAGTTTACAAAAAAAGGGGGGGAAAAGGGGGGGGAGAAGAAAGTTAACATGGCAACACATTTATCTCGACAACGGATAAAGAAGAAATTGTATACGGTTTAAAGATGTTAAATTATCTTTAAATCAGGAAAAGCCAAACCTGCAGTCCTGGGATAGGAAATGAATTTTTGAAATCATTTCAGGAGCTTAAAAATAAGCAACTTCAGACTTCCAGAGAAAGAAATGATGGGTGAGCAGGGCAGAATTAGGGCATGGCAGGTAGACTGGCTCTTCAAAGCCTCACAATATAGCGGGGTGATTCCAGATTGCCAACTGTGGTCCAGACAGCTGCTCCAGCTCAGGGAATAGTAATCTTGTTCAAACCACAGTTGGCCCCTTTCAAAGAACACTAAGTTTGCATACTTCCTTTTCTTTTTTTCTATTTTTATTTTATTCAAAAAAAAGTTAAAATAAAAAACACCAACCAATTTTTAAAGAAGCAAAGAAAAGAAAACAAAACAAAGAAGATATTAAAAAAGAAAAAAAAGTGCATGAAAAAAACCCTAACATATACATCTACGTGTGATATCTGACAAGACAGTGGTCGAGTTAAAAGTGGATTTAAAAATGATAGGCTAACAAGGATGATACAGGAAAAAAAAAACATGTTGCAGTGAACATAGAAATGAAACCAGCTGACATTTTAATAGTTACAAGAGATACACAAACAATAAACCAAAGGTGTAATTTGGATAATTTTCTATATTGGATTTACAAAAGAGGCTTGCTAAAGTTTTTTTAAAAGTCTCAGGACAAGGGACAAAGAAAAAATGAAAAAAAAAATCAAGTTCTATGACATTGTTTAAACAGACTAAAAACTAAGAGAGTTAGAAATAAAAGGAGAGTTTGTTCAAGGTTGAAATACATATAATGTTATTGCTGGTATCTCCTAATACAGACATGTCAAACACAAGGCCCGGGGGCCAGATCCGGCCCGCGAAGTGGTTTCATGTGGCCCGCGAAGCCATCCTGGAAATAGTGAGGGAACGGCCCCCACTGTCTTCGCCCTGGCCCAGAGACCCTCCTTCTGCCAGAGACCCTCAGATCTGTCCCACTCCTGCCAAGGCCCCCATAGGTACCCTTGATGCCAACGATGTAGAGCTGGCCACGCCCACTCAGTAGGCCATATGCACTCTAGCCACACCCACCCAGTAGGCCACGCCCAACAAGTAGGCCACGTCCACCTGGCCCCTTGAGGGCAACCACAATGCTGATGCGGCCCTCAATGAAATTGAGTTTGACACCCCTGTCCTAATAGATTTTTGAATGATAATGTCTGTCTGTCTGTCCGCCTGCCTGCCTGCCTGCCTGCCTACCTACCTATCTATTTATTTATCATCTATCTATCTATCTATCTATCTATCTATCTATCTATCTATCCATCCATCTTGTTGTATGCTGCCCATCTTACCAGATGCTTTATGGATTTGTTTAGAAATAAGAGATGGATCTATAGGAAGAAGAGATCATTTGTTGTATTTTAAGATGAGGTGATAAGTTACTAAAATTGTTTATACTTGTTGGGATGAAGGTTGAAAGTCCTTTTTGTGTATTTTTTCTTTCTTTTCTATATTCTTTTCTTTTCTCTTTGTGTTTCTTTCTTCCTTCTTTTCTTCATTTTCTAGTCTTTCTTTTTATTCTTCTACTTTTTTATTTGGATTAGTATTTACAGTTATCTTTGATAAAAATTACTATGAAAAAATTAAAATGTACCTTCCTATGTTACTTACAATTCTTCTATTATCTATGAAATAAATAAAATAAACATAAATGTTCTGGGTTATAGCAAATATTACTAAAATTTGTTTGAGTGGTAATCTCACAATTAAATATTAAAAATTAAAAATATCAACAAAATATTAACAAATATTAACAAAAATGATTCAGTTAAAGCTGTGCAAAAAACGCCATAATAAACAATTTTTTAAAACACTAAAAGATAGAAGAAAATGCAATAGGTCAAAACATATATATATATATAAATGTTTGTGTGTGTGTTTTCTTGTTTTTCTTTTATTTGTGACATTTTGAAAGAACAATTTTTAAAATGTACCTTTTGAACTTTCAGTTGGGAAACTTCCCAAGGGCAAGGGAGCATCTTCCTTTTATTAGCTTTGACCCAAAATTGGGGCTAAAGTGTTCTTCAAAATTCAAAACTGGCTGCAAGCTACAGTAAAACTGGTTACAACATACTGACATTCCAAAAAATATTTTTAAAAATATTTATGATATTCTTATGCAGATAAGTGCATCTGCAGTAAAACTGAAACAAGAATAGCCAGCAACTGTAGCTGATTAGAAAAACTGACAATGCAAGTATTGTCTACTTTTTAAATATCATTTCTTTGCTCACTTCCATTAAGATGCATCTTCCATTAAGAAAGAATTCAGAATTCAAGAATTGTGGATGCAGTTTTTCTCTCAAAGCAAGTGTTCTGCCAATTTTAAATGCATTTTCTCATTTTTCAGAGATCTTCATTTTAAGAAACAATTTCCTTAGAATTTAATTCAAATGCATGTCAAGACAGGCAGAAAATACTCAATAAAATATGTATAGTTATTTAATCGAATTATTCCTTCCAGTACAACTATAATCCCACACTCTCATTCTTATTTTTTTTTAAATTTAAACATGTTGATTAAGTTAAAGAACTTAAGTTAGAACTGCTTTCATATTCATGCATTTTAGATGTTATGTATATTACCGGTATATGCCATCTCAAGGCTCTAGATAATAGCTCAGTTTTCATAATGGACATATTCTCACTTTTATTTTGTATCAAGACTCATAATTTAAATGTGTAAAATTTAGAGTACTGATTTATAATATAACATAGCTATTCATTTACTAGAATCATGGAGTGAAAATTCAAATAGAACTAAAATATCTATGACATGAATTGTGTGCTTACATTTGACTTGTATTTTATATTTTTATAAAATGTAAATGGCAGTTGCTGGGAAAATGCTGGTGATGATCACAATTACAGCAAGCAAGCAAAGGAAATCTACTATTCCAGAAGCCCTCCTAACTCTCCAAATGACATTTTGAAAAGACAGTAAGAAGCTCTATTCTCTGTTTTGCTGAGACAAGCAGTTCAATAAGCAGGATACCTTCACTGAATTTTTGTCATGGAAAACATGCAGGATAGCGTGAGGCTTGTCTGGAGCTCTTTGAAGGTTGAATCCCTGCAACTGGACTAATTTTGCTGTTGTTGGTTTGAAAGATGTTTCACTGCCTATCCAGCCAACTTCTTCAGTCAGAGCAAGGCAGTTGGGTAAAAAGTCGTTGGAATGTACTAACTCCTACCACACTCACCTCGGGCTTCCTTCTCAAAGTGAGTTGCAAAATGTCAATGAAGATTCTCAGTTATGCAGGTAGAGTCTGAAAAATGTCTGAAATTGTTTGAAGGTTAAATCATTGCATATTATTATTATTATTATTATTATTAAACTTTTATTCATTAAACATAAACCTCAGTCAACTGAACACTCAGACTGACTGGCACTAATGGTTGACACAGGTTGCTGCCAGCATCCTAGGTATCAACCAGGTATCTCTTTAAAATGTAAGATGTTCCCAGTAACGCAGTTTTTTGTAGCTTTGCTGGAGTTATTGCAGGAAGCTGCAATTTCTTGATGTATTTTGCAAAGTTTTTGGACATAGTTCCCAGTGCCCTGATGACAATGGGAATCACTGTTACATATTATTATTATTATTATTATTATTATTATTATTATTATTATTATTATTATTATTATTATTATTATTATACAACTTTTATTCATAAAACATAAAACTCAGTATTATTATTATTATTATTATACAACTTTTATTCATAAAACATAAAACTCAGTATTATTATTATTATTATTATTATTATTATTATTATTATTATTATTATTATTATTATTATTATTATTAGCAGCAGCAGCAGCAGCAGCAGCATAGTGGTCTATTTACTTTCTCTGAGCGAAACCTACCTGATAAGGTTTTTACTGTGGCATGCAAAAATCAATAAGTGCTAGGTATGTCTCTTTGCACTTATTGATTTTTGCATGCCACAGTAAAAACCTTATCAGGTAGGTTTCGCTCAGAGAAAGTAAATAGACCACTATGCTGCTGCTGCTGCTGCTGCTGCTGCTGCTGCTGATAATAATAATAATAATAATAATAATAATAATAATAATAATAATAATAATAAGAAGAAGAAGAAGAAGAAGAAGAAGAAGAAGTTTTATGTTTTATGAATAAGTGCTAGGTATGTCTCTTTTTTACGGGACGCGGTGGCTCAGTGGGTTAGGACGCTGAGCTTGTCGAACAGAAGGTCGGCAGTTTGGCGGGTTGAATCCCAAGTGCCGCGTAACAGAGTGAGCGCCTGTTACTTGTCCCTGCTTCTGCCAACCTAGCAGTTCAAAAGCACATAAAAATGCAAGTAGAAAAATAGGGACCATTACGGTGGGCAGGTAACAGCGTTCTGTGCGCCTTTGGCGTCTAGTCATGCCGGCCACATGACCACGGAGACGTCCTTGGACGAGCGCTGGCTCTTCGGCTTTGAAACGGAGATGAGCACCGGCCCCTAGAGTCGGAAACGACTAGCACGCATGTGCGGGGGGAAACTTTACCTTTACTATGTCTCTTTGAGCTCTTGGAGAAAAGGAAAACCATACCTCTAATAATTAAGAGCAAAATGAAGAATCAATAAATTCAAATTGGAAAACACCATAAGGGAAAATACGTGGTTCATCCCACGTGGCTGCAGGTCTGTGTTCACTTTTTTTACTGATGCTGAAAAGAAGAGGGAAATTGCTCAATCTCCTCTCTGCTTCTCTAGTCAGGACAACTGAAGGGAAGCTGAAAAGCACCAAAGTAGCCTTTTCTAAGACTGGAGACTCAGGAAATGATAGAAAGGTGAGATAAAATCAGGAACAATAGAGCAAGCCAGGATTTCATCAAATTGTGAATCACACAATTATTAGAACAAGGCACGTAATGTCTTGTTTCAAATAAATGGAGCATATTTCATCATTAGCCTTTCTCTTGTCCCCTCTGTTTTTTCAACGGGAAAATAAAAGTACATCTTTTAAAAAAAACCACCACCTTTGCAGTCATTTTAAATATGCAATATCTGAAATGGCATTCTCAAAGGTGCTTTTTCAAAAGGCAACTGGACTTTTGAAAAAGCACCTTTGAGACAATCGTGACCTGGATGACTGAGAATTTCCATAGACATTTGAATTGGAAATAAATCAGTTCAAATATCCAACATTACTGTCATTGTGAAGATGTGACAGTCTGGAATTGCATTTAAACTGGCTCAGAATCCTCATGACAAATAACACTTGTTTTCATTTCATTATTGTTATTGTTTTTTATTAGTGTTGCCATTGTTTTACTAATTTAAAATTATAGCTGTCTAAAAGTAATTAATTCATGCATCTTTGAAACAAACAAGAGCATATAAGAGATTTCATTCTGTTAAAAATAATAAATCAATCTACTTTTTAAAAATAACAGTTTCAATTAAGTCTTCAAAAATTCTTTCTCATCTTCATCGCCAAACCTTCTCCCATTTTATTTATTTATTGGTTTTTCCATATGTCTGTGTTTCACAAAAGCTTCCAGTAGTTTGAGACATATATAGTGCAATCAAACATCTATGACCATCAATTTAAAAATAAAATAAATAAATTCAAATGAAATTAAACTGTCCAGTGTGATTATATATAATAAATAATTAAGAGAGTTTCCTACAGTAACCAGGGCATCCTAACACAATTAACAAACTATATCATCTAAGTAACCACCAAAGACCCCTTGAAATATTTCCTGTTCTGGAAAGCAGGCAGTGATGGAGGCAAATCTTCTTTCTGGCAATTATTTTTTGTAGGAAAAAGTTTTGCAAGCTACCACCTGATTCTATCAGGAAAAAAATATGCATTTTATCATGTGCAAATGAGAATCAGTTATAGACTAATGTGCTTATGAACAGTTCAAGGACAGTAAAAATGAAAAATGAACAACTTTATGGAGTGCTGTTCTAGAATAGACATAGACAAAGGAAAATGTTAAATAAAATTACCAACCTTGAATAAAGGGAGTCATATGTATGACATCAGGGGCAGCATCTGTTTTATATGATTTTTATCTTTCTGTGTTAGTTTCAAGAAATATGTGCAACAGAAGCATCCTCTTAATAATACAATGGTATCATCTCCTGAGTGGTAGCTGGGATAATATTGAAATGGTCCAGCTGCACTGGGAGAGAAACCACAAAGTTCCCAATCACAAAGAATGCAGATTCTATAGGAAAAGCCATGCTTTCATACCTCTGCTGAGGTTGACTGGTTTTTTAAATCATTGTCCTAGCAGTGAGGGAGCCATTTATGGAAAAGCATGCAGATAGGATAATGTATAAAGGGCCCCACCATTACTCACACCAACCGAGTGACGAAAAATGGGTCAAACATTTTAAAGTTTTCCCTTTATGCATTAGTTTTTGTCAAATAACTAAAAGCAACTCAAACCAAATGTTGGCATGATTCATAGACTAAGCAATTGCAAAGGGCTTCTTCCCATAAGGTTTTCTGTTTTTTAAGTGAAATAAAATAGATACAATATGCGATTTAGGGTTTGTGTAAGGATGTGTATGTGTGTGGAGAAAGGGAGCCAAAGACAGCTAAGTCAGCTTTCACCAACTTGGCAATTCTGGAAACCAGCCTTCCTCCTGGTGGTCTCATTGGCACAGACTCTGGAAAAGTTTCTGATCTTCTGCTCTTTTGATTGTTTGTTTTGGTGCCTATGGTTGTCCTCATTATGGATTTTATATTTCTCTTCGTGAACAGTTTTAATTCTACACTGGAACAGTTGCAATTAATTTCTGCTACTCATCTTGCACGATGGACTCTAACCTTTGCTCTATATGTAAAACTTAATAAATAAATAAGCAAACAAATAAATCCAGAATTCAAAGTCAGATCTGTGGATGTTGAAATCCGCACACCTAGAAGACATGCTGATTAAGGCAAACTTCCCAATTTAATGACAAGAGGTTTGTGTGTTGTGTGGGTGTCTCTCTTTTTCTCCCTCTTTCATCTCTATCATTCATGTTCTATTTTTGGAATTCACAAATTGTGTTCCCTGCCATAAAGAACATAATAATCATATGAAATATAAAATATTTTAAAATACCTGGTGTGTTTTTTTTCTTCAGTAAGTAGGGAGAACTGAGCTGAAGGGAGAATCTCCTTGCATTCATTTGATTGCCTTTCATACTATATTAAAACCCTAGTTTAACAGATTAATGATGATGAAGAATGTCCAATTGTCCATGAAAATCAAATCACTATTGATGTGAAAAGCACACAAAGACTTTACTCCTCCAGTATGGAATCTGACTGAGAACTCTTTGTTGTGTACTGGGTTCTGTGCTTGATTGAAGAGATGAGGCCAGTGAGTTCAGCAAGAATCATTCTTCATTTGCTTGCAGGAAGTGAACTGTGAAACAGGGCTGTGAATGCAGCTATTTATACCCTGGCCTCTAGGTGGCAGCCTATAGGTTTAAAGCAACCTATTGCCACCTTAGAAACAGGCTGGAGACGGGTTGTCTGAGGAGTTGGGAGCCGTTAGCCAGCTTCCCTGCTTAAGCAACCTTCTAGCAATTAACCCCACGTGATACACTTTAGTAAGACAAAGCCCAATACATTACACTCTTAAACTAAGAATTTATTATCCAGAAATGTGTTCCATCTAGTCATTCTATTTCAGATTGCTATTCTGATCTTTTAAAAACTTTTAAACCATTTGATTTTTTTAATTTCCAAATTATTTTTTGAGTATAGCATAAAAGAAATCTGGGACATTACTGGAAAGTACATAAGTTTTGATTGCCTCCAATTACTATAAAATTCCCAAATAGATGCAAAATGAACTAATTATAGCAGGTTTGGTTGCTAAATAAATATGGTATAGAGCCTATATTTTAACTATGTGAACAGTTATGCAAGAGGAAACATATGACTGAACCACATTTTCTTATATCCATAACCCTGTCTTACCAGCCTCTTAAGCAAACTAACCTCCTAAACTGGTATTTATTTATTATTAGATTTTTAAAAAGAAGAAAAAAATGAAAAAGCTCAGTGGCATGAGAAAAATGTTGAAATTAAATTCAGTTAGTTAAACCGCTTGATGTTTAAGTTAGAATCAGAGAGTTAATAGAGACTCTAAAGTTCATCTAGTCCAGTGTTTGTCAACTTTAACTACTTTGCAATTTTAAAGTTACTGAGGTTAAGAAAAGTTGAGTTAGTCCTATTCCCTGTATAGGACTTACCTATAATCGCTGAGAATCTCATGTTATGTATTATTTTGGAGAGTGTAACAATTACAAAATGACTGCCATAAAGGCCTCCATCCAGTCACAAAATTCTCAATTATGTGAAAGGTTATGGATAACCTTTTCTGGGTTGAAATCATTTTAAACCATTTTCTTTGTAATGTAAAGGGCATCTTGGAAAGAAAAATAATATTAGCCGTCACTGTTTTGTTTTTATTATGCCAACAGTAAAATTCCTATGTTGGTAGCTTCCCATTTAATTTTACTCAGTGCTTTTTTTGTAAAAGAAAAAGGTGCCAGAACTCACACATGTCATACAACCTGCCTTGCCTAACCTACAAGGTTCCATCCAAAAAAGGTGCCGGAACTCCGTTCTGAGCGTTCTATGAGGAAAAAAGCCCTGATTTTACTAAAATATTTCACAAGTTCTTTTAAAAATGAACCATGTCAAAAATTAAATATATTGTGAATTCTTTGGTAGGAAAGAATCTTTATATTTTAAAGACAATTTCTTTACCTTTGGTCATTAGCAAAGATTTTTTTTAAAAAAATGGATTAAGTGAAAGTAAGCTGAAAAGTAAATGCAAAAATGAGAAAGCAAGTTGTGCTAGTCTTTTTTTTAAAAATGCGCATTAAAGATTTTTTGTGGGTTTGTCCCAAACTATTTTTAACAATATATTATTCATAACAGTGGTAAAGCTGACACATCCAACACATCTTTTTAGTGCTGTGTTTTTTTTCCTAGTCTTAAACTATTCGCATTATAGATAAAAATAAATTGATGAAGAAACAATATAGATCACAATCCTGTGATTTTTACTATACTTACAGAAGGCCAAGTAATATATTTTGAACTGATGCTATTTTGTCTTTTGCTTTAAAAACAAAGTTGTTGCTTAGGTAGAGAACTCAGAATAGTCCATGTTTGGAAAGAGGAATTTGGCAATCTTACACTATGCTGAGATTAGGGACATCGACAAGATATGGATGGGAAAGTGTTATCCCAAAAGTCAAGATGATGACTACAATTTAAATCTTAGTTGCCATCTTGACCTTCCCCATGGGTGTTCCTCATGGAGATGCAACTTCAGTCTTCAGTTGGCATGCTTGTTACTGGGGATGTAGCTACTGGGTTTCTTCTACAAAACCACCCTCATTTGATATCAATTCCATAGTTTTAAGTAATGAAATACAAACACAAAGTTGTTTACATTTAAACCCTTGTCAAAGGGGAAAAGCTGGTAAATAAAAAAGTCTTCTTTCATTTGAGCAGTTTGGGACCCAAAGATACTTGAGAAGGGATTTGGGTGTATGTTTCAGATTGGCTTAGTTTTCAAGCACATTCACCTGATTTTAGGGAGTAGCATTCAATAGAATGGGGTTTGCATCTGAATAAACTATAAACAGAATCATACTGTTAACCTTTGCCAGATGACAACCTATTGACAACCTATTATCAATCAAGGCACCTGAAGGCAGGGCAAGAAACAACAGAAGGAAACTAATCAAGGAAAGAACCAACCTAGCATTAAGGAGAAATTTCCTACCAGTAAGTACAATTAAACAGTGGAACGACTTGCCTCTAGAAGTTGTGGGTGCTCCATCATTGGAGATTTTAAAGAAGAGATTGGACAGCCATTTGAGTGAAATGGTATAGGGTCTCCTGCTTGGACAGGGGGTTGAACTAGAAGACCCCAAGGTCCCTTCTAGCTCAGTTATTCTGTTATGGTATCAGGTGAATTTGGAATTTTATACACTGACTCATTCATCTGGATTCTAACCCTGAACTTTCACTCATTTCTCTCACCTGCACTTTCTATATTCCTTTGGGATTTTACATTAAGGTGCAGGACCTAAAATCCTAGTGCTCCATTTATTCATTTTACTTATTTATCAACTTATAAACCAATTTACTCAAAACACTCTGAATGACATAAATGGCTCTAAAAAAAATTTGGGAACAACCTCCGGAGCCCCTTAAATGTCACCAGGAAATCATAATTTTTAACATGAAAGAAAGTGAAAGATATCAATGAACTGGAATTCATTAATTTAACTTTAATTCAATTTAAATAATAATTCAAATCTAGTTTTCCTCAAGACTCCAAAAAAACCACCTACTAATTCTATAACTAGAGAGAGTCAGTTGATGTAGTGGTTAGACATCAAGATAGAAACTAAGAGTTTGTGAGTCCCACCTTAGGCCACTAGCTGGGTGATCTTGCCCCAGTTGCTCTCAGAGCTGGAATGAAGCCAATTCCAAAAATCTGGCCAACAAAACTGCAGACTAATCCAGGTAGTCACCAGAAGTCAACCCTGACTTGAAGGTACAAACCAACCAACCAACCTAACTTATTTCCATCTTAATAGCAATAGCACTTTGACTTATATACCGCTTCATAGTACTTTACAGCATTCTATAAGCAATTTACAGAGTCAGCATATTGCCCCAACAATCTGGGTCCTTATTTTACTGTCCTCAGAAGAATGGAAGACCGGCCAGGATTGCACTCCTGGCAGTGAGCAGAATTAGCCTGCAATATTGTATTCTAACCACTGTGCCACCACAGCTCTTAAAGTTGTGCAGAAGATGGTGCATGAGCCACATCCTTAAGTACATTTAACAGTGGTCTTAAGAGTGCTTTGCTATACATAATCTTCAAACAGAGCTAATTCATCATCTCATGTTAACTCAGGGCAGTATAGCCCCTCCTCAAGCCAGGCAACATCAATTCACACATGGGTTTCAAAGGAAAGTAAGAAAAGGCAGCAATGTTGTGTTAATTACCATTCTTTGGCCTTCAGAGGTAAAATCCAGATCATTAATACTTCCTTTATTCTAGACAGAGCTCACAAGAACATTTAAAATCCATAATTTTGTTACTAATGAAATTAGGACTCTCCTTATACTTCAGTACTTACACATTTGAATAAGTTTATTACCAAAAGCAACAAGGCCAATTGATGTTTGTATTGCATACAATCCTGTGCTATAGTGTTTCAATTAGCTTCATGTTTTTTCCATATTTTATCTCCTCCATATCATAGGTCTAATATAAAGGTGTAGAGCCACCAGATTCTTTTTTAAAAAAAATTGGGCTCATCTGGATGGGGAGGAACAGGCTTCAACTCAACCCTGACAAGACTGAGTGGCTGTGCGTACCGACATCTTGGGATATTCAGAATATTCCACCTCTTTCTATGGGGGGCGAGTTATTACCCCCCCGTAGATAGGGCTCGCAACTTGGGAGTCCTCCTAGATTCACAGCTTTCTTTGGAAGATCATATAGTAACGGTGACTAGGGGGGCCTTCGCCCAGGTTCGCCTGGTGCACCAGTTGCGGCCCTATCTAGACCGGGATGCCCTGCGTACGGTCACTCATGTGCTCGTGACCTCTCGTTTAGACTACTGCAACGCTCTCTACATGGGGCTGCCCTTGAGGACCACTCGGAGGCTCCAACTGGTACAGAATGCAGCCGCGAGAGTTGTGTTGGGAGTCTCCCGATACTCCCATGTTACACCTCTGCTCCGTGAGCTGCATTGGCTCCCAGTTGTCTTCCGGGTGAGATTCAAGGTGCTGGTAATGGTCTTTAAAGCCCTACATGGCATGGGTCCGGAGTACCTTAGGGATCACCTGCTGCCGGCATCAACTTCCCTCCTCAGGGTGCCACCGGTCAGAGAATGTTGTCTGGTGGCCCCCAGGGGGAGGTCCTTCTCTGTGGGCGCGCCGGATTTATGGAATCATTTACCGGTCGAGCTCCAGATGGCGCCCGACCTCCGCTCTTTCCGACGCGATCTGAAGACCTACTTGTTCGAACAAGCCGACCTGGCCTGTTGGGTGAGGGCTTTATTGTTTTAATGTATTTTATCTTTCGGGCAACCTGTTTAATCACTTTTAATTTTTGTACTTCTGTATTTTATATTTGCCCTGTTCACCGCCCTGAGTCCTTCGGGAGAAGGGTGGTATACAAATAAAATTATTGTTATTATTATTATTATTATTATTATTATTATTATTATTATTATTATTATTATTATTATTATTATTATTGTTGTTGTTGTTGTTGTTGTTGTTGTTGTTGTCTGGTATTGTAGGACATATCCTTTCTATCTGCATTTTCATTTTTATATCACTCTGATTACATTCTAACATTGGTTCTATGGCATATATCTGCATTCTGGACCCCATTTGTTCACAATCCTTGTAACTCTTTTGTTAATATTTTCTTCTTTTTTGTCCACATTAACAAAATAAGCTAGTTCCTGAAGTCATGTGAAGACTTTGCATTTATTTTTCCTGTATATCTGGAATTTAGGGGAAAGAGGTTTATGAATCATACTTTGAACGTGCTTGTTGTGATTCAGGGTCAGCCTGTGGGTTCGGCAGTTGGGTCGGACGACTCAGAGGAGGAGGAGGGGGGTGTTGAAGAGCTTGCTGATGATGGCCTTGAGGCTCCGCAGAGCCCTCAGCCAGGCCCCTCCCACCTGGTCATGACGGAGACCCAGCTGTGTGAGCCTGACAGCGTGGATGAAGATGATCCACAGCTGGCCCTGTTCAAGGACGCCCGACGCAGGAGGCAGTCAATCAGGAGTAAACAGAGGAAGGCAATGGGGCACCTCGGAAGGAGGCAGAGAGAAGCCACGCCCTGAACTGTATAAAAGGGGAATGTCTGGGAGGGCTGGTTTGCTGAAGGCAACCGCTTGAATAGTCCTGTTTCATAGCTCCTGTTTCATGGTTGGTGTCTGTTTTATGTTAATAAATTTGGCAGGCTTTATTCCAGCCTGTTGCCGTTTGAAAAGGGGTTGTCCCTGCTTTTTCTGCAGGGCCGGTAGCAGGCTGGTACAGAACAGTGCTCTTCCCTGCAGTGTGAAGATCAACATGAGAGAAGAGATGATTTTAAAAACTACTCCTCTGTAGACTGCTACAAAATTCTTCCTTTTGGATGAGAAGGACATTCTCAAGGGCAGAACATCATATATACATTCTTTGGAATTTTTTTATTACTAGATATAAGACTTTCTCCCTCTCTTCCTCTTTCTCTCCCTCTTTCTCTCCCTCATTCTCTCCCCCTCCCTCCATCTCCCTCTCCCTCTATGTTAAGACTGTACACTTTAATTCATTTTCATTTGTGTGAAGTAAACACTGACACCCAGTGGGAGGTTGACTAAATGAATGCCACCTATTTTGACTATATGGCCAATAGATGTCATTGTATCAGTCTACTCTACACCTACCTTGAAAAGCCTGCATTAACCCTTTTTTCATTCTCAATACAAAATGTAAAACATAATTATGAAGATTTAAGCAGTTTAGAGACCATCTATCAGGAGAGATGGCTTGTTTTATAATGAGCCTGCTTAAACTTTAATAGCTGCAGAAGTTATTTTGGAGATGTCCCTATTTGAAGAGGCCCAGAGGTCCATTCTGAAAGAGGGAAAATTGGAGGCAATCATCCCAACCTCACATAGAGTTCCATATAAAGCCTGGCTTAATATTTGAAAGGATTGGTTACATCATAACTTTTAATGTAAAACATGAAAACAAATTGAAAAATAATTCCAAGATTTATTTCAGTAGAACAGGATTTCATGCGTATTCGTGTATATTGAACAGTAATGTTTTTTTTAAAAAAAATCCTTTCTCATTAGAATTTTGGCTAAACATGATGAAGACTGACTCATGTACAAAATACAGCAGCAAAAAAGTACAAAGTACCAGTACATTGAATAACAGGATAATGGGAAGGAAATTTTGTGGAAAGCCTTCTGGTTTATGCTCCGTGAGAATCTAAAAGCACAGAGCTTGGTCCCCATGTTTGGAAACACAATAAAGCAGGGTTCTTCAAACTTGGCCCTTTTATGACTTGTGGACTTCAAGTCCCAGAATTGCTCAGCCAGTGTGCCTGGCTGAAGAATTCTGGGAGTTGAAGTCCACAAGTCATAAAAGGGCCAAGTTTGAAGACCTCTGCAATAAAGAGTCTTCTCACGTGATATTCCCAAAGGACTGTCCCATTTGGCTATGCCTCACCCTTTCTATTCATAAAGCACTCTCTTTTAATTTAGTCATACAGCATGTTTGTTTTAGCAATTTTTCATACGTTTAAAATAGATTTTATTTATATAGTTATTAAACATGCTTTATGCCCTTTAGTAGCTAAAAAGCTAAGCACTTAGTACAATGCAGTATTCATTACTGGTTTTTTTTAAAATGAGGATTGTATTGTGATAAACATCTAGCCTTTTATGACAATGCAATGCTTATGTCACGCGTCACATTTATATCAATATTTAATATGAATGCGTTGTTGTCCATGGCCTCAGGACTTGTATAAAGTGTAAAAAGTATAACAATATTTCAAAAGTCTACATAAATTCACCAGTCATCTGGACTGGCAAGTCCTTTATTTTGGCAGATCTCCTAAAGGGGCCATGTGTCCTATTTTACTGCCTTTCTTCCTTGGGCAAATCGCTTTATGAAGATCCCTTTTCTTGGCAGAACTATTGAGGACAATCTGGTTTGAAGATATAGCACGCAAGAAGCCAGGAGACAAGCAGGAGCCTTAAGGTTCTCTTCCCCATCTGGTAACCTCCAGATGTTCTGAGACTACAACTCCTAGAAGTCACCAGCAAGCTTGGGCAAGACGAAGAACAGCTCCATGTTTACACTTTTGCTATCTCCATTACATTGACTTATATAGAGGCTTGTAAGAAGTCGGT
Organism: Vipera berus; assembly: GCF_964194415.1. NCBI lineage: Eukaryota > Metazoa > Chordata > Lepidosauria > Squamata > Viperidae > Vipera > Vipera berus. The sequence goes on from NC_138209.1 coordinate 22,763,801, forward strand.
ACTTTCCTCCCCCCCTCCCCCTCCCCCCGAGAATGAAATATTTTGGGGAATAATAAAAAAGGCAGGATAGAATATTTCCCCTAAAGGAGAAATGGAGAAAAAAAATCTTAACAATGGCAGAAAGCAGTCTTCCTGCTACAGGAAAAAGCCTCAAGCAAAAAGGCTCGTCGTTAGATTTTGAATGGATATTCAGAAAGACTGGGCCAATTTATTCATAAACAAAACAACTTCAGCCCCTATACCTAATGGGATTAAGAATTTATATTCCCTCACCCAAAATCTAAGGGCAGGACACGACCTTTAGGACATAATAGTATTAACCCAAAACTCTCTTCAGGCTACCAAAAGACAGAAAAGCTCACCTCTTTGCACAACCCAGAAACATTTCCACTTCAAAGTCTCAGAGCCCCATAAAGGTCTATCCACTCACACAGCCACTGGTCAGTTGTCCCAGAACTGTATGCTGTTGCTGATTCTGCTCATCAATAAACAAAAACCTTCTTTCCTAAGCAGCCTCCATTTTATTTCCAGCAACTTGGCCTCCATTTTATTTACTTCTGGCTTGGAACTGGACCTGATTTTTCTTCCAACAGGCTTAAATCATAGATTTTCTAGTGCTGTAAAAAAAATCTTTTCTTTTCTTTTTCTCTTTCTTCTTTTGGAGGAATATCAAGCTTTGTGGGTAGTTTTTCAACTTGCTTTATTCTTGTTTCACTATACCTCTTGCTTTCTACGTTGGTGGAGCAGTGGGTTAATGCCTCCTTAAGTAACACCAGCTGCCTGCAATTAGTGCAGGTTCGCATCCCACCAGGCTCAAGGTTGACTCAGCCTTCCATCCTTCCGAGGTAGGTAAAATGAGGACCCAGATTGTTGGGGGCAATTAAGCTGACTTTGTAATAATGCCGCTTGGGGTGTGTGTGAAAGCCCTAATAAGCAGGCATATACATAGAATGAAGGCTACTGCTAAGCTTGTAAGCCGCCCTGAGTCTTCGGAGAAGGGCGGGATATAAATGGATTTTTTTAAAAAAAAGCAAGCTCTTGTTCAGCATCTACTACAATCTATCAATACTATAGATCACTCTTTCTCTGCTAACTATCTTTAAGAAGTATGGACTTTAGTTCCCAGTATTTGAGGAGGCAGAAATCCACACATCTTAAAGTTGGCAAAGTTGAGAAACGCATCTATACACTGAGTGCAATCCACCCTGTCAGCACACCTGATCTTAATCTTAATCTGTTTTAGCTAGTGTTACAATACTGGTGTCATTGCTGTTTAAGAAAAAACTTTCTGACTTCATTTTCATGGATTCTACAAGGTGGCATGCCACATTTTTTATCTCATTTATTGTCCAGACTCTGGACTAAAGTGAGCTATTGATATGTCTCCATCTAATTTACACATACTACATTGCAAACTTCAGCCATAATTAAAACTATTTTAAGTAAGCATTGGCTTGTTAGAAGAAATATTGATATATATGTGGCAATCTCGTTGACCTGCATTAAAAAACCATTGATCTCAAATCCTGTGTATTTTAATTATGAACAGAATTGTGTCTTTCTATGCACCATATAATATCACATTCTTAGGACTCCTGAAGTCAAAGCCACTGCTCAATTAGTAGAAAATAAAAATGCCAGCAGTTGGGCTGCCTGAAGCATTTCTTGGCCAGCAATATTTGTTTATTTTAATGCTAAGCATGCTGTTTCCCTCCACACTTGTTGATATCCAAAAGTAGTGAAGGGTAATTCTGCTACTGCATACAGTGACCATATAGCCTTAAACAAGAGACTGGAAATGAGACCAACACATAACTATGTGTGAGTATTAAGGATTAATGTGCTTTGGAAAAACAGAAGACTTTGGCTTGTCAGTGAGCTTGTGGATGCATCCAAAAGTCATCCCCAGTTTAAAGATGGAAACTTTAAATTCATTGTCAGCTGCCTAAGTGAGCAACTTTTTATTTATGACCTTTGGCTTAAGGATGCATACAATGATATATTTATGCATCTCTACTGGGAAACCTGATTCAATCCACCTTCTTCAGATTGCCAGCATTTTTGGAATGATAGAACTCACTGAGTCTCTAAAGATAGTAAGAATGAACTGCATTTTTGCATAGTCATATCCCTATTATCCAAATGCTGTTTCAAATTAATCACATATACTGAAGCTGCTTAATAGCCAAAATCTATGTACGCATAGAGAGAAACAAGATCTAATGTATTTAATACAAAAAAACCCCACCAATGGAACTTCAGTTTAAATGGGATTGCTTTTTCAATTGATCACAAAGGAAAAAAACTCATTCTTAAGAAAGAAGTTCTTTGTCATTCTGTTAGCTGGTTTTTGTTCCAATTACTTTTATTAATGAAGAAAGAATACGAAAAGGCAGGATTTTTGTTTTGTTTCTAATACATTTCCAAACATCTCATGTCCCTCCTTTTAGAACTAAATCTAGTTAATTCAACCCCCCCTCCCTCAAGAGCAAAGGGGCTACCTTGCTCCCTTTTACTTGCTCTAGCCATTTCAATAGCCAAAGCTTCTGCATATATACATAGTTCAGGATTTTTATTATGTGTACTTCTAGAAGTTTTGTCTAGGTTGAAAACAAATGGATGAAAAGCTTTATAGAAAAATGCTGTAGCTTACCAGTAGGCACAGGACACGGGTATTGCATAAAAAACCAATTTCATTTATTTTGAGCTGTGATTAACAGTCTTTGAAGCTTCTTTCTGCCCTCAGAATCTCATTTCAGCTCTGTCCTCAACACTCCTCGTGTTCGTCCCTTCACTGGGCAGTCAGTGTTGCACAGCACTCCTCTTATAACATTGCAATGAAACAAAAGAAGCTGTTAATTCAGCTTAATAGATGAATGGGGGGGGGACAAAGGAAGTAAAAAAAGATGGGCTGTGTGAATCCTCTAGACTGCACCATGCCACTGCAATTCTTTCTAACCTAGGTTGAAAGAACATTGCAAAACTTGTATATTGGCAGGGAAGGAGTCACACATGTGTCTGTAGATGCACACACGAACAATTCCACATACATAAGGAGAGTTTTGCCTATAACAAAGACAGATCTCCATCCAAATCCAATTAATTCCAGTGTGTCTGCTCTAAGAACAATGAAGTCTTGACCATATTGAGTCTGTGAAGGTTTATGTCTGTTTTAACACTAGCATTTATCCATTCTGCCCCTGGCTTCAGAATAAAAAAAAAGAATAGCAGAGTTGGAAGGGACCTTGGAGGTTTTGTAGTCCATCCCCCTGCTCAAGACTCTATACCATTCCAGACCAGTCTCTTCTTAAAAGCCTCCAGTGATGGAGCACATACAACTTTGGAAGGTACGTCATTCCACTAGTTAATTGTTCCCACTGTTTAAAAAAATTATCCTTAGTTCTAAGTGCTTCTCTCCTTGATTAATTTCCATCCATTGTTTCTTGTCTTGCCTTCTGGTGCTTTGGAAAATAGGTTGACTCTCTCTTCTTTGTGGCAGCCTCTCAGATATTGAAACACTACTATCATGTAACCCCAAGTCCTTCTATTCACTAGACTAGACAAACTCAATTCTTGCAATTGTTCTTCATATGTTTTAGCCTTGAGCTCCAATCTTTGTTGCTCTTTTCAGAGTTTCAACATCTGTTTTTATTATATGGTGACCAAAACTGGATGTAGTATTCTAAGTGTGGTCTTAGTAATGCTTTATAAAAGTGGTACTAATGCTTCATGTGATCTTGATTCTATCCCTCTGTTAATGTAATCTAGGATTGCATTAGCTTTTTTGGCAGCTGCTGCACACTGCTGACTCATATTTAAGTGATTGTCCAATTACTTCATCCATAGCTGTCAAAGAACTACAATTTCTCCTTGTCTTTGGTGAGTTTTAAAGAGCAATCAAGATTTGGGAGTGGGAGCCGACAGCTTGTGTTCTGCAATCAAAGTCTTTCAAGTGGGTTCCAGGAAGTCTGAAAGGAGAAATGAATATCTGAAAGTGGAGAAAGCCTTTCAAAATAATTATTTTATTATTGTCATTTATGGGAATTTTGAACATCCATTAAACAGTAGTGTGGTTAATGTTTGTGTGTAATTTGTGAGGAGTCCTGGATGATTACTGTGACTTGGCTTCTACATCTCCAAAAATACAGCTATATAATTCTAAGGATCCAATGGAAATAATTAGTGAATCCAAAAGATTTGGGCTGATATAATGAAATGATGCAAAGAATGATAAGGTAGTATTGTTGAAGTCTCCGAGGGATTTTTCAGTACTAAAAGGAAGTAATTCTATGCCTACTACTGTAAATGTTAAAGTCTTGCAAGAGGATTTTTCAACATTTTGTGACATTTCTCTGGAGTTCAGCCCTACCATATTGGCAAAAGCATTCTTGTTTTAGTTTCTGAATCTGAAAAGTGATATTGTTCCTATTTTGAAAATGCTCCAGGAAACATAAGCACCAATGGCAGCATAAGTTGCCACTTCCATTTGGTAAGAATAGAACAGACATTGATTTCTGCTCTTATCAGAGGCCTCTGCTTCCTAAGGGATCCAAGAGCCTACTGAACTTTCTTGGAGAAAATAATGAAAAGCATCTGTTCTACTACTTAACAAAAAATCAATATATTAGGTCACAAACTTTTTCCTTCCTTCCTTCCTTCCTTCCTTCCTTCCTTCCTTCCTTCCTTCCTTCCCACCTACCTACCTACCTACCTACCTACCTATTTATCTACCCACCTACCTACATCTTTGACATGTTCAGCAGAAGAAAGAACTTTAGAGGAGAAAAATATTCTGACCAAGAATCAAATATAGCGTGGCCCAGGGGCATCTGGAGACAAGTCAAAAAAAAGTCAAGATAATGGTCACAAGTGTTCTATCAAACACCTATCATGTTGACTTTTTTATTTACAAATAGACAAACACACACACACACACGGCATCGCCGTTGGACACCCTTTCTATGTCCTCTTTTTGAGATTTTGAGTTGAAGCTTTCCAGTGCTGAAATGATCAGCTGCTCAGAGAATCCAATACTAGATTTTCTTTTTCAAAAGTCAGAGCCCTGGTGTGTCTTTGGAGGGCAAAATATCAAAATATTTTCCCCTGAAATGCTATCCTGGGGCCTTAACATTGCAAGGTTAGGAATAAATGGCCTCCTTACTTTTTGCCTGTTTGATTAAAATTAAATCAAAATCTAAAGGCCAATTACATTGCTAAATATGTGAGGTCCCAATACTTTTGATTTCTAGTATGGGTTGGGGAAAAATGTGCTGTTAAAAATTGAATGAAATGATGTACCCAAACTAGTCGAGCCTTGAATCTCCCAATAAAACCGTGCATTTGATTGAGTGATTGATTGATTGATTGTATTTATATCCTGCCATAATTTGTTGACTCCTGGCCATTCACACGATTGCTCTTATTATCTATTGTAAGGATTGGGTCATAAGAGAGTTCCACCCAGATATTTGATATTTTGTATAGTAATTTCCTTTTCAAAGGAAATGTTTAAACTACTTGTATATTGTCTTTCATATTTTATCTCACACATGGAAGATTCATGTTCTTGGATTCTGTGGTTAATTACATTCTCTCAACAGGTTAACATAAATTGTAATCTATGCAAGAGCATTTTGGAGTGTTTTTGGAATCTTTTTGGAGCCAGGCAGCCTTAATATATCTAATAATGCTTACTTTTCCTTGCATAAAAATTCTTCAAAAGCCTCATCTTTGATTGGCAGTATATTCTAAATCAGTGGAGTATTTCTTTCTAAATAACTATATATGTATCTGTTCAATACTACTTCATTTAAAATTTAATAAACTGCATGTATGCCAATGTGTATACAGTTCAAATATCAAATAAATTCCTATGAGTTCCTTGTACATATGAACAAAATCAAATCAAATCAAACAATAAAAAGGATAAGAATAGAAGAAATACATGGAAGAATCCATTTAAAATCAGCAGATGAAAGCAAAGGCACTGCATATCTTCAGGCTGTTATGCCAGGTTTTGAAGATGTGTCATTCCTGCCATTAATTGCCATTAACACCCACGTATTGCATTAGGAAAAAGGATAGTTAAATATGTCATTAAAGAAGAGCTTTGAACTTCTTAGTTAAAGAACCCCAAACATGGATAGTTACTGGCATTACTGACACAAACACATCCTAGATGCTTTGTAATTAAATACATAGAGTTGAAGAGAAAGTAGCCAGCACACATCTGGTAAGCAGAAACTCATGGAATAACTTTGCACAGAGAGCTGTGACAAAGACAAGCAACCAGATCTGTCTCAGTGGACTGCTATGTGCATGTTGTAATGTAAGTGAGAATTTGTTCTCTTCAGAAAAATATCATTGGTCAAGGTCTGTATTTGGCCCCCAACACGCCAATTTCCAGCTTCTGGCCATGTCGACTGAAAACTAAAGACTCAGTGTCATACTGCTCTAAAGTGGGAAACAGCTGTAAACTTGGACAGAAGCCTCCAAACCAACTAAAGCAACAAAACAAAATATAAAGTCTCTACCTATTAAAGCCAGTCTGATCACATACGTTAATCAGCCTCCCCCACTGCTTCTCAGCTCTTAACCACCAAAAGGTTATCAACCCCAATACTACATGGTTTGGGTAGAATTCTTCTATTCATTAACTTGGTGTTTCCCATCCTCAGCATGCTGGCCAGACAATTCTGGAAGTTGAAGTCCACACATCTTAAAGTTGCCAAGGTTGAGAAACACTGCACTAAACAATGCACACATTTACTGTTTCACTGGCAACATTTAATTGTCACTGTAATTTAGAAGACTGAAACAAAAGTAACAAAATAACCCCAGTTATAGATATTGTCTACCTAAATTATTCTCACCTCTTTTAATAGCCCATAGTTTTTCTAAACTGCAAGTAAGAAGACCATATAATATAAGGTGAGTGATGTGAACAGTCTACAGTAATCAATAACCTCAGCTACTCAATTCTTCCTTAAACCTGGATTGCAGAACATAAGCAAGCCACCTTGCTGGTGTGCATGGAACATATTCCAAAATTTGCAATTTGTAATTTGATCTAAACTACCATGCATGTAGTAAAAACAGGAAATCTGGGTTGTGTGATAGAACTTATCTGTACTTTTACAATCATTGTAGAAACTATTTATGTAATGCAAATGTCTTCAAAATGATATGTAGATTTATTTCAAAGAATAAAACTATCCCAAACTTTTTAAAAAGTTTTTTGCCATACCATAGGAATTTTTAAATTTAATTCCTATACAATAGTGACTGTTCTAATTAACCTTTTTTGTTATTTGATTTTTAAACTAAATTTTTAAAATCAAGCTTATTTTCATGAGACATTTATCTGGCCTGAGATAACTGTGCCCAATAGCACTGCACAGTTGAGCTAGGTCTGGAATCCAAGTTATCTAGAAGTTTAGCACAAAGACTTAATGGGTTGCATTCATCTATCTCATTCAGTTTCTCCTTCCATAGTTCTTCTCCTCCCCTTCCCCCCTTCCTCCTCTCTTTTTTTCTCTCCCCCACATACTCCCCCATCCTCTGTTTCTTTGTCTTCTTTCGCATAACTTATTTTCTGACTGGATTCACATAGTTCTATTCTACGGTTTGCTTATGCATTATACGTTGAATAAGTGACTGCTGCTTCAACTGCATGGCAAGAGAAATGATCGATTGCACTTATTACTTGGTTAGAAACTACAATTGCTAAGTTTACCAAATTTAAAAAGCCTAAATCAAAACTCTCTTTATAAATATAATCAAATCATAATTTGAATTATGATTTAGCCCAATCTGTGAATTGACTTTGTCTAGTTGCCCATTATTTTCTTTTTCCGATTCTCAGACACAACCACTTTTCTTTCCCCCTGTCTTCTCCCTTTTAATTTATACAAGAATGTTGTAGAACAGGGGTGTCAATCTCAATTTCATTGAGGGCCGCATCAGCATTGCGGTTGCCCTCAGGGGGCCGGATAGGTATGGCCAGGGTGGGCGTGGCCTACTAGGTGGGCGTGGCTAAAGTGCATATGGCCTACTGGGTGGGCGTGGCCAGCTCTACATCGTTCACATCAAGGGTGCCTATGGGGGCCTGGGCAGGAGTGGGACAGATCTGAGGGTCTCTGGCAGGAGGAGGGTCTCTGGGCCAGGGCCAAGGCAGTGGGGGCCGTTCCCTCACTGCTTCCAGGATGGCTTTGCGGGCCACATGAAACCGCTTCACGGGCCAGATCTGGCCCCCAGGCCTTGTGTTTGACATGTCTGTTGTAGAATAATGCTCTATCAAATTTGGCATTTTTATTTCTACAGGGAACTTCTTGAAACAGAGAATAAAACACCTTATTTTGTGAGTGTATTTTTTTAAATAACGTGGCACAGAATGGAGAGATTGGGGGTGGTGCTGGCTGCAAGTTACTAGTCAATATGCAAACATCACTTAGATATTCTTCTTGTTCAGATAGGTGGCAATACCAACAGACACCAAGTTATGCCAGAAATAAGAGGTGACCTAATATGCTAGTGGAAACCAATATGTACTGAAAAATATCAACACCTGAAAAACACCAATTGAAACTGCAGATCAGGTAATGCATTTCTAATACTTCCTTGTGAAAATACTCCTTAAATGCTAAAACTATTGTGTTGAGTAGATAAAAGCTATCTTAAAACTCATCTCCTGGTGGTCACATGCATACAGGAGATTTTCATGCATCAGCAACATTCCCACACTTCAAGTCAGTAACATTCATTTAGTTTACCTTCATGAAAGATAAAAAAAATTATGTCCAACTTCTTTGGGGCTATTTCTTAAAGTGACTTTTTATTATGAAAGGGCAAAAGATGTTGATGTTGCTTCTGTTATCTATTCCTTCCTTCCTCTACTCTTCTGGCTATGCACATTCCTAGGTTTGAAAATGTTCCCACAGGAATGCTTCTCTTGTGTTGTGTTCCTTAGGGACTGAATGTGGAAAGCCAGAGAGGCTGCAAAATATTGGAAAGAGAGGAATATAATCCAAGATGGGACACAGTGACACAGACATCCTTTCGTTATGTTGAAACAAAGCTAATTTCAGGAATCCTTACAGGAGCATTCAAGGTTGTATGTACTTAATTGGAAAAGCATGAAAACCTGACGCTTCATTCATACAAAAAAGACCCCTACTGTCAAAATAAGGTGCTATGCTTGCCAAGTATTGAAAGTGATTTCTTGTCCCCAGGAAACTGCAGCAGTTTCCAGAATGCTTTGAAATCCACTGCTGCGGGGTAGTAAATCAGCATGCTGGCATTAGAAAATAATCACTGGCATTTACATGGAAATTAGATTTACATTCTCCATATTTTCCCTACCAAAACCTGCCACTGATCTCTCGCACGCAGAGTGGTTTTAGGCTGGAGCTAAGCTCAGGAGAGCAGATGGAAAAGTGGAGTCACATAAAAGATGTTATCAAGACCCTTGATCAAAAATACACTCAATGATATAATTACAGTACAGTACTGTCCTAGAAAATCCTTGAAAATGAAACTGCCAAGCCACCGTATTTACTTTTGAATCAGACTCAAAGCCTTCTCAACTCTTAGAGAGCTGCCAGTTCAGGAAATGAGATGTCTGCTGTCATTGTCTACCTCCCACCCACCCCATTTCCTAAAATTGCTGTTGAAAAGGAAATATTTTTCCTTGATAGAGAGAAGTACTAAGATGTCAAGCCCCAACAGGTTTCTATTATCAGGCAATGTTCATTTGTGCAGGCACAACATGTCTGTGGATAACTAGAAACACTGTGAACTAGTCTCTCCATTTCCTTCTGTCTAGAGATAATCCCCAATGCTCACTTAAACATGAGGAGGAAAAACTGTGATTCAGAAAGAAATGGAGGAAGAAGAATAAGCCATTTTTAATGCCCTGACTCAACCAACTTTTCAGTAGTTTTCTTAGGACATTATCAACTGGAACACTGAGTAATGTCTGAGCTTTCAACTTTAGTGTACGAATATATATAACTCCTATTTAATTACTGCAGTAGTCCCTGCAATCATGATCTGCATGTGTCATAAATGGCATACTATACAGTATATACAGTATATGTCAGAATCCATTTATATCATATTCATAAATGGAATGTTTCAAACATTATTCCATGGATTCTGCCATCTCCCGAAGAGAAGAGAAGAGATGTGTATTGAACCGGCAATATGCATTTCAAAGGAAAGGAGAAGCCGTTTGAACTGGGGAAACAAAAGGGGGGGGGCTAGCATCTGGTTTTTGTCACGGAAGACAGCAATAAACATGAAGGGTCCTAAGTTCCTTTTTCCCACGAGATGGAGGATACGAGAGAAAGGATGGGGGACTGACCAAATGGGGGTTAAGGGGGTTTAAACCGGGAACTCTTTATAAGGGTTTACTTCGTGGAATAATATTAAGTCCTGTCTCGTTCCTACAACCAAGCATGTCATAGTAAAGATTCTTTTTGGAATAGATTTGACTCCAAGAATTTTGTCTTCCTAAGACGTGGTTTGGGGTGGGTCCTGACAGTATATATCCTTGGTTCTCTTAAAAACTCGAATCCCAGGTATATTCATATTAAAAATACACTGAACTTCGGGATAAATAAAAACAAACTGTTTAATAGTTAGCTTTCATCAGTCCTCTGCTGACATTGTCAGAGTAAAAGCTGGTGGTTGGAAGACCTGCTTATATAGCTAGCTGTTTTAGCGATCTGGTTATCGAGTGCGTAACTGGCTTGGTCATTTTGATGGATGATTTATACTAGTTAAGGGAATATGAACTTGTACATTCCTCATGGCTTTCTAAGTAGGCTTTGATATCTCTGACATTTTATTAATATGAAATAACTAGTCAGTAAAGGAAAGAATGAAGTGTTATTCTGATTTGAATCCTTCCTGGAAGGACTAAATAAAATGGTAAACACTGGATAATGATCATGGTCTTTCACCTATCAAGTCCTGTATCTTAGAGCTCCATGTTGTCTTCATGAAGCTGCAGAAGGAAGTCTTTTGAAGATGATACTCAGATCTTCTTTTCACTAGTTTAGTTCTAAAGAGGCAATGGTAAATCCTGACAAGGAAATATTGAAATGAATAAGAAAGATCAAGGCCACATCTTTACAACACCTTTATCATATCCCCTCCCACTGTAGAACTGGAATGAAACCATGTTGCCTTAAACACAACCTCACAATCCCACATCATGACTTACCATGTAGCTAACAAGATTCTGAGCATCAAAGAATCGAGGCCTTTGAACTATGGTGCTGGAGAAGACTCCTGCGAGTCCCTTGGACTGCAAGGCGATCAAACCGGTCAGTCCTAGAGGAGATCAACTCTGACTGCTCTTTAGAAGGCCAGATCCTGAAGCTAAAAGTCAAATACTTTGGCCACCTAATGAGAAGGAAGGACTCACTGGAGAAGAGCCTAATGCTGGGAAAGATTGAGGGCAAGAGAAGAAGGGGACGACAGAGAACGAGGTGGCTGGATGGAGTCACTGAAGCAGTAGGCGTGAGCTTAAATGGACTCCAGAAGATGGTAGAGGACAGGAAGGCCTGGAGGAACATTGTCCATAGGGTCGCGATGGGTCAGACACGACTTCGCAGCTAACAACAACAAGAAGAAGATTCTATTCGGCAATGTTCTTCATACAGCTTGAATGTTTTCATTCTAGGGACCATCAGGTAGCAGCAAAGAATATCTCTTGGTTGTCATCCAGAGATCACCTGGATTTATGCAACTTTTGAATAAATCCTATATAAGAGCTAGAAAGTGGGGGAAACAGTCAATATGAGATTGGTGTGGGTGCTATAAATTATCCTAATACATAACTGGAAGAGAGGAAGTGACATTCCAGGCTTCTCTTGATGCAGTGTTCACTGGGAAGGGAATTCCCATCATATAAACAGTAGGTGTACAGGTACAGATAAAGGATTACATTGATGATCTTGCAGGAAACAAGTGGAATCAACTAGAGCCACAAGTTTGTTAATAGGAAACTCATCATTTTACATCCATATACATAAACACAGCCTAGATTGTCTGCATGCAATGGCCAGAGGTGGGATAAGAGGGAACGCACACTTGCAGACTGGGACAATTAAAGTCATGCTCATGCTATCTCAGCTGATATATAAATGATAAGATCTAGATTGGTGCCATGTATATTAGTGGATCATCCTCACAGTAGGGCAAGGAGTCTGTAGATATGCCATAAGAAATTTAATTCATATGGGTACTTCAGCACAGTGTGAAAGATGTAGAACAGGGCTTTTCAACCAGTGGTACAAGTACCACCTGTGGTACATTGGCACCTGGCAGGTGGTACGCGACCATCCTAGAGAAGTGGTAGTGGGGAGGGGAATGAGCTGAACCGGTGGCAGCACTGCACAAGCCTGAGAGATGGTTGGAGCTGCAGGGCTGTCAGGGCTCAGTGGAAGTGCCAGGATCAGCGCCAAGCTCCAGCTGGAGCTCAGCGCTGATCCTGGTGCTTCTGCTGAGCCCAGAAGAAGCACCAATCAGCTGGAATGTTGCAGTATCTTCAGGGTCTTGTGATTTACATTCAGATGCTTGGCAACTGATTCATAGTTATGACGGTCACAGTGTCCCAGGGTCATGTGAAGTGACCAAAACCTGATGCAACCACCCAGTGGGGGGGGAATAGAAAACAAAACACACCCACCCCACCCCCGCTGCCAATGGCTTGGGGGGCACTTTTTTCAGTGCCATTGTAACTTCAAACAGTCACTAAGCGAACTGTTGAAAGTCGAGGACTACCTGTACTTCAACACTTTTTTCCTTTTTTTATCATCAGGTTTTTGACACCTTGCTAGGCGACTGGTGGTACTCGGATGTTGCCATATCCTAAAAGTGGAACAATGGGTGAAAAGGTTGAAAAGCCCTGATGTAGAAAATCTTCTGATTAAAAGGGGTGCGTGTGACCCATTCTGGGTAACATTTCACTTTTTCTGAAAGATTACAGACATAGTTTCTTAAGATCATCCTGGCTCTGTTGCTTTAGAGATGAAAGCAGTGTCAGTTATCAAGTTTTGCCAGCTTTGGTTGATTTAACAGCTGTATTCCTATCTACTAGGAAAAGCTGTTGCTGGATCTATTACTCCCAAAAGGCCAAGTTAAGTGACTTCTGAAAACAACATAATAGTAATTTGCAAATGCAGCAACGATTCCTCCTTTTCAGTCTATTCAATGCTTTTAAGATATTTTTCTCTAATAAGCTTTCTCTTCAAAAAGCAGGTGGTACCCAACAGTAAACAGTTTGTGGTACAGAAGGATTTACTGTGATGTTCTCTTGGGTGGGCTGTCTGCCTGCTTCTGAGATGGAAAAATCGCAAAGACCAGTTCCATGTGGGTCAACACTTGCCTGGACAGCAAGACAACGGAAATGAGTCATGCAACAACTGAACCAATTTCCCCCTTTACAGGCATCTGTTCTACACGTGTGTGACAGATTATCTTTGTCTCTTGTCCAGCAACATGTGTGTGAACTCAACTTTCCCCAGAGAATGGAGGGAGGCCAAGCAGAATTAAGAATGTCGCCATCATGCAGACAGTTACAACCGACAGTGTCATGATGTAACTTTGTGCATATTGATTATTCCTGATTGTGTCTTTTAGTTCATATCATGATGAAGAAATACCACTGCTTTGTAGTACTTCTGGCCTACCATAAGACCAATCAGCATTTATGTATCTAAAAAAGCTTGGCAAATTTCAGTGAGAAAGTGAGATCAATATTATTTTTCCCTAGATTTTTAATTTATTCCAACATAATTTTCCTAGACAACAGTCATTATTACTTCACATTATGTTTTTCTAGATTAGATTCTAATATTATTAATGCACCAGCCTACTCAATACAACAGCACAACTTTTCAGATGTGTTAGGAAGACAATTCTTGCTGATCAAGAATTCTTGGCATTCCAGTCTTGATACCTTTGAAGGATAGATGGTTGGAGAAAATTGCATTAAGCAATGTAATTCACCGAATCAAAATATAGTAACATTTTCTAATGCACATATATATGGAACAAATCAAGTTTATTTTGAGCCACAGTATCTTTTTAATAGAAATATCATTTAATCAATGTAATAACTTATGTTCATTGTATGTGTGTGCCAAGTCAGTGTTGACTCCTGGCAACTACCTGGACAAATCCATGCAGTTTTCTTGGCAAGTGGCTCATCATTGCATACTTCTTAGGGCTGGGAGAGAACAACTGGCCTAAGGTAGCCCAGATGGCTTCATGCCTAAGAGGGACTAGAACTCACAATGTTTTGGATTCTACCCCAGTGCTTCATTACATCAATATGGCTCTCTTATGTTCCATTAAAGGTAAAGGTAAAGGTTCCCCCGCACATGCGTGCTAGTCATTTCCGACTCTAGGGGCCGTTGCTCATCTCCGTTTCAAAGCCAAAGAGCCAGTGTTTGTCCAAGGACGTCTCCGTGGTCATGTGGCCAGCATGACTAGACGCCAAAGGCGCACGGAATGCTGTTACCTTCCCACTGTAGTGGTCCCTATTTTTCTACTTGCATTTTTACGTGCTTTTGAACTGCTAGGTTGGCAGAAGCTGGGACGAGTTCCGTTAGTCTCCTATTATTGTGGATCATTAAAAGACTTTTGCTATCCTATATTTCCCAAATGTTTGGAATAGGAGTTAAACCCCTTTCAGCAAAATATCATGAAAGATGCATTAAGATATACTTACATGATTTGTGTAAACAAATTATGAGACAGCACTTTAGGACTAAGAATGGTATAGCAATGGTATCTGTTATCCTCACAATCAAAAATCCTGTTGTACACACAATCTCTTGCATATATTTCAAGTCTCATGTTAACTTCATCATCAATAAAGAGGCAGAAATCAGGCCTTTCTCCAATATAAAAGGGTAAAATATGATTTATTGGATATTCTTATTAGCTATTTTTATGTTACTGTAATCATACTTGGCTTAAGTTCATACTACTCACAATTTCTTACAATTTTAAAGACTAAATATATATGATATTTATGTAGTATCAAAACAGCCAAAATCCTTACACTTTTAATCCTGGATTTATTATAATATAAATAAGATTTATTTTGCAGCAGGACCAATTCTTATGTGAACCTTCTTACCCATTAAAAAGAAATTCACAAAGGCAAACAGCTGATTAATGACACATACAAACATAAATGGTCTGATGTTTATATATGGTTTAATTGCTATGAGCAAATAACTCTGATTTTGCCATTTTCATTCCCCACAAATCCATTTTAAAGCATGAGCTATAGCAGTTCTATAACATTTGAGTATTAGGGACAAAAGAATTGACACTTGATTTATCATGTTTTATTCACTAGCATAAAATAAGAATCACAAAAAATATTGCTATTCTAAGTCAGAACTGTACCATGCATATCTGGAAATTAAATTACTTGTAATTTACATGTCTTAAGATGTTTCAATAAATAGAAAAATATCTAATTTGGAAGAATGGATCAGTCTATTTAAGAATCCATGTCCGTCCTCGGTTTGACTCTGGGATCTAAATTAAACTGAGGAATATTCTTCAGATTTCCCACTTCAGTTCAGAACTGAAACCAGACTCCTCTATGCCTTGCATCACTTGAACACAGAATGGGTTTAATTATTTTTCTGGCATTGCTGCATAACCTGGGATATTGACTGTGGGGAAATAGCTACATTATATTCAGAAAAGACCAGGAATTGTTGAAATGCATAGCAATGCTGTTATGGTCTTTACAGGAAAATCTAGTTTTCACATTTAATTTTTTTATATCAACATTTTGCTATGCTATGGACTTAATGCAAGCTTTAATGTTCAGAATTTCAAGGTAGTGGTGTAATTGACTTGTGGACCAGGTTTCTACATATAAGTAGTCTTCTCTTTATCTAAAATAGGGCAATAGCTTACTCTATAATTTCACTGAATATTATTATATATTTTTTTCAAAATAAATAACATTAAAGATTTTTAGGTTCACATGCCAATCCCAAAACATTGTTGATAGATTTTAAGTTCTTTAGTATAGGCCTGTGGTGGTGAACCTATGGCACGCGTGCCACAGGTGGCACACAGAGCCCTCTCTGTGGGCGTGCGCACCATTGCCCCAGTCCTAGGCCCTCAGCTGGGTTTTATAAAACCTTTTCACTTTGGGCCTCCACTGCCATGTGCAAAACAAAAAAAAGGTTCAATCAATCAATTTCAACTTCTTGCGGGGGGAAAAAAAGATCTGGCAAAGTTGGAATTGATTGATTAAACTTTTTAGTCCCACCCAGTCTGCCGTTACCACTGCAGCCACACCCACCCAATGGGTCACACCCACCTGGCAACCGACGATACATAAGTGGGTTTTGGGTTGCAGTTTGGGTACTCGGTCTCTAAAAGGTTCGCCATCACTGGTATAGGCTATCCCAAAAAAGGCTACAAGTAATCCTCGACTTATAACAATTCCTCTACCTCCACTGTTCATTAAATAATTATTAACAAGAGAATTAAATATTCATCCTAGTAAATAAACTGAGAGATAAATGGGAAGCTAAAATGAAAGTATCCAGTTGTCAAGATTTCTCTAACTTAATCCCTTTTCATATTCAATACATCTAATTAATGTAGACTTTGTGAGATTCTGACACTGTGCTACCCATTAATCTCTATCATCCCCAAAACTTTTTTAAATTTCTCATTGAATGGAAAGTCATTTCTAATACACAATGACAATTCTTCTGTTTTTCTGGAATTCATTACATCAAAACTTTCCTATTATATCAAATGACATGAAACAATGTGGACCAGGGGCTTCCAGGTGTCACCTTGAGTTTGTGATTCAATGTTAGAAAGAAATTGCAAATACCACTTCCAAAAGATGCAAAAACTACAGTAACAACCCACTTCATCCTCCTCAGATATCTTCTTCTGCCATTAAGATGTCCCTAATGGAACATTAGTATCAGTAAACTTGTCAAAAATATATTGAGCTTTATTGAACTCAGAACCCACACAAATGAAACTCTTGCCATTTTTTACAGGCTGATATAAATGTGCTTTTTAAAAAAGAACCTGGATATCTAACCTGGAATGAAAATAGAAGGAGGCATTTGTCTGGGGGAATGCCAAGAACCACAGCTTACAGACAGTATCAGTTCATTGTTTGGATCAGAACTAGTTGTAGGACCTTAATCAGACTAGTGTGCTGGACTGTCTCAAACACAACTAAAAGATGTATGCAAAATATAATCAATTTCCACAGTAATGATACCAGATCAGCTTTATGACTGAAAGTTGAAACACAGCCATTACATTCTACTTTGGAATCAAGTGCAGCTTAGTAATTAAAGTTTAGGCTTTAATTTAGGGTTAGTGGGTTAGTTTAAACATGTTTCTTAAGTACTGTAGATGCAGATGGACAAAATTCTTGGGCTGAACTGCTACAGACTCTACTGACATTTACTGACCAGATTACAGGTAGTCCTCAACTTACAACAGTTCATTTAGTGATGGTTCAAAGTTACAACAGCAAGGAAAGAAGGGAATTCTGATTGTTTTTCACACTTATAATCATTGAAGCATCCCCTTGATCATGTGACCAAAATTTGGACACTTGGCAACTGACTCATATTTATGAGATTGCAGTTTCCTGGGGTCATGTGATCCCCGTTTGTGACTTTCTGACAAAATAGGTCTAGGGAGAAGCCAGATTCACTTAACATCCATATTACTAACTTAACAACTATAGTGATTCAGTTAACAATTGTGGCAAGTAAGATCATAAAATGGGTAAAAGTCACTTAACAAATGGTTCAGTTAGCCATAAAAATTTGGGGCTTAACTGCGGGTGTAAGTCAAGGACTACCTGTAGTACCATACTGTAGGTACTCTTTAAAAGTTATAAAAATCATTCTAAAAAGAATTACATGGTCATGTGCTCTAATTAGCAGACTTAATGGCAGAAATATCCAGATTGTGAAGGACCTTTTTGTTGTACTGTATCAACAAATCCACCTTTCCTAAAAAAAATATTGTTTTTATTGCTCCTTTGTGTTCATTTTAGAGTTTGGACTTTTCAAGGAGGTGTGTACATTCAGATGACACTAAAAGGAGACATGTTGGCAAAAGGTTTAGGAACCCCTAACCTACAGGATCTGATTAAAATATGGATACTCAAGCTGAACAGACAGAAATACCTACTGTATCTTTGAAAATCTTAGCTAGTTTCACCATTGATCATTGCCTACCCAATAGGGAACATCAGAGGGAATTGATATACTTGGGGTAAAGACCACTGGGGGTTTTTTATTTGTTTTGTTGTTTAGATTAAACCATCCAAGGTTATTTTACGAGGCATTTATAAGCGAACAGTTATATGTAGTCATTCTGTATTTCAATGAAAAACGTTTTAACTAAAAAACCTATAAAACTCAAGATTCATGGGTCTTGATATAAAGCAAATCCCTAGCAGGCCCCCATGGAGCCTGACCAACCTCTGTTAAGTAGGGAGAATAAAAAAGGACTTTATTTTGTTGGAATGAAATTGTCTGTCAGATCTCCCTCAGGTTTCTCTGATCCTTCCAAGCTTAACTTTAACTTCATAAATCACCTCATCTAGGAGGCAAATGAGTTTCTAATCTAATGCAACGTCTTTGGGGGGGTTGCCTTTCTTGATGAGTAATTAAGACTTGTTAGTTTTATAACAGACCATTTCTGGTGAAGATTAACATTGCTACAATTGGATCTCTTATGTCTAAGACCTCTATGTCTAAGAACCAGACAGTATTGAACCATTTCCTGCATTGAAATCCCTAGCCATTCTTTTTTTTTAAAAAAGATCATACATGAAAACAAAATAGGAGTGAGACATAATTGTTAAAATTAGCTAATATAATCTGTCACTTATTTTGGATTTGCTAGGCGACTGGTGATACTCGGATGTTGCCATATCCTAAAAGTGGTACAGTGGGTGAAAAGGTTGAAAAGCCCTGGCCTAGCAAGGTGTCAAAAACCTGATGACCAAAAAAAAAAAAAGGAAAAAATTGATGAAGTACAGGTAGTCCTCGACTTACAACAGTTTGCTTAGTGACTGTTCAAAGTTACAATGGCACTGAAAAAAGTGCCCCCCAAGCCACAGCCGAGCAAGACACCTGCCTGCCTGCCTGCCTGCCCGGTGGCACTCTTCCTCCTGTCTGAGGTTCTCATTGTTGTGAGCATTTCTGTTGAGGATTGGCAGCGGGGGTAGGGTGGGGTGTTTGGTTTTTATTACCCCCCCCCAATCTGCTAGGTGGTTGCAGCAGATTTTGGTCACTTCACATGACCCTGGGAAACTGTGACCATCATAAATATGAATCAGTTGCCAAGCATCTGAATGTAAATCACAAGACCCTGGAGATGCTGCAACATTCCAGCTGATCGGCACTTCTTCTGGGCTCAGCAGACGTGCTGGGATCAGCACCGAGCTCCAGCTGGAACCCGGCACTGATCCTGCTGCTTCCACTGAGCCCTGACAGCCCTGAAGAAGCGCCGATCAGCTGGAAAGTGTTGCTGATCCTGGCACTTCCGCTGAGCCCTGACAGCCCTGCAGCTCCAGCCATCTCTTGCTCAGGCTTGTGCGGTGCTGCCACCGGTTCAGCTCATTCCCCTCCCCTGCTACCACTTTTCTAGGATGGTCACGTACCACCTGCCAGGTGCCAATGTACCCGTACCACTGGTTGAAAAGTCCTGTCCTATAGATATCTGCAATGGGGGGAAGGGAAGGAGGCAGAATCATGTATCTGGCATCACTATGTCATAAAGCACATCTTCCTTCCCCTGTCCTGACCACTTTCTACAGGGGGACGATCGAGAGCATTCTGTCATACAGCATCACAGTCTGGTTTGGAAGCATCACTGCTTCAGAAAGGAAGGTGGTGCAGAGAGTGGTGAGGATGGCTGAAAAGATCATTGGCAGTTCCCTCCCTCCCATCCAGGACATAGCACAGAAGTGTTGCTTGAGCAGGGTCTGTAAGATTATCTGGGACACTACACATCCTCTTCACGACCTGTTTTCCTTGTTGCCTTCCGGGAGGAGGCTTCGTGGTATCTGTAGCAGAAGACCCAGATTCAGCCATAGTTTCATTCCATACAGCATTAACCTTGTGAACTCTCAAGCTTCCTCCTTCCGGTATATATTCCAGATGGACAGTATTTAATATTTATTTGTTATGTATATGTAGGGGTGTGGATCTATACATATGTTGTATACAGTATGTTTAGGTGTGTGTCATGTATGTGTTTCACTGAGAACGGGCAATTAAATTTCATTTTTGATGTGTTCTGTTGTGCCCACAGTAAAAAAAGACAATAAAGTTTATCTTATCTTATCTAAATCTAAGAATGTACTAGCACATAGGAATGAGACATTGGGAGAAATTGGGAGAGCTGCAGACTGGAAAACAGGCATGTAAAAGATTCCCAGAGACGATGGCCTGGGAAACATCTCAGAAGGGACCCTAGTTTTCTGAAAAGGAGAAAGGAGAGGAGAAATACTTTCAGTCAGATAAGGTAACTTTACAGTAAAGACAGTAAATACTCTGGCTGTGCATCTTGTCTGCACTTTCTTGACGGGCTAAAAAAGATGGGCAGAACTTGCAACGTGATGTTCAAGGCTACTTCTCTTGTTCTAATGAAAGCTGCAACAGCCTGTGGATGTTGTGGTGTGTCCTGCCTGCCTGCCTGCCTGCCTGATTTGTTGGCTTAAAACACCCAAGTACAACAGTCCATTAGTGACTGTTCGAAGTAACAACAGCACTGAAAAAAGTGACTTATGACCGTTTTTCACACTTATGACTGTTGCAGCATCTCCATGGTCATGTGATAAAAATTCAGATGCTTGGGAATTGACTCACATTTATGATCTTTGCAGTATCCAAGGGTGATGTGATCACCTTTTGCGACTGTCTGACAAGCAAAGTCAATGAGAAAGCCAGAGTCATTTAACAATTGTGTTGCTAAATTAATAGCTGCGATGATTCACTTAACAGCTGTAGCAACAAAGGTCGTAAAATAGGGCAAAGTTCACTTAACAAATGCCTCACTTAGCAACAGAAATTTTGGGCTCAATGGTGGCTGTAACTCCAGGACTACCTGTAGTGAAAGTCTCAGCCCTTCAAGGTAGCCTGGAGAAGAAACCAATACCAGGAATCCTAACACTACTTTGAGGTAGTAGGTAGGGTCCTTTCTGAGATGATTCCCACACCTCATTACTATTTGTAAAACATCTAACTATGGGGTCAGTGGGACTTGAAAAGGACTTGATGGCGCATAATCAATCTATCTAGTACAGGGGTGTCAAACTTGCAACGTCACGTGACGTGTCATGACTTTTTCCATTGCTGGCAATGGGTGGGCGTGGTTTTGGCATGACACATCCGGCCCGCAGGCCGGCATTTTGACACCCCTGATCTAGTAGATATAATACTGTATGTTAATTAGTTGGAATACAGGGAAGGAGGATAGAAGTGGAAGTTTCCAGAACAAAATATTTCATTTTTTATAATATATAAAATCTACTCAAATATAATTTCTTGATTTAGAAACAATAATCAAATTTTTGTTGTTTTTACCCTTAAAAATATTCCATATTCTCTACTTTAATAAGAAAAAAGTGCCTTACAATATAAAACATATGGCCATACTGTAAAATGGTACATTCTGCATAAAAGTTTTCTAAAATGAAATACAAAACATCAGCAATGGATTAAAAAAACTGTCAAAAAAATTAAGGGAAAAGAAGGATTGAGCTATGTAAAGCATTTAAGAAGGATATATTAAATAGTAGAGGTTTACCATTGTTTTTATTCAAAGTACCATATAGGGATATGATGTTTGTGTATGAATATGTGTATGTGCACATGCGTATGTGTGTATGTATGTGTATGCAGATATATTTGTGCTTCCACATGAAATAAAAGATGTAATTCATAAAACTATAACTGTGTAGTATATAAACATTAACTAAAATCCTCTATTTGCAACTAGCTAAGCCTAGCTAATGTTAGCTTTTGATGTGGCCCCCATTGAGGTTTTGAGATGGGAGTGAGCATGGAATAAATCCCAGTATCTTTTGCAGGCATTTCCTTGATTTCCTGGGTTAATATTAATGTAATAAAGAAAACAGCAGCAGAAACATACACTCTTCATCTTTCACTTATACATTTCTGAAAACTATGTTCTACGATCAAAATTAGAAGAGAGAAAGTTGGAGTGCAATAATTTTTTTTCCCCTTGAAAAACCCCCCTACCCTTCCTCTTCTCCTTTTTTCAGCCTGCTGGCTGATTATATGTCACTACCCTTTACTTCTAAAAGCAGTTGGGTACAGGAGTTCAATTTTATCCCTTTATTTATAACACAAACATCAGAAAGGATAGTTAACACTCCTATAACGAGTTTGCATGATAGGATGGGGCTGTTTATAGATCATGGGAGTTATTTTATTCCAACACATCCAGATCTGTTACTGTCCCTGTTGAAGCCTCCAGAAATAGACTGCATTTTTTTATTGTCTTGCATTTTGATTATCTCTATTGTGGCGGTACAACATTTCTCTGCTGTACCACTGTTGCCTTAAGCTTAATGTTGTTGTGTCTAGGACACTCCATTCAGGGAGAATAAAACCTTAGTCCATTTACCCCATAAAGAAATGCTCAGCCCCCACTGTTTTCTGTAAGATCTCCATTATACTTCTCTTCTTATATTTCCTTTTCACTTCCTTAACTCTATATATTTAAAGTCCTGTAATAGCAAACTTATCTATGCATCCAATAAAGTTACCTGGTATTGAAGTCCACAAGTCACATCTAGACAAACAGTAAGTCTAGCTTGATTCTACTTCATCTTGTTTCTCCCTATCTAGATATTTACATTCTTCAGGCAACCAATGAGTTACCTCCCCTGTTCTAAAATAATTGTCTATAAACACCAAATTAAGCAGAAGTGAAACTACTGCAATACAGTGGACCCCAAATATGAATCTTCACAGTTAGTCCAAAGGAATACCATAATTGATGGAATTAAAGGCAGTGAGAAAACTGAACAGCAAGGTGGCCTAGAGATGAGAGCCACACAGGCCTAGAAGTGAAGATGCTTGCCTCCCACTGGAAAGGTTAAGAGTTCAAACCAAGACAGCGACAGATGTTTCTCTACCAAGGCACAAAGAGAAAATACTTGTTGTGAACTCCACATAGGCGTTAGGAAGGGCATCCGGCCAATAAACACTCAGCTTCATTCAGTCACTCAGACTCTACCTCGAAGCAAGGTATTACAGGGTTGTAAAAAGAAAAAAAAATAGTGAGAAAACTAAAAGGCCAAGATAGGGCATATCTCCCACATCAGATTCTGATGAAATCCTCATCAGGATAATTAGGCTTCTGTCTTACAAGCAGGTCTGAATCCTGACTGAAAAGAATCTAGCTTCCCTAGTGATTTTTTAGAAGATGTCAAAGGTGATTTTGTTTTGCTGGGTCTTCGATTTCAGCTAAAGGGTTTGTGTGTGGGGTGGGGGGGTTAAGTACTATTCTTTTTTATCATTTGGATTTATTCATATTTTTGTTTATAAAGATACTGTTTGGAAATCCATATAGAGTTTTTTGGGTTGAATGTGTTACAAAAACTGAAAAACAAATAAGCAATAGAGTTCCTTTAAGGCATTTGCTTTTCACTTGCACCACTACCACTAGACAATAGTTTTTTTAACCTGGCTGGCGCAAAAAAGGAGTGCTCCACCATTTTTTTCAAGATACAGTAGAGGCTATTCCCCTCTCACAATAAACCATTGAAAAGTTCCTAATCCAAGCTTATTTTTGGCAATTTTAAAATTTAATATTCTACTACAGCATTTGCTTGCTCAGTATGATCTGAAAGCCACAATTAATACAATTATTTTATAGCTACTTTCATTTAATTAAAAAGCACACAATTATTGCTTATGCTATTCTTAGCTTCTTGTTGAAACTGACTGGATATTATTAATCATAGACAGTCCTTTAAATAATACATCTTAATCATATCTTAATGTCACTTCCTGTTTGCAGAGTAACTTGAAACATTGTGCTTATGGTTTTCATTATGTATTATAAAAATAAAATGAATAAAATAAAATTTCAGATTTCTGCATCAGATAAAGAAATAAGAGGGACAGGATGAGAAAACAGAACTTGTAATGGAATGCAACTCTGAAAGAAAGATGGAAAAATGATGTAACTAGAGTGTTGAAATAAGACTGATGAGATCTGTGTTCCAGTCCTATCATATTTATGAAGCTTAGATCATTTTTTTCTCAGCCCACTTAATGTCCTTCCACCTACTTGACTTTCTGCATCTCTTTCAAGCTTTGAAGAGTGTGATTGTGTCTTCTCTCAGTCGTTGCTCAAGTCCAGATATTCCCAACTCCTTCCATATGTCTTCATAAGACATAGTTTCCAGTCACCTAATTATTTTTTGCTAGTCTTCTCTGAATCTATTCCAGTTGCCCTGAACTCTTTTCAAATTGCTGTGAGCAAAATTAAGCACAAACATGAGAAATTGTTTGACCAACATAGAATAAAGTGGAAGCATTACTACCTGCAGTTCGCAAACAATGATTCTGTTGATACAGCCTAAGTGTGAATTTACTTTCTTTAAAACCACATTACACTGCTCACTTGGTCTTTAATGAACTATTATTGTAAAATATTTTTTACAAGACCTACTGGAATAGTTCCTGGCACTGCTAACTGCCAATGAACTTTTTAATTACTTCTCTGTAATTAGATTTTGAATACTGTTGTTGAGTGAAACAAGATATACATTGATGGACAGTTAAATGTGTAATGAACTGACTGGGATTCAAGGAATTTCAGTGCATAGAACAAGACAGCAGGACTAGAGCTGATTAATTGCCTCTTCATATCATTTTCCCATTAACACATATGTACATGTTTCCAAAGATAAAGTTGAAGATTGGCAGACAGGCAGGCTGGCTGCCTGACTGCCTTGATTTTTGGATGGATGGATGATCAATAAATATATGATTGATTGATTAATTGATTAATGACTGATTGATTGACTGATATAGAGAAAGTGACAGAGACAGAGATAGCATTAATATTTAAACTGCCTAACATTTATGCAGAGTCCGTCATACTTATCACTTATGCCACGGGTGTCAATCTTACTGTGTCATGTGATGTGTCATGATGTGCCGTGACTTTTTTTGCATTGCCGGAGCTGGGGTAGGCGTGGCCTCCACATGATGCAACCAGCCCATGGGCCGGCAGTTTGACTTATGCCAACTCTTTAGTACAAAAGACAGCAATCAGTGCAATATGTTATCTCTGAAAATCTGCTATCAAAGTCCTTAACATTTTAATTATATATACACACCTTGCAACACACACCTCACATTTCTTCACAGATAATTCTTCATCTTTGCTTTGAAAAACTAGCACAAACCACTCATCAGACATTTGAATTGATGATCTGGAGTGGGCTATAAGTAGCCCATTGCAGTCTACACAGAAACAGATATCTGTTCCAATGAAATCCATAAGAAATAAGGGACAATTTTTATGACTGAAATTGAGATCTTTGTTCACATGCCATAATGTCTGGTGTGTTCTGCAAGGAAGCCAGATTGATTTCCAGCCCACAATTATATTTCTTTTTCTTCCCCACTTCAAACTGTTTCAAAATCTATCTGGCAACATTACTAATGTTTCAGGGAAATTCTTCACCCGGCAGCTGTAATTCCTATTCAATTTTGTGATCCTGCTGAGTCTTATGATCCAAAAATATGTTTTTAAGGCTGCAACTCTGAAGATCAAAATCAAGGCTGTTCCATCTCCATTCACAATAATTAACCAGATTTAGTGACTTGCTTTGAATAAGCACATACTGACTTCTGATCAATATAATTGGAAAGATTTGTGAAAGCAAAAGAGCAATGACTCTAGTTTTGCCTTCCTTCCATGATATAGGCAGAATAATATTCCAAAAGTAGCTATTTATAATGCAATAAATAAACCACACTCACCTTTTGCATTCAGGAGAGGGCAGGGATTCCTATGGATTTCAGGATGAAAGGAATTGAATGTTGAAACTAAGATCAAATGAATGAGGACATGCCCTTATCTAGGGTTCAGATCCTGGTGGAAAATAATCTTTTGCCAAGCAAATAAAAAAAACTGAGAAAGATTAATTATACCAGCATCCACAAACACACATTGGCCTTGACCTTATCTAGCATGGAAATGCTTCAGAAGAAACACCAGAGAATTTTTGTTTAAGCTTGGCACAAGTAGTAAAGATAATTGGGGCGGCTGCTAAATCTCGCAAATGCAGCTGCTGCTAAAAGATGTAGTTTAAGGGCCTGATATAAAGCTGTTAAATCCCAGGGATACTTTCTGGGAACTGGCATCATTTCACCTGGATCAGTGGCATTTTTGGAAGCAGTTAGATTCTATTGTCATAGAGCTCAACTCTAAAGATCAAAATCAACAGTGAGATGCCATCAATAAATCACTTTCAATTACCATCCTTTTGAAGAATAGGTTAGCAAACAGATAATCAGAATGTACCATGGCTGTTGAAAAGGTATGACATTTGAAGGTTATTTCAGAGATGTGAAACTTCAAGTGTACCTCAAGACAAACTAAATTCCACAGAATCATACTTATTAATGAGGATATCCCACTGATTTGTACTAGATAAACAAACACAATGAGATACAGCAACAACTTCAAACAAATATTTACCTATGCTTTTATACAAATAATAATAAAGTCGGAAGGGACTTTGGAGGTCATGTAGTCCAACCCCCTGCTCAGGCAGGAAACCCTATACCATTTCAGACAAATGGTTGTCCAGTCTCTTCTTAAAAACCTCCAGTGTTGTAGTATTCACTGCTTCTGGAGGCAGGTTGTTCCACTGATTAATTGTTCTGTCAGAAATTTTCTCCTTAGTTCTAGGTTGCTTCTCTCTTTAGGTGGATTCCATCCATTGCTTCTTGTCCTGTCTTCAGGTGCTTTGGAGAATAGCTTGTCTCCCTCTTCTTTGTGGCAACCCCTGAGATATTGGAACACTGCTATCACATTACCCCTAGTCCTTCTCTTCATTTATATGAGATCATTGCATTTCTTCTCTCTTCTCAGCTACAGGAAGACATGTCTGAGCTTACAAAAGTACAACAGCCATCCATTCCACAGTTACCACTATCATTATATTCCTATTATCTTTGGATCATGTTGGTGATGTGTCTGTTGGAAATGGCTTTTACCACACTCTGTTAATTTTCAAGGCATTAAATACTAGAAGAAATTATAATGGTATTATACAATCAAATTTGTTTGCTGAGGTAGTGCTGCTTTTTGGATCTGAAGCTGAAAAGGTGCTTTGCATCCAGTGTGGCCAGGTTTGTTGGTTCTGTCAGTGAATTTCTTCAAATGGCTGCACTTTTTCCTAAGTATGTATGGTAGCCACACAGGAGTCTATTACTGATACAGCAGGATCCTAACCATAATGCCTGCTTAGTTCTGAAGACCTGCACGTGTTTTAAAAACTTATACTACCTGGTTTTCACTCACATTCAGCAAAAATCTGGTAAGAAAACCCATATTAAATTGAAACTGTCCATACAGTCAATCTAGTCACTGGTCCAGAATTCTGTAGTTATGTTCTTTAAAATCTCTTTTATTAGAACTGGAAGTTGGAATCCTGTGCATACCAAATAATATTCTGCCATCAGTCTATGGCTCTTCATAAAGCAGATTATGTATTTTTATTGAAAACTAGCATATACTATTGATTCTCAACCTGAGTATTTCCTTCTATAGTCATTAGTGGTACTTCCTTCTTGTAAAATCAGGATCGTTGAGCCTTATATTTTCAACTTTTCTTTTGACTTGTGTATCTTGTTTATTGCTTTTACTGTATCTCTGTTCTAATACGATGTTCATATCCAATCATGCTTAACTTTTCTCCTTTCAGTGGATTTTTGGAAATAAATAAGTAAATAAATTTTGGAATAAACAAAAAACAAACAAATAAATTTTACTAGTTTTCTTTTGAACATTCTGACCCCAGATTATTTAGGACAGGCATTAGTGGTAAATCACTAGGTATCCCACAAATAGGTCACAGAATCCTCCAAAGTTAAACAAATGTTTTAAAATGAAACTAAATTAAATTAAAAGTAATTTTGCTATTTTCATGACTAAATGTTGCATCTGCATTCTACATCTGCATTCTTCCCTGAAAATCTCCATGACTGATAATCAAGATTTATGCTAGGTCACTTTGAGAAGGTCATCTTAATCTGAAACAGTTGGCAACTTTGGGTTAGGATTTCAGAGTTCAACTTTACTATTTTTTCTGCAGAGAAAGCAAGTGGAATTGATTGCCTTGCTTAAGTAAGATGCAGTGCTAGTGTCATGTCAACTCTCTGGCTCATTGGTTTAAGACTATTTTTTCCAACTACTTTGAAAGAAAATCTTTGTTTATATAATGGGCTCTATAACTACCAAGATGTGGATGATAGAAATAAAGTCCTTTCCCAAAGAACATGCTTTTGATGGTAGTCTGCCTTTTTTGAAGTGAAAAAGTAAAGATGACAGTCATGACTAGGTGATCAAAGTCCCACCACCTTTTTATGCACATCACCCTGTGGTTGCCCCTATATCCCAATATGCTAAGCTAAGACAAAGTAATTTATAGTTCAACATAGTATGGGAGCATAGCTTTTCTTATAGGTCACTTTGGGAAGGTTATCTTAATCTGAAACAGTTGGGAACTTTGGGTTAGGATTTCAGAGTTCAACTTTGCCTTAACTAAGTGATACAGTTAGGCTGCAATATCATTTAAATTTTCTGTTTTGTTTTATTAATCATGTTTAAGTTTAAAATACAGGTAGTTCTCGACTTACAACCACAGCTGAGCCCAAAGTTTTTGTTATTAAGTAAGACATTTGTTAAATGAGTTTTCTTGCTACAATTGTTAAGTGAAACACTGCACTTGATAAATTAGTAACCCAATGTCTTCCCCATTGATTTTGTTGGTCAGAAGGTTGCAAAAGATGATCATATGACCTTGGGGTACAGCAGTGGTCATAAATATGAAGCAATTGCCAAGCATCTGAATTTTGATGACATGATCATGGGGATGTTGCAAAGATCATAATGATGAAAAACGGTCATAAGTCACATTTTTCAATGCCGTTGTAACTTTGAATGGTCACCAAATGAACTGTTGTAAGTCAAGGACTACCTGTATCATATCAACTTAGCCTTGATGATCAGTGGAATGTGCTTTCCAGTCTAGAAACAGTATTTTGTGTTGAAATGTTAAAATACTAATATAATAGGAAAAGGGTAACACACAATATACTTACAAAAAAGACAGAATGTTATAAATAACATTACAAATAACATAAATAACACATAAGCAATCATATAAATATGATAAAACAACTGGAGCATCATTGAGCACCATTGGCATTAACAAGTTCATCATTAGTCAGTTGCAAAACACAGCTTTACTAAAGCACCTTGTATCTTGCTACATGTCTTTAACACCATTAAACATCTACATCTGTTCTATCCCAGGTCCTTGGGAAGGACCTGATAGGTAGATGAAAGTGTCAAATCCAAACAGAACATCTGGTTGATTGTACCACCAACCATAATAATAATTATTATCATTATTTTTTAAAATTTCATTTTAAACTTTCAACACAACGAGAGATAGATCTCTATAGAAATGACACAGGAATGTTTTGTATGTGGACTAGATGGTAACAAAATGACGTATTTAAACTCTGATCTCTTCTCCAGGGGCACAACTGTGCACACTGGAGGATGGACCATGCCTTACTGAGTCTAAAGAAAAAGTTCAGAAAATGTTTGCATTTCTGTACTTAATCCATATTTTTAAAGAAACACAGAAAGCATTTTCTGAACAACGCAGATGGTAGCAGGTGCTGGGATTCTGACCAGCTGTTTGAGTTTATTCTTTGACTGTATTTTGATAGAAACATCATAGCCAATAAAAACAAAAGTAGTAGAATCTTCCTAGCTGAGTGTTTTATAGAAACCATGAAATATAGTTTATCTAAAATATCTTGACAAACTAAATCCTAGTTGGGTTACCTCAGCAAGAAATTGGTAATTTTTCAGCCTGCTAGAGAAACCTTAAATACTGTTGATTTTCACTTGAGACCATTGAATACATTGTTTTGGCATCAAACCAATTCATACATTAGCACAAACACACACTACCTTTTCCATATTTCAAAATATATTTTTCCAATGTGTTTCTTCTGAAGTCCCATCCCACTCCAGGTCTCACTTTTTCATACTGAGTTCTCTTAAAATAACCTTTTTTGTTGTTGTTGGCTGAAAGCAAAAATTAGGATAGCTTATTCTAAAAGTCTCCTTCCATGCCACCACCACCCCCACATACATACTTTTAGGACATATTGAGTTAATTCATGCTGCAAGCAACATGAGATAGCAGATGCACTTATTCTGGCCAACATACTGTAGCAGTCCTCTTCATCAGGTTTTCACATTTGGTAGTGTCATCAGCCTCAGAGAAACCCATGCACTTATGAGCTCACATCTGACATATATGGAAGAAATAACACATAAAGATGCCCCCAATCCATACCAAATGCAACTCCAAATTCAAATTTCAACAGCAAACATTTGTCTGATATAAATTCAAGCTCAAAATCATTTCAAGATCAACTTGACATATATAATAGCAGGGATGAGAGGGCAGGAAAAAGGAAATAATTTCAAGGTGTCATGGTTGTCCCAAAGGTGCTTTTTCAAGAGGCAACTGGACTTCCTTGTTTTTCTTTGAAGACATTTTGCTTCTCATCCAAGAGGTTTCTTCAGCTCTTACTGGATGGTGGGGAATGGAAGGATTTGTATTCCTTACAGACAGCTGGCCATTTGCATTCTTTTAGAGAGTTGTTGAGGCCACATGGAGGTTTATCTGTGTCCTCAGGGTCACCTCAGTAGTGCAAATGGGTTTGGAGCCTTTTTGGAACTGCTGAAAGGACTGTGTTGTAGACTGGAGATAGATGACATTGTATCCCTTCCCCTCTGTTGAGAGAGGGTGATCAGTTTTGACATAGATGGCCTCTTTGATCCCTCTTTCAAACCAGTGGTCTTCTCTGTCCAAAATGTGGACTTTGTTGTCTTCAAAAGAGTGGCCTTTGTCTTTTAAATGCAGATAGACTGCTGATCTTGTTGTCTCAAGCTGTCGTGGTAGTGAAGAAATGACTGCTACAAGACAGCACTTTAGGTGACAGACCCAACCTTAACCCAGACCACACATGAGCCATGCTGGATCTCTGCATGACCATCACCTATTTTAAATACAATCAAAAGTTCTACAGACAAAAACACAGCTGAGCCATGGGGTCACCTGTGTCCCCCATTGTGGCCAATCCCTACATGGAAGAGGTAGAAACCAAAGCCCTAAATTCCTTCACAGGAATTCCACCCATTCACTGGTATAGGTATGTGGATGATACTTGGGCCAAGATCAAAACACAGGAATTGGAAGCGTTCACCAAACATATCAATTCTGTGGGCAGATACATCAAATTCACAAGTGAAGATGTTAAGGAAAATAGTCTGGCCTTTCTGGACTGTGCAGTACATATTAAGGAAGAGAGAAACCTTAACAATGAAGTTTACAGAGCACCCACCCACCCACATACACACACATATCAATATTTACATTTTGATTCTCACCATCCACTGGAGCACAAAATGGGAGTTATCAGAAAAAACACTTGTGTCATGAGCTTGTTGTTCTGGAAATTGGACTGTTTAATTTGTTACCTTACCCCAGTGATACTATGGAGTTTTTTTCTCCCCCTAACACCTGTCCATTTTTGCTGGATGGTTACCTCTGAGCAGTTGTCCTTATCAGTTTACTAATTCTGAGTGTTTCTTATACTTCTATTGTTTCTTTCATCATGTCCAATTTATTTTCTGCCTTCCAAAAATTGTGATTATCATTTTATTCTTTTATAATGATTATGTTATCCTTTTGTACTGACCTACCATTTTGAAAATGTATTGACAAGTTTTGTTCTTCAACAATGAAAAACAGAGGGGGGGATCCATTCTGGCTTTGTAGTGCATTGTCTATAGAAATAAGGACACTGCTGCAAAGTTGTATATTATTCTAAAGAGTGTTGTGGCCTGGGCATATTCAGGCACAGATAATCCCAAATGAAGCTGAATTTTGAAGATAGATCCTTCAGCACAGAATTCAACAGTTGGGAAAGCAAGGGAATCTGGAGTTCAAAGCATGAGAGACAAATTGTTGTTGCCAATATGGAGGTCTCATTTTTTGCTCTCCCTGAAGTTTCATAGGTTTATTCCCATAGTACTTAGCCTCAAAGTCAGCAATGCAAACCCTGGCACAATATTCCTGATATATAGCTAATTATGTTTATAAGAGAAATAACGAAGACAAGACACAGCCATATATTGCTTGTGATATTTGGACGTTGTCAATTATTATGGCATGGGTCCGGGTTACTTACGGGAGCACCTGCGGCCGGCATCAACTTCCCTTCGTCCAGTGCGCTCCCACAGAGAGGGCCTCCTTAGGGTGCCGTCGGTCAAAGAGTGTCGACTGGCGGCCCCCAGGGGGAGGGCGTTCTCTGTGGGCGCGCCAGACCTTTGGAACCATTTACCGGTGGAGCTCCGGATGGCTCCCGACATTCGCTCCTTCCGACGTGACCTAAAAACATATTTATTTGAACAAGCCGGCCTGGTCTGATGGGTTTAGGGGTATTTTAATGTTATTGTATTAACTTATTGAATTGGGCTGTAATATTTAATATTTTTTTTAACTTTTATATATTATATTTTATTGTATTGCCCTGTACACCGCCCTGAGTCCTTCAGGAGAAGGGCGGTATAGAAATTAAATTATTATTATTATTATTATTATTATTATTATTATTATTATTATTATTATTATTATTATTATTATTATTATTATTATTATTATTATTATTATTATTATTATTTATTGTTATTATTGTTATTATTATTATTATTATTATTATTATTATTATTATTATTATTATTATTATTATTATTATTATTATTATTTGTATAGGAAAACATTGCTAATAATCCTCTTGAAAACTTAATATGCCACCAAGGGTGCTTTGGATTACAGGTAATCCTTGATTTACAGCACTTCATTTAATGACCGTTCGAAGTTACAGCAACACTGGAAAAAGATACTTATTATCATTTTTCACCCTTACAATCATTATAGCATCCCTGTGGTCATGTAATTAAAATTCAGATATTTGACAACTGACTCATATTTATGATGGCCGCAATGCCCTGGGGTCATGCAATTCCCTTTTGCAACCTTCTGACAATGGAGAAATCAGATTCACTTAAAATTGAAGTGATTGTCTTAACAACTGTGACAAGAAAGGTTGTAAAATGGGGCAAAATTCACTTAACAACTGTCTTGCTTAGCAACATAAATTTTGGGCTCAATTGTGGTTATAAGCTAAGGACTACCTGTATTCTCAGCGACATACAACCAGAATATAGAAAGGCAATGAGCTTCAGTAACTAAGGTAAGTGCAATTCTATTATCTCATAGGTCGCGTGATAGAATCTAGAAAGTGTGATAGAATCTCTCACTTCAACTTTGTATGTTGAGTCCCAGTCTCAAGAGTTATGATGTCACCAAATTCCTATTTTTGGTGCAAATGTGGAATGATCTGCAGTAAATAATTCTGTGAGATAGGAGAGGGCAAAAAAAGGGGGCCTAATGTCATTGCCGTAATACTTTCTTCTTTCCTAAACGTGTTTGAAAATGGAAAGAAATGTATGCCAGTGCTGGAGCTGATCAATATATTTCATTTCCACTGAGAGTCAGGAATAAATAAACCATTAAAAATATATAAAATCCTCTCGCTGTCTTCTATCTTAGTAACATGAAACACCAAGGCGAAAAAGATGCCTAAAAATGTCCCTTCTTCTTATAATTTTAATGAAACAAATAAACACTGTTTGGTTTTCTTCAGATAATTAAGAAGAAAATAACCCTGTTCGGAAGAAACTACAGTCAGAACCAATTTCTCAGGCTATACTGAAATACATCCACACTTTCCTATTTTAGGTCACTTTTCTCCAGCTTTCTCCAGCTGCTTTCCTTTGCCTGCCTTGTCTTTCTTGTGCATCAGCATCAACTTTCTTGCTGCTTTGTTTTGGCTTTTGGTGCTTTGCCAAGATTCATCATTTCCTGCTTACACGGCGATCTAAACCAGACCTTCTAATCAGCTTCTCTGCCTTGGATCTTTCTGTTCTGACAAAGCAAAACCAAAATGAAAATGGGTTTCTCCCTTTATTTGCCTTTCTTGTTTCTCTGTCCCCTTTAACAGAGTCACAAATGGATAAAGACAGGAGAGTTGTGTGCAGGATGCCTGAGATGTGACAATCTTTTGGAAGCTCCTAAGAGACTGACAGGCATGCTCACTTTGCAATAGCTCAACTGTATCCACAGAGATTATTTGAATGCATTGAAGACCTTTATTACTCAGAATCCAAATCCCAGCTAAGCTTATCAAATGGCTACATATAAGTAACTGGTTATTTCTTCATTGATTGAGTCCATTAGCACTGTTTGGGAACCTTTCTGACGTTACTTTAATCAAAGGGCAAGAAGTAGGTTAAGGGGGAAAGCTTTTTTTTTATCAAGTTTAATTTTGCACTGCATCCAAACTATAAACTGCAGTTCCTCAAGGATTTATATACCGTATACATTTTATATATTGTACATAGTCAGAGAGCAAACCCCATACTGATGACGCTGATGATGTTGCATATTCAGGTAATGAAATGTGTCCAAATAAACAGCCAAGCTCAGAGAGCACCAAGGACTCTTTATGTGTAACTTAGAGCTACACATATGTGCTTCTGCTAAAGCTTTAACTCTCTCAATTTTTTACAAAGGGAAACCCTAACTCTCACCTAGGATGAATGGCTGTAAGTCAGCCTCTAACCTTTCAGACGGACAGCAGACACAGGAGTACCAAATCCAGCCAGCAAAAAGCTGAATGACAACTAAAGGACAAAGTTAGAATTTCCTGCCCTCTGGTGTTTATCTGGATTTTTTTTTCTATTCCCATTTATATCCCGCCCTTCTCCAAAGACTCAGGGCAGCTTACAATCTAAAGCAGAAATCAATGTGCTTAGCAATAGCCTTCATTCTATGTATATGCCTGCTTATTAGGGCTTTCGGGGGCCCCCCAAGCGGCATTATTACAAAGTCAGCTTATTGCCCCCAACAATCTGGGTCCTCAATTTACCTACCTCGGAAGGATGGAAGGCTGAGTCAACCCTGAGCCTGGTGGGACTCGAACTTGCACTAATTGCAGGCAACTGGTGTTACTTAAGGAGGCATTAGCCCACTTCTCCACCAAGGATTTTTGCAGCATCGATCTGGTAGTCCTACAGAAAATCAACCTATTGTGATGTGATGTGATGTGATGTGATGTCCTTTGATATCATTGCAAGGAATGTGACTGATTTTTATTCATTTATGGAGCTGGAGAAAGGGAGGGAAAGGGAATGAGAACCTCTGCCTTCCTAATCTGATCTCTCCACTAAATTTCAAAAAATGCCAAAAATTCTTATTTGGCATTTCATTTTGGCAGATTGGAAGATTTTAAAGGTGGAAATAAAAATAGGAAAACTTTGAAATATAATTGCTATTTCTTGTTGTTGTTGTTGTTGTTGTTATTCCTTCCTTTTTAAAAAATGAAAGAATTATCTTCAAAATTTGCCACTGAAATGTGGCTAATTCACTATCAAATTTCATTTAAAAAATTATCACAAATTAAATGCTGAGAGCCACATGTGCCATGGATTTCCTACATTTGCTTTAGACCCAGACAATTCATTTACGCTTGCACTTGTCCTTTATGTATCTTTCTGTATACTTAATTAGAGGGAGAAGGTACATAGACTTTTTGAACACCCTAAAAGGATATAAATATAAGTTGAGGTGATGATGGTGGTGGTGAAGTTCCAATTAATTTTATTTCCATCCTTCAGCTATTCACTCTGAACTTATTTTTGATGGTCATCATGATAGGGAAGATAATCAGAATTTCAGGAAGTTAGACTTTGATGGGATATATGCTTTTTTGCATAGATCTTTTCCCAACCACCAAGTAATCTGAATTTCCTTTAGATGAGTGCCTACTTAGTTAAACTTTATTTATGTGAGACCAAAATATCAAATACATTACAATACACTTGGATAAAAACAAAGGTATAAATTTATAGAATTGCAGGTCATTCAGGCAGAAATAAATCAGTGAGTAAGCACTGCCGATGTTAAATCCAAGGTCTTTTCATGCTAATCATAATCAAACAAAATTTGGCAACACTCCTGGATATTTCTGTAGATAATCTGCTAAACAGAGACAATTACAGAGGGGCCAGTGGTGGAAGTGGCAAATGATGAAAGCAATGCTTGAGCTGTTGCAGTACTAGGTCTGACTCTTTATACGTGCACTGTGAAATGGCACACATGTATGAAAGGGCCAAAGCATGCATCACAACAGTATGATGCTGTTTTCATCTTTTGATGAAAGCATCCAATCTTGCAAATGCCTCCACTGCTAATAAATATAGAATGTTCTCTTCATCAGACCAACCCAAGTGGGAGGTTAATAGGCCATTAATAATTCTGAGTTCCATCGTGATAGAAAGGACAATACAATGATACAAACAAATGCTTGAACAAGGTGATCTTATGACAGTGTATTAATAAACCTTCCCTCCAGTGCCATCTATGGCAAGGCAGACTCTGGCTTATGAATATGTCTTTTTGTGTAGAGTAGAAATAAGAAAGTAAGGAGAAACATTTATTACAGAGACTACAGCTGGAGTAATAAGAGATTTACTAGTTCTGCAGGTTCAGGTCAAGAACTGGGCTAGTTAATCCCTAGGATGATCTTCTTAGGGCTTGATGTCATCTAAACCTGACTTTGAAAACCAAAGTAATTTAACCCTAAAGCTATGCTTTTCTTCTGAGGGGATTAACTGAACAAAAAAACCCTTTCAAGAAGGTTACCTTACCCACTACTTTAATTAGCAGAATTTCATGTGAACCTGTATGGAGGCAAGGCCAAGTTTCAGCTCAGGGAAGTAACTAGACACAGAATGAAGAACATGCCAACATGACTTGTAAAAAAATAGTCTGTGTTGCCCTCAGTGCCTCCTTGTCTTTATAAGCACAGGACTTAGCTTTACAAAACAGAAGATTCAGCATCTTGACCCTGAATAACTATAGAAGCATGTTCTATTGTTCAAATTCCAACCGATGTACTATAAACATTTTCCATTCAATGTATCTAAGTGGTTTGACAACTTGATATTCTGTCTCCTTTTAAGACTATGAAATAGCATGCTTTTCTCCCCCAATTCTTGCCTTTCTGTGCAATTTAAGCACTTTACCTGCCTTCAACTTTACATATGACAACTATAAGTGGAGCTACATTTTAGGACTAGACATAATTTTGAAGAAGTGCTTTAATCCTCACAAAAGCTGACTAATTTTTTGTAATAAATTAAAGATGTGAGACTTTGAAGAAGGATGTCATTGGATTAAGAGTAATTTGACTCATTGACGCAATAGCAGCCTTCTTCTGACATGCATGGAAACTGGGGAAAAAGATGTGCATGCTTTAATGACTAGTAAAAGATGCTGTACTTGTATAAGGACTGACACAGTTTTGTGGAATAATTTTCCAAAGCATGCACATGTTAAGAGAATCATAAGCTGCCAACAAGGCCAAAACCTCCTATTCAGTTGTTGTCATCTGTAAAACACTGCCACATTCATTCTACATTTGTCAAGGTCCTTACCATAAGGAGCAAACAAGGAAGCAGGACTTATAAATCTTTAAAGGATGTTTAATTTCAAAATTAGGGGCAAACTACAAAATCTGTAAGAGCAGCAAGCAGCCACAAAAGACAATAAAGTTTACTGGGATCAGCATGTCAAAGAGCTAGAGGAGGACTACATGAAGGGCCACCCCAAGAATGCATTTGTACAAGTCAAAAGGATTTGAATACCATTTACTGCTCATAAAAGCATCATCAAAAACAAGCAAAGAACTAACAAGGTGTCAAGAACAGATAGCAAGAATATACAGAAGAGCTTTATACCAGCAACGAGGAGGCCTGGGATGATAAAAGAAGGAAGCAGAAATAGGATCAAGCGTCCTTCAGGAAAGAAGTCACATAGGCAATGAGCCAACTACCAAACCATAAGCCCCAGGTGTTGATACCATCCTCATAGAATTTCTGAGACCTGTATCGCCCACAACCAAGACAGTCTTGTGCTAGAAAGTTTGGAAAGAAAGCATATGGCCACAGAAATTATCTCTGTTCATTCCATTGTCAAAATGGGTGATTCCAAGGATTGCTCCAATTGCCCTCATCCCTCACACTAGCAAGATTTTCTTTAGAATCATACAACAACATCTGGTGCTGACCATCAAAAGGGAATTCCAGATTTAATTTAATTTTATTGAATTTATATACCGCCCTTTCCCGTAGGACTCAAGCTGTTCAAGCTGGCTTCAGAAGGGATTGTGACATTCATGACTATTTTGCAAATCTATGTTGGATCATGGACAAATCTCAAGGATATCAAAAGAATATCTGCATCTGTTTTATTGACTACAAGACAGCCTTCTTTTGTGTTGATCATGACAAGCTGTGAAGAGCCCTAGAAGACCTGGGAATGCGAAAACATCTGGTCAAGTTGGTGCAATCATTTTACACAAATAGGAAACCACTGAGCAAGCGCCATATGGAGAAATTGCTTGGTTCAACATAGAGAAAGGAGTGTGACAAGGTCATATTTTTTTACCTTTCTTATTCAACCTGTTTGCTGAAGTGATAATGAATGAATAAATAATGGAAGAAAGATCAACAATCTTCAATATGCTGACGACACAACTTTCTTCTCAGAAACTAAAGAAGGTCTGAAATATCTACTCAAAAGGATTAAAGAAGAGAAATCCGGCTTCTTCCTGAACATCAAAAGGACGAAACTCATGAACAATGCAAGAAATGGAAATATTGGTATAAGTGGTAAAAATAGTGATGAGATCAAATGCATGAAAGAATTCAGAAGTAAAATGTCTAATCCCACTGGCTTGATGAGCATGAATCATGTATGGAAAACCAAGGTCATCATCCTGACAGTTAAAAGCAGGTTCTGCACTGTTGTGTTTCCCATAGGTGCCTAGAGTTGTGAAAGTTGGAATAAGAAAAAAACTAAACAGGAGGAAAATTTTCTTATTTGAACTATCATACTGGAGAAGGCTTCTATCAGGCCCAAAACCAAGAATGACATATGGCAATTCTTTCAAGCAGAGTTCTTTATTATTCTATGCCTGTAAACAACATCTTGCCAGACGGAAAACTTTACTATCTACATCTACAATATATTCTATGAACTATTAGGAAGGGGCTATCTTCACCCTCATTCTTTCACATATAATACCTGGGCTAGAAATAGAAAATTCCAATCTTTCTTTATGAGTGAGTTCATTAAGGAAACCTTTCTCTGAATGATCTGTTCCTAACTTCTCTAATAAATTAAATTAATCCATTCCACACTATAACTCTAGACCTGATAGTGGTCCTTATGCATTGGTGGACTTCTGCTAATTTCAGCCAGTATATCAGAAATATATAATAACATGTTCAGTACATTCAATCAAGTAGAATTTGATAATTAACTAATAACTAATATTTCTGGATAAAATCCAATGTGTTCTTAAAAACATATATGTCATTCTTTTACATCAATTTGTAGACTAAATAAGGGAGCTAGTTCCAAAACATCTAGAAGGAATTGATTGCCAATGGCTGCTCTGGCAAATTCTGCTGATTTTGAATCAGATTTGTTTATTTACTAATAATGAATGTGTGGTTGCTAAAATTATTGTCGACAATTAATGTGGATGATGAATATGTTAAACGCTGTATGAATAAAAGACCAATGATCTTTGGTTACAACATAATACTTAATCATTGGAAGAATATGTGGAATAAAAGATTGAAATTTGCATTGAATTAAAAGACTTTTATAAGAGGATGTACCGTTGTCATTTGACATCTGCTGAATTGTCAAAGAACTAAAAGTGTTTGTAAAATGTATGTTGGAAATGTAAACAAAAACAAGGCATTTTTAAGCATTTCTGGTGGGCATGTAAGGAAGCTAAGATCTTGGAATCAGATATGTATTTTAACTCAGAGAATTCTTAAATTGATTGTGTAATTGAAGTTAGAGGCTTTTATTTTAAGTTTAATAGAGACGCAGACTGAAAAAAATAAAAGGCTTTTGTATGTGCAGAGATAGGAGGACAAATAAACACATAATATATAAATGGATTGTGAAATTAATAGAGTTGGTAGATGTGGCAAAATTGATTGCTTGAAA